>NC_041382.1:708595420-708677592 GCF_002162155.2 Triticum dicoccoides | reverse complement strand
TCCACGTCCATCACTCCACGATGAGGTATCTTTGAAGATGTTAGTGAGTTTCCGCATCTCGAATTTCGTATTGAACTTGGAAAGAGTCGGATGTGGTCTTTCCTTCTAATTGGACACACCATATTCTTACATGAATTCGTAGTAGTAATCCAAATCTTGGCCACACTTATTGTTAGTGGTCTTGTTGTGCAAGATCACGGTGGCAGTTAATCCCAAATGCCCTTTCCACATCTTTTCTTGCACCTAAAGCGGACGCCGCCTGCTTCCTCACACCACAAGGCGTCGCTAGGCTATACATCAGCGATAGGCTTCTCGACCCTATTCCTTGCAACCGTTGAGGATACGAAGACAACTAATCTGGATTCCCGCACGAAGAACTACAGACACAAAATCTTATTGTTCGTCAGCACGGATCTTGAAGTACACTGAGGGGGTGCATTGGAAGGTAAAAGGTAGTAGGGTGTTTTTTAGTCGAAAAAGTAGTAGCGTTAGGGATGCAAATTTGTGACCCTCACCCTGTTTATTTGAACTAAACAAAGTAAAATTTCAGAAGTTGTGAGACATCTTCCTGACTTTTTTGTTGATTTAGTTGTTGAGCGAAAGAGGGTCATAGAATACCTTCAAGGTTACCTATTTGTAGGTTGGTTTTCATCTGCTAGTGTCTGATTCTTCTGATTCAAGTTCACACCTGTGGGTGGGTAAAACACATATAACATGATCCGTAATTCTGGAAGTTCTTCCGTGAGGACGTCTACAGAAGAAGGCTTAAACAGCCAGTCCTCATCTAATTATATTCACCCAGCACAACACATCATCTAGTATAACAACTATAGTACAGTGGTACTTATGAAGTATTCAGTTCATTTGCCATGCTTAAACATTTTGCAAGTAGGGCGTCGGTGTTCGGTTCATCTGTCAAAAGCATAGTACAACTAAGAAGGCCTTGCGGCATTCTCCTGCCATGCCATTGATGAGAGCTGTGCAATAGTTAATTTACATCAGGGCGATCGATCCTACTACAACTACGCCAAAATTATATAGGTCAAACGTCGACCTCTGAACCTCCGCCAATGGGGCGAGATCACAGACGCCCAATGAACACTCTGTACCTCAGGCCTTCCATGGTTTACAAGCAGAGCCTCGTCATCTCTCTATCCGCCTCCTCCCTGGGAGCCTGGGGCTGCATCGCCTTGCTCTCGGCCGCGCACCTCTTGTACGGCATGAAACCTCGCTGCTGGACGAAGGCCGGGCTCACACGCTCTCTCAAACCTGCAGCATGCACCATTTCGTCGTCGCCGCCAACCGCTCCCGTGCATGACTCTGCAGAATTCCGGGCTGTTGTTTCAGCCACACTGCTGGAGGCCGTGTTCGACGACGCTTCCCTCCGCCTAAGCTCGGCGGCGGCTTCGGAAGCATGTTGCTGGTGCTGTTGATCTGCCTTGGGGCTTGATGACACGGGGTACGGCACACTTCCATTGTTGTAGCCGAAGAAAACTGCCCCTTGAGGAACATAGTACATGAACTGCTGCGAGTTTGCCAGCCATGGGCTCCATGTGTTCGCCTCTGGTGCACTGGTGGGTGTCTCGGCCGAAGTATCCAGTTCCATATCCGCGGCAGTTTGCAGGTTGCAAGTGCCAGGGTTTGGCAGCTGATGTGATTCATTCACAACAACTGTCTTTCCAAACAGCTTCAGGACCGGAGCATCGGACGTGTTGTCACACACCACTTCTTCTGAAGTACCACTACTGCCCTTGGATTTCTGAAACACACAATCAAGAAAATTCATCAGAATTGGAAAGATTGAAGAATTTCATTGCATTCAGTAATAATAATGAAATATCTGCTGGTGTTTTGATATTTTGTGGACATGTTAAGACCGGATAGCTACTCTTGCAAGATATTACTATGCTTTTGCTGGGAGTATACCTTGGAATCATTGGTTGGTGGCGCTAGCACAGCGACCTCGGCGGTCCCCGTGCTCGGCGTGGGGCATCGCTCTTCAACGTCGATGGTCGAGGTGTCGCTGTCGAAGCTCTCGGAGCCGCCCAAGCCTATCTGCGAGGTGGTCACCACGGATGTCGGCGAGCCATTCCCCTGCTCACACATGGACAGCTGAGGCTTGTCGACCCGGAGGAGCGCGGCGTGGGCGTGCTTCCCCGGCTGCGCGCTCCTCTGGTTGCACGGGTACGGGTGCACCGACTTCCTCTTGGGCCGCGGCGGCGGGATCTGGATCGGCGGCCCGGCACCGCCGGAGCTGCTGCCGCCGCTGTCGCCGGACGAGTCCCGGGTGACCTTGGAGAAGAACTTCTGCGCATGGCTCCTGATCTGCACGGCCGTCTTGGTGCCTATGTGCTCTGCGGAGTGGAAGAAACCATTTGTCAGATCATGAGGATTTTTTGTCATTTTTACTCGGATGATAAGGTATCATCAGACACGGAGAAATTCTTGGGGAGGAAAGGTACCTTGAATTCGGCGCCAGGCGCGGCCATGGAGCTGCATGGCCTCCAGGAAGAGCTTGTGCTCCTCCTCGGTCCATTTCTCGCGCTGCTTGGTTATCATGTACGGCTTCCGCGCCTTGGGGGCTCGGGCCTCGGCCATCATCCGCGTATCGCTGCCGGAATTCAGCAGATCCGGCTTGGTTTCCTTCAGGAGGAAGAAAGGAGAGGATTTTGTTAGACTCGATTCGAAGGGTAAACGTTGAATTTTCTGCTTCGGATTTTTGTTTCACCAAACTAAATTCTAGTGCAGAAATAAAAGATATTTTCCAACCAACAAATATCTAGCATCTTTTTTCGTTTGAAAACAAAAGAAAAACAGTTCTGGCGGCCGTGGATCTTTCATCAACATGTTCAACTCCAACTAAAATCACATCTGAGCAAAGATCGAGCGATTATTACCTGAAAACGCGCCATATCTCTCTCCAGATCCTTCAAGATCAAAGCGCCGGCAAAGCCAAATCTCGCTGCGACGACCACGACGAAGAACAGAGGCGAAATCAGCAGCTCCTAATCTTTGTTGTTGCTTCTCGCTCCAAAGGAGAGCAGAGCAGGAGAGGAGAGGAGAGGAGAGGAGATGAGGAAAATGAGGAGGCGTGTGCTGCGACGGGGAGGGAGGGGAGGGGGGAGAAAAAGAGCTCGGCCAGGGGTGCCACCTCGGACGGGATTTTTGGTTGCTTTGCGCTTTTCCCCGGTGCGCTTTTCTGACTCGCGCAAATATCCTAGCGCCCAAATGTGTTCATCCATGTGCTGTGCTCCCCGCCCGTGGGGTGGCGCTGCACGAAATGGATGCGTCTTCGTCCTGCCCGTTGGGTGACTGTCTATCCATCGCCTCTTTTTTTCACCCTTTTTTCTTCTTTTCCGCAAGATTTCAGCTGTGGTGCGCGCGTGTTTTACCGACACTTTTGATGGATGTGTTTTGTTAGGCCGAAATTTCGCCGGTCAGTGAGGGTATTGGCACATCAAGAATTTCGACTAGTGTTCCTGGTGATTGATCAGGCTTTCTTTTCTGAGAAAAAGCGTTGGTGAGGTTTCGGGCATGCTGGGTTTTCCTTTTTGGAAGAGACATGAGAATCGTACTCGGCCAGGTTACATACATCAAGAATCATAGTCGGCCGATCGGTTAAGCGAGACTTTATTATTACGAAAAGGATGACGAAACTAAAGATAAGTTAGGCAAATGAACAGTTCATTAATTAAGTTGAAATATCATATATGAAAAACGGGGCCCTAGAAGTAACCGATTTTTTTATAATCACAAACTCTCTGAAGTTGTCTTCTTCTACACGTAGCCATTAGTAGATATTTACCGCTTGATTTGTGGGACGAAAAAGCGCAAGAGACTGGAATACCATCTTCACACGTCGAACAAGCAAAATCCAAAATATCTAAGTGTTCCCCTACACAAATATCGTGGAGTTTCGATCGGCAAAAGAGCATGCAAAACCCAAAAGCGTAGCCAAAGGATACCTAGCATCTTGCCTCCAGAAATATCTAGAAAACCTGCATTGTCATAAATGATAAACACAATCATTGAAATAATCATTTTTCTTATAATCAGGTACTTGCTAAAGTTTTATTTCTTCTACACATGGTGATCATATATTTCCCTCTTCTTTGGTTGAAAGAAAAAAGTGTGAGATGCCAAAATACAAATATCGGCTCCACACGTGGATGAAGCAAAATGCAAAAGGGTAGCCATGAATATCTAGCTGCTCTCCTCGACAAATATCTTGCGTCTCGATCTAGCAAGGAACGATCATATACTTTTATAATCTGTTGTGGAAAGCGATATGGCTAATTAAACAATCACTAAATCGACCAAAAACCTTGTCGGGCAAGCTGGGGCATTAGAGATAATCATTTTTATCATAATCAGATACGCTTATTCATCTACATGTAGCTATTAGATATTTGCCTCTTGTTTTGTGGAAATAGCAAATGGGTCTCAGGAGTCAGGTCCCATTGCAGCACCTGAATTAGAATTTTTTTAGAAAATTCAAAAGGAGAGAAAAATTCTGAAACCATTTGGTTTCAAACATGCTCAGGTATTACACTGTGAAAATATGCTAGTTTTAAGTATTCTTTGTAATGAATCAAGCGTTTTGCATAGAAGTGTGATGATAGTAAAGTTTTGCGCATCCTAGTTTCCTTTTTTGGAAGAGATATGCTACTCAGCTGTCTAAGGATCATAGTCGGCCAAGCTACGTACATGAAGAATCATATCCGTCTAGTAAGAATCATATCCTTTTTTCATGTTCGATTGTGTCAGTTAGATGAGGCTTCATTAATTCTAATACAAATTTTATAACCTATTGTTGTATTCTAAAAAATGGCGAAAAAACTAAATATAAGTTGGTTAAATAAACACTAAAATAAAGGCTAGAACGGTCCATTAAGTTGAAATATCATATATGAAAAACGGGTCCCTAGAAGTAACCGATTTTCTTATAATCACATACTCTCTGAAGTTGTCTTCTTCTACACGTAGCGATTAGTAGATATTTACCGCTTGATTTGTGGGACGAAAAAGCGCAAGAGACTGGAATACCATCTTCACACGTCGAACAAGCAAAATCCAAAATATCTTAGTGTTCCCCTACACAAATATCTTGGAGTTTCGATCGGCAAAAGAGCATGCAAAACCCAAAAGCGTAGCCAAAGGATACCTAGCATCTTGCCTCTAGAAATATCTAGAAAACCTGCATTGTCATAAATAATAAACACAATCATTGAAATAATCATTTTTCTTATAATCAGGTACTTGCTAAAGTTTTATTTCTTCTACACATGGTGATCATATATTTCCGTCATCTTTGGTTGAAAGCAAAAGTGTGAGATGCCAAAATACAAATATCGGCTCCACACGTGGATGAAGCAAAATGCAAAAGGGTAGCCATGAATATCTAGCTGCTCTCCTCGACAAATATCTTGCGTCTCGATCTAGCAAGGAACGACCATATACTTTTATAATCTGTTGTGGAAAGCGATATGGCTAATTAAACAATCACTAAATCGACCAAAAACCTTGTCGGGCAAGCTGGGGCATTAGAGATAATCATTTTTATCATAATCAGATACGCTTATTCATCTACATGTAGCTATTAGATATTTGCCTCTTGTTTTGTGGAAATAGCAAATGGGTCTCAGGAGTCAGGTCCCATTGCAGCACCTGAATTAGAATTTTTTTAGAAAATTCAAAAGGAGAGAAAAATTCTGAAACCATTTGGTTTCAAACATGCTCAGGTATTACACTGTGAAAATATGCTAGTTTTAAGTATTCTTGGTAATGAATCAAGCGTTTTGCATAGAAGTGTGATGATAGTAAAGTTTTGCGCATCCTAGTTTCCTTTTTTGGAAGAGATATGCTACTCAGCTGTCTAAGGATCATAGTCGGCCAAGCTACGTACATGAAGAATCATATCCGTCTAGTAAGAATCATATCCTTTTTTTCATGTTCGATTGTGTCAGTTAGATGAGGCTTCATTAATTCTAATACAAATTTTATAACCTACTGTTGTATTCTAAAAAATGGCGAAAAAACTAAATATAAGTTGGTTAAATAAACACTAAAATAAAGGCTAGAACGGTCCATTAAGTTGAAATATCATATATGAAAAACGGGGCCCAAGAAGTAACCGATTTTCTTATAATCACATACTCCCTAAAGTTTTGTTCTTCTACACGTAGCGATTAGTAGATATTTACCGCTTGATTTGTGGGACGAAAAAGCGCAAGAGACTGGAATACCATCTTCACACGTCGAACAAGCAAAATCCAAAATATCTTAGTGTTCCCCTACACAAATATCTTGGAGTTTCGATCGGCAAAAGAGCATGCAAAACCCAAAAGCGTAGCCAAAGGATACCTAGCATCTTGCCTCTAGAAATATCTAAAAAACCTGCATTGTCATAAATAATAAACACAATCATTGAAATAATCATTTTTCTTATAATCAGGTACTTGCTAAAGTTTTATTTCTTCTACACATGGTGATCATATATTTCCCTCTTCTTTGGTTGAAAGAAAAAAGTGTGAGATGCCAAAATACAAATATCGGCTCCACACGTGGATGAAGCAAAATGCAAAAGGGTAGCCATGAATATCTAGCTGCTCTCCTCGACAAATATCTTGCATCTCGATCTAGCAAGGAACGACCATATACTTTTATAATCTGTTGTGGAAAGCGATATGGCTAATTAAACAATCACTAAATCGACCAAAAACCTTGTCGGGCAAGCTGGGGCATTAGAGATAATCATTTTTATCATAATCAGATACGCTTATTCATCTACATGTAGCTATTAGATATTTGCGTCTTGTTTTGTGGAAATAGCAAATGGGTCTCAGGAGTCAGGTCCCATTGCAGCACCTGAATTAGATTTTTTTTAGGAAATTCTAAAGGAGAGAAAAATTCTGAAACCATTTGGTTTCAAACATGCTCAGGTATTACACTGTGAAAATATGCTAGTTTTAAGTATTCTTGGTAATGAATCAAGCGTTTTGCATAGAAGTGTGATGATAGTAAAGTTTTGCGCATCCTAGTTTCCTTTTTTGGAAAAGATATGCTACTCAGCTGTCTAAGGATCATAGTCGGCCAAGCTACGTACATGAAGAATCATATCCGTCTAGTAAGAATCATATCCTTTTTTCATCTTCGATTGTGTAAGTTAGATGAGGCTTCATTAATTCTAATACAAATTTTATAACCTACTGTTGTATTCTAAAAAATGGCGAAAAAACTAAATATAAGTTGGTTAAATAAACACTAAAATAAAGGCTAGAACGGTCCATTAAGTTGAAATATCATATACGAAAAACGGGGCCTTAGAAATAACCGATTTTCTTATAATCACATACTCCCTAAAGTTTTGTTCTTCTACACGTAGCGATTAGTAGATATTTACCGCTTGATTTGTGGGACGAAAAAGCGCAAGAGACTGGAATACCATCTTCACACGTCGAACAAGCAAAATCCAAAATATCTAAGTGTTCCCCTACACACATATCTTGGAGTTTCGATCGGCAAAAAAGCATGCAAAACCCAAAAGCGTAGCCAAAGGATACCTAGCATCTTGCCTCCAGAAATATCTAGAAAACCTGCATTGTCATAAATGATAAACACAATCATTGAAATAATCATTTTTCTTATAATCAGGTACTTGTTAAAGTTTTATTTCTTCTTCACATGGTGATCATATATTTCCCTCTTCTTTGGTTGAAAGAAAAAAGTGTGAGATGCCAAAATACAAATATCGGCTCCACACGTGGATGAAGCAAAATGCAAAAGGGTAGCCATGAATATCTAGCTGCTCTCCTCGACAAATATCTTGCGTCTCGATCTAGCAAGGAACGACCATATACTTTTATAATCTGTTGTGGAAAGCGATATGGCTAATTAAACAATCACTAAATCGACCAAAAACCTTGTCGGGCAAGCTGGGGCATTAGAGATAATCATTTTTATCATAATCAGATACGCTTATTCATCTACATGTAGCTATTAGATATTTGCCTCTTGTTTTGTGGAAATAGCAAATGGGTCTCAGGAGTCAGGTCCCATTGCAGCACCTGAATTAGATTTTTTTTAGAAAATTCAAAAGGAGAGAAAAATTCTGAAACCGTTTGGTTTCAAACATGCTCAGGTATTACACTGTGAAAATATGCTAGTTTTAAGTATTCTTGGTAATGAATCAAGCGTTTTGCATAGAAATGTGATGATAGTAAAGTTTTGCGCATCCTAGTTTCCTTTTTTGGAAGAGATATGCTACTCAGCTGTCTAAGGATCATAGTCGGCCAAGCTACGTACATGAAGAATCATATCCGTCTAGTAAGAATCATATCCTTTTTTCATGTTCGATTGCGTCAGTTAGATGAGGCTTCATCAATTCTAATACAAATTTTATAACCTACTGCTGTATTCTAAAAAATGGCGAAAAAACTAAATATAAGTTGGTTAAATAAACACTAAAATAAAGGCTAGAACGGTCCATTAAGTTGAAATATCATATACGAAAAACGGGGCCTTAGAAATAACCGATTTTCTTATAATCACATACTCCCTAAAGTTTTGTTCTTCTACACGTAGCGATTAGTAGATATTTACCGCTTGATTTGTGGGACGAAAAAGCGCAAGAGACTGGAATACCATCTTCACACGTCGAACAAGCAAAATCCAAAATATCTAAGTGTTCCCCTACACACATATCTTGGAGTTTCGATCGGCAAAAAAGCATGCAAAACCCAAAAGCGTAGCCAAAGGATACCTAGCATCTTGCCTCTAGAAATATCTAAAAAACCTGCATTGTCATAAATGATAAACACAATCATTGAAATAATCATTTTTCTTATAATCAGGTACTTGTTAAAGTTTTATTTCTTCTTCACATGGTGATCATATATTTCCCTCTTCTTTGGTTGAAAGAAAAAAGTGTGAGATGCCAAAATACAAATATCGGCTCCACACGTGGATGAAGCAAAATGCAAAAGGGTAGCCATGAATATCTAGCTGCTCTCCTCGACAAATATCTTGCGTCTCGATCTAGCAAGGAACGACCATATACTTTTATAATCTGTTGTGGAAAGCGATATGGCTAATTAAACAATCACTAAATCGACCAAAAACCTTGTCGGGCAAGCTGGGGCATTAGAGATAATCATTTTTATCATAATCAGATATGCTTATTCATCTACATGTAGCTATTAGATATTTGCCTCTTGTTTTGTGGAAATAGCAAATGGGTCTCAGGAGTCAGGTCCCATTGCAGCACCTGAATTAGATTTTTTTAGAAAATTCAAAAGGAGAGAAAAATTCTGAAACCGTTTGGTTTCAAACATGCTCAGGTATTACACGGTGAAAATATGCTAGTTTTAAGTATTCTTGGTAATGAATCAAGCGTTTTGCATAGAAGTGTGATGATAGTAAAGTTTTGCGCATCCTAGTTTCCTTTTTTGGAAGAGATATGCTACTCAGCTGTCTAAGGATCATAGTCGGCCAAGCTACGTACATGAAGAATCATATCCGTCTAGTAAGAATCATATCCTTTTTTCATGTTCGATTGTGTCAGTTAGATGAGGCTTCATTAATTCTAATACAAATTTTATAACCTACTGCTGTATTCTAAAAAATGGCGAAAAAACTAAATATAAGTTGGTTAAATAAACACTAAAATAAAGGCTAGAACGGTCCATTAAGTTGAAATATCATATACGAAAAACGGGGCCTTAGAAATAACCGATTTTCTTATAATCACATACTCCCTATAGTTTTGTTCTTCTACACGTAGCAATTAGTAGATATTTACCGCTTGATTTGTGGGACGAAAAAGCGCAAGAGACTGGAATACCATCTTCACACGTCGAACAAGCAAAATCCAAAATATCTAAGTGTTCCCCTACACACATATCTTGGAGTTTCGATCGGCAAAAAAGCATGCAAAACCCAAAAGCGTAGCCAAAGGATACATAGCATCTTGCCTCCAGAAATATCTAGAAAACCTGCATTGTCATAAATGATAAACACAATCATTGAAATAATCATTTTTCTTATAATCAGGTACTTGTTAAAGTTTTATTTCTTCTTCACATGGTGATCATATATTTCCCTCTTCTTTGGTTGAAAGAAAAAAGTGTGAGATGCCAAAATACAAATATCGGCTCCACACGTGGATGAAGCAAAATGCAAAAGGGTAGCCATGAATATCTAGCTGCTCTCCTCGACAAATATCTTGCGTCTCGATCTAGCAAGGAACGACCATATACTTTTATAATCTGTTGTGGAAAGCGATATGGCTAATTAAACAATCACTAAATCGACGAAAAACCTTGTCGGGCGAGCTGGGGCATTAGAGATAATCATTTTTATCATAATCAGATACGCTTATTCATCTACATGTAGCTATTAGATATTTGCCTCTTGTTTTGTGGAAATAGCAAATGGGTCTCAGGAGTCAGGTCCCATTGCAGCACCTGAATTAGATTTTTTTTAGAAAATTAAAAAGGAGAGAAAAATTCTGAAACCGTTTGGTTTCAAACATGCTCAGGTATTACACTGTGAAAATATGCTAGTTTTGAGTATTCTTGGTAATGAATCAAGCGTTTTGCATAGAAGTGTGATGATAGTAAAGTTTTGCGCATCCTAGTTCCTTTTTTGAAAGAGATATGCTACTCAGCTGTCTAAGGACCATAGTCGGCCAAGCTACGTACATGAAGAATCATATTCGTCTAGTAAGAATCATATCCTTTTTTCATCTTCGATTGTGTCAGTTAGATGAGGCTTCATTAATTCTAATACAAATTTTATAACCTACTGCTGTATTCTAAAAAATGGCGAAAAAACTTAATATAAGTTGGTTAAATAGACACTAAAATAAAGGCTAGAACGGTCCATTAAGTTGAAATATCATATACGAAATCGGGGCCTTAGAAATAACCGATTTTCTTATAATCACATACTCCCTAAAGTTTTGTTCTTCTTCACGTAGCGATTAGTAGATATTTACCGCTTGATTTGTGGGACGAAAAAGCGCAAGAGACTGGAATACCATCTTCACACGTTGAACAAGCAAAATCAAAAATATCTAAGTGTTCCCCTACACAAATATCTTGGAGCTTCGATTGGCAAAAGAGCATGCAAAAACCAAAAGTGTAGCGAAAGGATACCTAGCATCTTGCCTCCAAAAATATCTAGAAAACCTGCATTTTCATAAATGCTAAACACAACATTGAAATAATCATTATAATCAGGTACTCGCTAAAGTTTTTTCTTCTTCACATGGTGATCATATATTTCCCTCTTGTTTGGTTGAAAGAAAAAAGTGTGAGATGCCGAAGTACAAATATCAGCTCCACACGTGGATGAAGCAAAATGCAAAAGGGTAGCCATGAATATCTAGCTGCTCTCCCCGACAAATATCATGCGTCTCGATCTAGCAAAGAACGACCATATAGTTTTATAATCTATTGTGGAAAGCGATATGGCTAATTAAATAATCACTAAATCGACCAAAAACCTTGTCGTGCAAGCTAGGGCATTAGAGATAATCATTTTTCTCATAATGAGATACCTTTATTCATCTACACGTAGCTATTAGATATTTGCCTCTTGTTTTGTGGAAATAGCAAATGGGTCTCAGGAGTCAGGTCCCATTGCAGCACCTGAATTAGATTTTTTTTTTAGAAAATTGAAAAGGAGAGAAAAATTCTGAAACCATTTGGTTTCAAACATGCTCAGGTATTACACTGTGAAAATATGCAGTGTTGTTGGTAATGAATAAAGCTTGCTTTTTGCAAAAAGTGTGATGATAGTTCTCGCAAAAAAATGCATGATGATAGTAGAGTTATGTGAATCCTAGTTTCCTTTTTTGGAAGAGATATGCTACTCAGCTGCGTAAGGATCATAGTCAGCCAAGCTACGTACGTGAAGAATCATATCGTCTAATAGGAATCATATGCCAGTTTCCTCTTCGATTGTGTCAATTAGATGAGGCTTCATTAATTCTAATCCAAATTTTATAACCTACTATTGTATTCTAAAAAAGGGCAAAAAAAAACTAAAGATAAGTTGGTTAAATGAACACTAAAAAAAGGCTATAATGGTTCGTTAAGTTGAAATGTCATATAGAAAAAACGGGGCCTTAGAAATAACTAATCTTCTTGATTAGTAGATATTTACCGCTTGATTTTGTGGAAAGAAAAAGTGCAAGTGACTGGAATATCATCTTCACACATCGAACAAGCAAAATCCAAAATATCTAAGTGTTCTCCTCCAAAAATATCCTGGAGCTTCGATCTGGCAAAAGAGCATGCAAAACCCAAAAGCGTAACCAACTCGCCTCCAAAAATATCTGGAGAAGTGAAATTATCATAAATGTTAAACACAACCTTAGAAATAATCATTTTTCTTATACTCATATACTCCCTAAAGTTTTGTTCTTCCGCACATGGTCATGAGATATTTCCCTCTTGTTTGTCGACAGAAAAAAGTGGGAAAGACCTAAATATCCACTCCACACGTAGATGAAGCAAAATGCAAAAGGGCAACCATGAATATCTAGCAGCTCTCCTCAACAAATATACTGTAGCTCGATGTTGGCAAAGAATGACCATATACTTTATAATCCGTCGTAGAAAAAAGAAGATAAAATTAATTAAATAATCACTAAATTAGACAAAAAAATCTCGTCGGGCAAGCTAGGGTCTTAGAAATAATTATTTTTCCCAATCCTTATACCCCTAAAGTTTTGTTCTTCTATCCACGTACCTATTAGATATTTGCATGTTGTTTTGTCATAAAGAAAAAGTGTGAGAGACTAAAATATCATCATCACACCTCAAACCAGCAAAACCAAAATATCTAACAATTTTGCTCCAAAAGTATCAAGAACTCCATCTTGGTGTGAACAAGCAAAAAACCAAAAGTGAAACCAATAATATTATCATTAAACTAAAATAAAAAACCCATCATTTTTGCCTAAGTTGCATTTCATAAATGCAAAACACCACCTTAGAAATAACTAATTTTCCTATAGTACTAGTCAAAAAAATAAATCTTATAATAAAGTGTTCCCGAAACTTTTATTCTTCTGCACACGGCGATCAGATATTTCCCAATTGTTTTGTCGACGGAGAAGAGTGCGAGAGGCTTCACGCCCCGAGCAGGCGAAATGTAAAAGGGCAACCATGAATATCCGGCAGGCCTCCTCACCAAATATCTCGCAGCTGGATCCGGCAAAAGCGCGAGCAAAAACCCAAAAGCGTAGCGTAGCCTAGAATATCTCTCGTAGCTACCAGCTACAGGAGGAAATATCTCTGGATAGTACTACACGCCACGGGACTGCTCGCTCGATGTGGGAAGGGAAAGAGGAAATATCTCGTGTTGGGACGGACCGCACGGGACTGCTGCAATCTCTGACCTGACCCTGTCCACCTCCCCGATTGATTCCTCCCAAACCGTAATTTTCGCTTTGAAATATCGCCAGCCGGGACGGGGCCCACCCGCCCGCCTCACTGCTGGGATGGATGGATGGACGGATGGATAGAAAAGCGGGGCCCGCCACTCGCTTTTTGGACACGTCAAGGCAGGCAAGCTGGCCGAGGGAGGGCGTCGCTGGTGACGCCTCCCCACGTGGAACCCCGCTGCCTGGTCGCGCTTTTCGCTCCTCGGATGGGCTTGGGCGGTCCTCCTCCACATGCTCGGGTTGGCGCCGCGCGCGGTCGACCGGAGCCTTCCCAGCCACATGCTCGCTCCGCACCACCGGACGGAAGAAGTTTGGCCATCCGTTTATGTATTTATTTTAGTTTAGGAAAACATGGTTTGGTGAGTTGATACTAAGAGATAAACCATTGTTTGTGTGGTGACACTGCGACCGGATAGGATATGGCTAGGCTGGATCACGCTCCACTCGTTTAGCGTGGCGTAGGGCAATAATTCACTCACTCACAGGCGCTTTTATTGCCGTCTTTGGGTTCGGGACGGCGACGCCTCCAGCTGCGGGCCGATGCTTGGATATGCTGCCTCGGGCGGTTTTATCCTTTTCTTTTCGACCGCGGCAAGTAGCGGTCTTCTTCACGCATGATGATATTAATTAATTATTGTTGTGGAAAGGCTTTTGTTTGGGTGAAGGAACGGCCTGGCCACTGCGGGGCGAGCAGTTGGCGCAACGCACCTCATCCGATGCACACGAGAGAGAGGCCGCTGGCTCTGTGATCTGTACAGCGCGCCCTCGCACTGGTGGGCAGCATGTGGCGGAGACGAGAGGAGAGGAGACTCGCCTTTGGGTGCGCCGAAACGAAGCCAATCGACGCCCACTTCGCAGCGCTGGTTGGTGAACGGAAACGCAGTGCACGTGGCCCTGGCGGTCACGCCTTCTTCCAGGGGGCTCAAGGTTCCCGACTAAAACCTCGAAAAGCGGCCGTGAACGTGCACTAGGTTTTGTTCGATGCTCTGCTTCGGTGGTGTCCTCGGAGCCGTCGTGCCAAACCGTGACCCATGGCAAGCCTGGCCGACTGGTCGGACATCGCCTTCTTCGATTCCTGGACCTCTTTTTGTGGTACAGTACAGACCCATGATTACTGCTAGCAAGTTCCTACGTGTGTATCGTACCGTATTCTCCGTTCCCCGTCAAAAAATGTATGCAAATTCGTCTGCTTTTTTTTTGCGGGTGAAATGCATGCAAATTCGTCTGCTTGGCGGCGTATGTGATTCTGGCGAATAAGTTATGACCCGTTTGATAGGCTGCATTACCATCGGCCAAGCCCGCGCGGGATGCTTTCGACCTGTTTGGTTGTCTGGGCTGCATATGTTTCTCGGCCCACACAAAGCTTAAAGCTGTTCTGGGTCTGTACCCAGGGAAACAGTCGAATTGGTCATTTTTTGCGAGCCAGTTGATGGTGTCCTACATAAGGCGGAGTTAGCTTGTCTAAAAAACATAAGGGGTGTTAACCACATCAGCCCCCGAGCATTGGCTGGGGCAAGGACCCCCAAGCTATCAACCAGTACGCTTGTCCGGACAAATTTGAGGTTGTGCATTGTCAAGATCTGATGGTAGCACCGATCATTGCCACTAATCAGCAGCAGTTGCAAATGATCAGTGCAACGGCCAATCATCATCACTACTTTGCTTACTATTGTCCACTTAACTGACAAGATTATGAAGTGGAACACGACCAGCCAAGGAGCACATGTCTTCGTCGGCGTCGAGGATGCCGAGGACCTCATCCCCACAAACCATTGGCTGAAGAGGGTGGAGGTTACGGGCAGGGTGGCCGCCATGAGAGTGCCACTAGGCGCTAGCAGGAGGCCGAGGATCAACCACAAGGAGGGTGCACGGGAGCCGATCAAGTTCTACATGCAGATCAAGGACCAGGAGGACATCGCCATGCTGGTCATCCCGGCCGCCTTCAGGCCGGTGATGAAGAAATGGCTGGTCGTCGCCCCTCATCACGTCGTCAGCCTCTCTGCCAACAAGTGATGCGAGTTATGGGTCCAGGTGCAGATGGTGCTTGGGAGGGGTTAGGAGTACTTCTGCCGGCATCACAGGATCGTCCCCGACGACCTACTCTTCCTATAGCTCTCCGGACTCGACATGAAGGTGCAGATCTATAACTCCAGCACCTTGAACATCTGCAAGGTCCGATGCTCGAAGCAGAGCTGTGTCGGCGACATCAGCCATGCCCTTTAGGTTCTCTTTGTAGATCGTCTGAAATCTGAACTTAAGTCTGCCGTCTCTTTTGCTGCAAAACCTGTCTATATTTTGCTCAGGGATCACCCTGGGTCTAGCAGGGATGTGTTCGCACACGAACACATCACCGTGTACCTCCAACGCCGAGGGTGATGCACCGCAGCTCACGCCGAAGGAGACCCGTCCGGAAGCGCGGCACGGAAGCAATCCGGCGGGTGCTTTTCAGGACCCGAAACCCCATGCGCCCGGGAGGGACCCCGTCTGGACGTGCGGCGGCTATGGGCTGCCCTAGGTCGGTTCGCCCGCCCCTAGAGCCTCGAGGATCGCTG
Source organism: Triticum dicoccoides (assembly GCF_002162155.2). NCBI lineage: Eukaryota > Viridiplantae > Streptophyta > Magnoliopsida > Poales > Poaceae > Triticum > Triticum dicoccoides. The sequence goes on along the minus strand of NC_041382.1, from coordinate 708,661,587 downwards.
CACTTCAACACGAAGAACGAACGAAGAACGAGAGAGAAAGAACAAAGGAGGGATGTAAAACTAGGGTAAAAAGTAGATGTGTTTTGCGATTGTGTGTTGTTCAATCGGCCTTCACCCCTTACATATATATGAGGCGGATGGACTTCCCGTACAAGAAAAGGACTCAAATCACGTCCAAATCATCAAAAGTTACCCTAACTCGGACTACGAGGGCCGGAACTTCCGGTCTGGCCCGGAACTTCCGGGATGAAATTATATCAAGTAGCCCTCTTGCACTGAATCTGCAGGCCGCATACTACTTCGGATGACGATGGTCCCAAAAGCAAAGTTGTAGATCTTGCAATGGAGAAAAACTCTTCAGTTGATCACTTTTTCATCCGAGGTCATCTTGATGTCAAAATCGGCACCGCAAATCTGCAAACAATGTTAAAATTTCAGTTTTCGGGACGCACCGCGTGCAAACTTTCGGTTTAGCCCGGAACCTCCCCAGAAGTTTTGCCCGGAACTTCCGGGGCAAACTTATGCAGCACACTGTTTTGGCTCTAACCTCCTCGACGAGACGAAGACAATCCATGTAGGAACTTTTCCCATAGGACGTCGTCTTGAAGGCCTAATTGGCCGAACAATACTCTGAACACAAAATCATAAAAATTTTGAGCATAGTTTCGGCCCTTGAGACGAGGTCGGATGGCGATAACCCAAACTTCAAAGATGTTCAGATCGACAATATGAAACTTTTTCATGTAGAACACTTCTGTATTTGAGGCCATCTTAATCAAGTTCTTAACCGCGCCAAAATCTGGTGTCAACACATGCCCCCCTGTTTTTCGGCAAAACTTGTGTGCCGAAAAATAACTTGCACGATGCTTTTCCTAAGGACGATGTCAACACTCCATCGGCCATTTTATGTGCTTAGGGCGATAGTTTCTATATCGGCCATGTTTAACTTCTTGTTTACATCATACCCTGGAACCGATTACCACCAATCGGCTTTAAAGAGATGGGAATGAACCCGTTCCTCGTAGCACTAAGGAAATCAAACTCTGAGAGGTCACGCGCTGTTAAGCAAGTAACATCCGGATGATTCCAATCCACCGATGCATCGGCCAAAGCAACACAAGCCGAATTATCCGCGTGAATGACTTCTACCTCATCATCGACCCACTGTATTAAGAATTGATGCATGGTAGATGGCACACATTGGTTAGCATGAACCCAATCGCGGCCTAATATAACACTATAGTTACCTTGCACCTCGGTGATGAAGAATGTGGTGGACAAAGTTTTGCTTCCCACGGTGAGTTCCATGCACATCACACCTTTGGCCTCTGTCTTTTCTTTACCCTCAAATCCATTAAGTACCATATTGGTCTTCATCAATGCATCATTATCTAATCCCAACTTTTTGAAGACCGAGTAGGGCATAAGATTTATCACAGCACCACCATCAACGAGCATCCTAGCAACCGGCGATCCATTAATATGACCTTTGAGGTACAATGGCTTCAAGTGTTTCACCGGTTCTTTTGGCTTCTCGAAGATAGTGTTCTTTGGACCAAAATCCAGTTGAGCCACCTCCCCTTCTTCACCTATAGCACAAAACTCGGCAGGTAAGTAATACACCATATTAATATCCATACCTTCCCGAACCGGCGTAGAGTCGTAATCCACCATCTCATCTTCATCCCCCAACGTGTATATTGGGCTCAAAGTTTCCTCAATTGAAAGGGATTTTTCAGGTGGTGTGGACGATGTAATAGGGGTCACATCATCCTCTTTTGGTGGTGAAGGTGTTGCTGCAGCTAATGTAGAAGCATCTGTGTTTTGTTTTTGTTTAGGCCTCCACACTTGTTTTGTGAGTGCCATGGGCCAAATTTCACTTAACAATTCGTCCCTTTGCCTCTCCTCTTTGTGCTCTACTTTCTCGTGGTTCCTCATGCGTTGTAATCTCCTTTTCATGGTCTTGGTTAAACCGGGAGGACATCACTTAGGTTGAGTATATTTGGGATCCCTTGGTTTGGCCTTGCTTGTGCTCGCCTCATGATCACTAACCATGGAACCCTGCTGAACAATAACAATATCACCATTAGAAGTAGCCAGATTACCAACAACCGCCTTTTCGATCTCCTTTTTCTTGTCGCATTCTGAAATTTCCGCATTAGATGACTTAACACGCCACACTTTTTTATTGGCCTTACTTGGAGAAATTTTTGTTGGCCGATTAGCACCATAGCTCAAACGGCCTTGTGTGGGATAATAAAGCCTCTCGCGAGCAGGCCTTCTAGGTGCTGCCCACCCCATATGGAAAGCATAAGGAGACATTGGGGGCTGCCCCCATCCTCCACTGAAGCCTCTCATGTAATATGGCGCATAGGAGGGTTGTGACATCCATGGTGTCGGTGCCCATGACCCATATGGCCTTGTATATCGTCGAAACTCTTGCTCCGGAGGCAATCTTGAACACTTTGAATGTGATGGCCGATTAGAGCTAGAACCGGCCGCTTGACTTGCATATTTGGATAGCAACATATTAAAAGTTGGCTTGATTCTCTTGTTCTTAGTTTCATTCTTTTTCCACTTGCCAACTTCTGAATTCTTGGGCTTGATCAATTTAACATGAGCATCCTCTTGTACTTGTGGTTGCCCCCCGAGTGTAGCATTTTTTATAGTGATCTTCAACACTTACTTACCATCGGGTTGCTTCTCAAGCACAATCTTTCTTCCCAAGACCTTGTCGCCCTCCTTGCTATTCCTGGGTTCACCAATAACAACATTATCTTTATTAGCGGATTCGGCTATGTTAGGCCAAATTAACATTTTCTTCCCTTCCAAGTCTATGGTGTTTATGGGGAAGGGCTGCTTATCAACTTTCATCTCAGCAAAATTCAATCATCTGTCATTAATGGATGATTATATCTGTCGTCGAAAAACATTGCAATCGTTAGTAGCATGAGAAAATGAATTATGGTACTTGCAATAAGCACGCCGTTTCAACTCTTCAAACGGCGGTATGGTGTGTGATATTCTAATCATCTTATCTTGGAAGAGAGCATCAAATATTTTATCACACTTTGATATATCAAAAGTAAACCTCATCTCCCCATCACGATTCTTGCGAATCGGCTTAAGAGCATTGCACATATAGGGTTTGGCCTTTGAGGACCAAACAAATTCAGTAGTATAGACATCAACCTCATGGTCCTAATTATCATCATTGTGTTCAATCATATGCATTCTAGGACGATCGGTTGTTGACCTATGGACCTCTTTACTTCGACTCACTTGGGCCAAAGCTTTTTGTAAGACTTGATTAATGCTCAAAAACTCATAACTTTCTAGCCTCTCTTTAATGTGAGTTTTCAAACCATTAAGAACAAGATCCGCCAAGTCTCTCTCAGTTATCACTAAGCTATAACATCGGTTTTTATATCTCTAAATCTCTTGACATAATCGGTGACCGATTCATCATGTTTTTGCCTAACCGATGTAAGATGCGACAACTTAAGCTCATTATCGCCGCTATAAAAGTGATCATGAAATTTTTGCTCTAATTGCGACCATAAGAGAATTGAACCATGTGGCAAAGTAGCAAACCATGAAAATGCGGTGCCAGTTAAAGACAGGGGAAATAAACGCACTTTCAACTCTTCTATGGAACCCGCTTCACCCAACTGTGCTAGATACTGACTCACATGCTCCCAAGTCATTTTCGTACCCTCACCACTAAATTTAACAAAATCAGGAACCTTATAACCTTGAGGGTAAGAAATTGTATCGAAGTGTTCAGGATAAGGCTTTTGGTACACACAACTCGTTACTTTCGGCTCGTTTCTGAAAGTTTCTAGAAACATCTTATGCAAATCCTCCCTTAATTTAGCTAAAATTGGATCCGAGGTAGATGACGATGTTTGTGGCAATGACATAGGAGCAACCTGAGTACTAGCTATTGGTGCCACTTGTGAGATGGGCGCCGAACCATAATTCAGCGGAAGACCAAACATCTTGCGCCTATGGGTGGTGTGACAAAGTGATTCGGCGTTGACGCCGAATTGGGCACACTCATAATAGGATTAGGGTATGTAGGTGTAGCCACAAGCTGGTTGGTTTGTGTAGGGTAAAAATTCAACGTCATATTATATTGTTGTTGCATAGATGGTGCCGATGAAATAGGTAAAATTGGACTAAGGTTTTCAGATATACCAACAATACCATTAGATGATGGAGGCATATTTTTCTGAGCATTGGCACTAGCCACAAAAGAATTCTATGCCATCACATTACCCTTACTAACAAGACTTTCAATCACAGCCACTTTCTCTGGAGAAAAAACTTTACTCACAGTGATCACATCTTGTTCATCAATGAGGGGAGGAAAATTGACGTTTCCAACCGGAGTGATGTTGCCTTGACGGTCCTTCTTGAAACTTGAAAGAAACGCTTCCAAATCCTCCTCCTCGCGCTTCTTCCTGAGCGCCTCAAAAGCCTCTTCACGCTGCTTCTTGCATGCTTCGTAGGCTTGGCGATGTTCATCCGATAGTTCATCAAGACCGGGCTTAATGATGTTATCGGCGTCAACTTTTGAGGGCTTGGGGAGATTAGACATGGTTGATGATGATTCTTGATCTTTCGTCCCCAGCGGAGTCGCCAAAAAGTGTGTTCGCACACGAACACGTGACCGTGTACCTCCAACGCTGAGGGTGATGCACCGCAGCTCACGTCGAAGGAGACCCGTCCGGAAGTGCGGTACGCAAGCAATCCGGCGGGTGCTTTTCAGGATCCGAAACCCCACGCGCCCGGGAGGGACCCCGTCTGGACGTGCGGCGGCTATGGGCTGCCCTAGGTCGGTTCGCCCTCCCCTAGAGCCTCGAGGATCGCTGCCCTTCAACACGAAGAACGAACGAAGAACGGGAGAGAAAGAACAAAGGAGGGATGTAAAACTAGGGTAAAAAGTAGATGTGTTTTGGATTGTGTGTTGTTCAATCGGCCTTCACCCCTTACATATATATGAGGCGGATGGACTTCCCATACAAGAAAAGGACTCAAATCACATCCAAATCATCAAAAGTTACCCTAACTCGGACTACGAGGGCCGGAACTTCCGGTCTGGCCCAGAACTTTCGGGCTGAAATTATATCAAGTAGCCCTCTTGCACTGAATCTGCAGGCCGCATACTACTTCGGATGACGATGGTCCCAAAAGCAAAGTTGTAGATCTTGCAATGGAGAAAAACTCTTCAGTTGATCACTTTTTCATCCGAGGTCATCTTGATGTCGAAATCGGCCCTGCAAATCTGCAAACAATGTTAAAATTTCAGTTTTCGGGGCGCACCTCGTGCAAACTTTCGGTTTAGCCCGGAACCTCCCCGGAAGTTTTGCCTGGAACTTCCGGGGCAAACTTATGCAGCACACTGTTTTGGCTCTAAATTTTGCATACGAACTCCGATTTGGACGTTTTTATATCGAAATCGATCGTCTCGACGAGACGAAGACAATCCGTGTAGGAACTTTTCCCATAGGATGTCGTCTTGAAGGCCTAATTGGCCGAACAATACTCTGAACACAAAATCATAAATTTTTTGAGCATAGTATCGGCCCTTGAGATGATGTCCGATGGCGATAATCCAAACTTCAAAGATGTTCATATCGACAATATGAAACTTTTTCATGTAGATCACTTCTCTATTTGAGGCCATCTTAATCAAGTTCTTAACCGCGCCAAAATCGGGTGTCAACAGGATGCCCCGTTGTTTTAAACTTAAGCGTAGTACTACCTTCGTTCTGGTTTATTGGCCCCCTTTTTAATTTGTGCCAAATTTTGATCAAAGATTTAACTAACAAAATGCTAATGCATGTCAACACAAATTATATCATTGGATTTGTATTTGAACATAGTTTTCAATGATATAATTTTTTATAACATGCATGAACATTTTTTTAGTTAAATTTATGGTCAAAATTTGGCACAAAATACAATGGAGACCAATAAACCAGGACGGAGGTAGTATTATTATGAACTACTTGTTATTATGTGTTGTTCTTGCTATTCTTGTTGTTTTTGTGTGATCTGTTCTACTGTTGTGGCGTGCTGCAAAAGGGGTGGTAAGGCCACCCACCACATTTAAAAGGGGTGAGCAGAATATCTACTTGCACACATCCAAACTGTTGTACTTTGCATCTACTCACCTCTGAAGCACAAACGCAGGCAACCAAACAACATGTCACAAGCCGGGACTTGATGCAACGCAGACAACCAATCAAAATGCAGATGTTGATTTTTTGCCTACATTAGCTCAACCAGGCCCATATGGGTCAAGTATGCAAAGTGCTGAAAAACGGAGCAGGTAACCAAACATGTCATTAATGGAACGACCACCAACCCCCCTATCGAGCCCGCAGACGACAAGGAGCCCTAGCCCAGCCCATCAAGGCCCAAGAGAAGCAGGAAGCCCAACTACTTCTTTGGCCTGGCCACACGTGAAATGTGAGGAGCTACTTATGAGCGAGTGGGACCTAGGGGTCAGTCACGACAATGTAAATGGCAAACACTTTTCCCGAAACCTCCTCTCTCTCGTCTGAATCTCCTCCTCCATCTTCCTCCAAACCCTACCACAAATCCTTGTTCTCAACTTATGCCTGTGCAAATTGAGAAGAGGGACATGACATATGGTATAAGAGCCGCCAGATTATCTCAAGAGAACCACCTTCACCACGGGCCAGTAGCGTCACACTGGCGAAGTGGAGCATCGGGTCGACGACTTGGTGGCGGTGCTCAAGGCTATCCAAGAGCAGAATGCATCTATCCAGAAAGCGGCGAAGGTGTCCATGATACGTCTCCAACGTATCTATAATTTTTGATTGTTTCATGCTGTTATATTATCAATCTTGGATGCTTTATATGCATTTATGCTACTTTATATCATTTTTGGGGGCTAACCTATTAACCCAGTGCTAGTTGTTGTTTTCTGCTAGTTTTTGGCTTTTCAGAAATTCAATACCAAATGAAGTCCAAACACGATGAAACTTTACGATGATTTTTTCCTGACTAGGAGGGACCCTAGAAGGTTCGGGAGAAGTCCAGAAGGGCTACGAGAGAGCCACGAGCTCACAGGGCGCGCCCCTTGAGCTCATGGGCCCTATGTAGATCCCTTGACTTAATTCCAACTCTATAAATTCACAAATATTCCCAAACCAACAGAGAGCCACTCGGAACACTTTTTCCGCCGCCGCAAGCTTCTGTTCTTCTGCGATCCCATCTGAAGGCCTTTTCCGGTACTCTGTCGGAGGGGGAATCGATCAAGGAAGGCTTCTACATCATCATTGCTGCCTTTTGATGATACGTGAGTTTACCACAGACCTATGGGTCCATAGCTAGTAGCTAGATGGCTTCTTCTCTCTCTCTCTCTTTAATCTTCGATACCATGTTCTCCTCGATCTTCTTGGAGTTATATCCGATGTAATCTTGTTTAGCGGTGTGTTTGTTGGGATCCGATGAATTGTGGATTATGATCATATTATTCATTGAAAGTAATTGGGTTTTTCCTGAACTTTATTATGCATGATTTTTATAGCTTTGTATTTCTGTTCAATCTATTTGTTTGGTTTGGCCAACTAGATTGATTTATCTTCAGCGGGAGAGGTGCTTTGTAATGGGTTCAATCTTGCTGTGTACTCACCCAGTGACAATAGGGGTAGCGAGGCACGTATAGTATTGTTGCCTTTAAGGGTAAAACAACGGGGTTTATTCATATTGGTTGGGTTTACTTTGTCTACATCATGTCAACTTGCTTAAGGCGTTACTGTGTTTGTCATGAACTTAGTACCATAGATGCATACTAGATAGCGGTCGATTGGTGGAGTAATAGTAGCGGATGCAGGCAGGAGTCGGTCTACTTGTCACGGACGTGATGCCCATATACATGATCATTGCCATGATTACGTCATAACTATGCACTTTTTCATCAGTTGCCCAACAGTAATTTGTTTACCCACTATATGCTATGTGTTTGAGAGAGAGAGAAGCCTCTAGTGAAAACTATGGCCCCTGGGTCTACTTTTATCATATTACTAAAACCAAAAATACCTTGCTGTAATTTATTTACTTTTATTTTGTCAATTTATCTATCTATCTATCTATCTACCCATAGAAGATTTGATCCTTGCAAGTAACGAGTTCAAGGGGATTAACAACCCTATTTCCCACGTTGGGTGCAAGTACTTGCTTTTGTGTGTGTAGGTGCTGTTGAAGGGATTTTGCTTGGTTTTCCTATTGGTTCGATAACCTTGGTTCTCACTAAAGGAAATACTTATCTCTATTGTACTGCTTCACCCCTCCTCTTCGAGGAAAATCCTAAAGCAGTTTACAAGTAGCAGTTCACGACTCTCTTCGAGGAGATCCAACCTGCGGTGATCCATCTAGCGAAGTGGAGGTCGACGCTGGAGAAGTCGATCGTGGGTCTGGAGCAGGAGCTTGGTAACGTGCGATGGGAGCTGGATCTCATCGCGAGGAACCCTGTTCTCATGTTCAGGCTAACGGATCTTCCTCCTTTGCTACCATGGCCTAGAGGTGCCCCGCTCTACATTGCCAACTGCAACAACCAATGGGTCAGATGCTCACTTCATTGAAACACCACATCGAGGGCTGGTAACCGGTAGTCACCACCTTTGCTTCACCTTCAATCATGGGTATGTTTCACCCGTCAGATCCCGCTCTTCTTGAAGGAAATATGCCCTAGAGGCAATAATAAATTTATTATTTATTTACTTATTTCATGATAAATGTTTATTATTCATGCTAGAATTGTATTAACCGGAAACATAATACATGTGTGAATACATAGACAAACATAGTGTCACTAGTATGCCTCTACTTGACTAGCTCGTTGATCAAAGATGGTTATGTTTCCTAACCATAGACATGAGTTGTCATTTGATTAATGGGATCACATCATTAGGAGAATGATGTGATTGACTTGACCCATTCCATTAGCTTAGCACTTGATCGTTTAGTTTGTTGCCATTGCTTTCTTCATGACTTATACATGTTCCTATGACTATGAGATTATGCAACTCCCGTTTACCGGAGGAACACTTTGTGTGCTACCAAATGTCACAACGTAACTGGGTGATTATAAAGGAGCTCTACAGGTGTCTCCAAAGGTACATGTTGGGTTGGCGTATTTCGAGATTAGGATTTGTCACTCCGATTGTCGGAGATGTATCTCTGGGCCCACTCGGTAATGCACATCACTATAAGCCTTGCAAGCATTGCAACTAATGAGTTAGTTGCGGGATGATGTATTACAGAACGAGTAAAGAGACTTGCCGGTAACGAGATTGAACTAGGTATTGAGATACCGATGATCGAATCTCGGGCAAGTAACATACTGATGACAAAGGGAACAACATATGTTGTTATGCGGTTTGACCAATAAAGATATTCGTAGAATATGTAGGAGCCAATATGAGCATCCAGGTTCCACTATTGGTTATTGACCGGAGACGTGTCTCGGTCATGTCTACATAGTTCTCGAACCCGTAGGGTCCGCACGCTTAAAGTTCGATGACGGTTATATTATGAGTTTATGTGTTTTGATGTACCGAAGGAGTTCAAAGTCCCGGATGAGATCAGGGACATGACGAGGGGTCTCGAAATGGTCGAGATGTAAAGATCGATATATTGGACGACTATATTCGGACATCGGAAAGGTTCCGAGTGATTCGGGTATTTTCGGGAGTACCGGGGAGTTACGGGAATTCGTATTGGGCCTTAATGGGCCATACGGGAAAGGAGAGAAAGGCCTCAAAGGGTGGCCGCACCCCTCCTCATGGGCTGGTCCGAATTGGACTAGGGAGGGGGGGGGGGGGCGCCCCCTTCCTTCCTTCCTTCTCCTTTTCCCTTCCCTTTCCTTCCCTCCTACTCCTACTACTTGGAAGGGTTCCTAGTTCTACTAGGAAAGGGGGAATCCTACTCCCGATGGGAGTAGGACTCCCCTAGGGCACGACATAGAGAGGGACGACCCTCCCCCTCCTCCACTCCTTTATATACAGGGGCAGGGGGCACCCCAAAGACACAACAAATTGATCTCTTGATCTCTTAGCCGTGTGCGGTGCCCCCCTCCACCATAATCCATCTCGATCATATCGTAGCGGTGCTTAGGCGAAGCCCTGCATCGGTAGAACATCATCATCGTCACCACGCCGTCGTGCTGACAAAACTCTCCCTCAACACTCAACAGGATCGGAGTTTGAGGGACGTCATCGAGTTGAACGTGTGCAGAACTCGGAGGTGCCGTGCGTTCGGTACTTGATCGGTCGGATTGTGAAGACGTACGACTACATCAACCATGTTGTGCTAACGCTTCCGCTTTCGGTCTACGAGGGTACATAGACAACACTCTCCCCTCTCGTTGCTATGCATCACCATGATCTTGCGTGTGCGTAGGAAATTTTTGAAATTACTACGTTCCCCAAAAGTGGCATCCGAGCCAGGTTTTATGCGTAGATGTCATATGCACGAGTAGAACACAAGTGAGTTGTGGGCGATATAAGTCATACTGCTTACCAGCATGTCACACTTTGGTTCGGCGGTATTGTTGGATGAAGCGGCCCGGAGCGACATTACGCGTACGCTTACGCAAGACTGGTTTTACCGCCGTGCTATGCACACAGGTGACTAGTGGGTGTCAGTTTCTCCAACTTTAGTTGAACCAAGTGTGGCTACGCCCGGTCCTTGCGAAGGTTAAAACATCACCAACTTGACAAACTATCATTGTGGTTTTGATGCGTAGGTAAGAACGGTTCTTGCTAAGCCCAGTAGCAGCCACGTAAAACTTGCAACAACAAAGTAGAGGACGTCTAACTTGTTTTTGCAGGGCATGTTGTGATGTGATATGGTCAAGACGTGATGAGATATAAGTTGTTGTATGAGATGATCATGTTTTGTTGAAGTTATCGGCAACTGGCAAAAGCCTTATCGTTGTCTCTCTATTGCATAAGATGCAAGCGCCAAATAATTGCTTTACTTTATCGCTATGCGATAGCAATAGTTGCAAGAGCAATAGTTGGCGAGACGACCATGTGACGACACATTGATATAAATCAAGATGATGGAGATCACGGTGTCATGCCGGTGACGATGGAGATCATGACGATGCTTTAGAGATAGAGATCAAAGGCACAAGATGATGATGGCCATATCATATCACATATTTTGATTGCATGCGATGCTTATCTTTTATACATTTTACTTTGCTTAGTTATGACAGTAGCATTATAAGATGATCTCTCACTAAATTTCAAGATAAAAGTGTTCTCCCTGAGTATGCATCGTTGCCAAAGTTCGTCATGCCCAGACACCACGTGATGATCGGGTGTGATAAGCTCTACGTCCATCTACAACGGGTGCAAGCCAGTTTTGCACACGCAGAATACTCAGGTTAAACTTGATGAGCCTAGCATATGCAGATATGGCCTCGGAACACTGAGACCGAAAGGTCGAGCGTGAATCATATAGTAGATATGATCAACATAGTGATGTTCACCATTGGAAACTACTCCATTTCACGTGATGATCGGTTATGGTTTAGTTGATTTGGATCACGTGATCACTTAGAAGATTAGAGGGATGCCTTTCTAAGTGGGAGTTCTTAAGTAATATGATTAATTGAACTTTAATTTATCATGAACTTAGTCCTGATAGTATTTGCATATCTATGTTGTAGATCAATAGCTCGCGTTTAGCTCCTCTCTTTTATTTTTGATATGTTCCTAGAGAAAACTAAGTTGAAAGGTGTTAGTAGCAATGATGCGGATTGGATCCGTGATCTGAGGTTTATCCTCATTGCTGCACAAAAGAATTATGTTCTTGATGCACCGCTAGGTGACAGACCTATTACAGGAGCAGATGCAGACGTCATGAACGTTTGGCTAGCTCAATATGATGACTACTTGATATTTTAGTGCACTATGCTTAACAGCTTAGAATCGGGACTTCAAAGACGTTATGAACGTCATGGATCATATGGATGTTCCAGGAGTTGAAGTTAATATTTCAAGCAAATACCCGAGTTGAGAGATATGAAGTCTCCAACAAGTTCTATAGCTAAAAGATGGAGGAGAATAGCTCAAGCAGTGAGCATGTGTTCAGATTGTCTGGGTACTACAATCGCTTGAATCAAGTGGGAGTTAATCTTCTAGTTAAAATAGTGATTGACATAATTCTCTAGTCACCATCACCAAGTTAGTAGAACTTCGTGATGAACTATAATATGCAAGGGATAACAGAAACGATTCCCAAGCTCTTCGTGATGAAAAAATCGACGAAGTTAGAAATCAAGAAAAACATCAAGTGTTGATGGTTGACAAGACCACTAGTTTCAATAGAAAGGGCAAAGGGAAGAAGGGGAACTTCAAGAAGAACGACAAACAAGTTGCTGCTCTAATGAAGAAACCCAAGTCTGGACCTAAGCCTGAGACTAAGTGCTTCTACTGCAAAGGGACTGGTCACTAGAAGCCGAACTATCCCAAGTGTTTGGTGGATAAGAAGGATGGAAAAGTGAACAAAGCTATATTTGATATACATGTTATTGATGTGTACTTTACTAGTGTTTATAGCAACCCCTCGGTTTTTGATACTGGTTCAGTTGCTAAGAGTAGTAACTCGAAATGGGAGTTGCAAAATAAACAGAGACTAGTTAAGGGTGAAGTGACGATGTGTGTTGGAAGTGGTTCCAAGATTGATATGATCATCATCGCACACTCCCTATACTTTCGGGATTAGTGTTGAACCTAAATAAATGTTATTTGGTGTTTGCGTTAAGCATAAATATGATTGGATCATGTCTATTGCAATACGGTTATTCATGTAAGTTAGAGAATAATTGTTGTTCTGTTTACATGAATAAAACCTTTTATGGTCATACACCCAATGAAAATGGTTTGTTGGATCTCGACGTGGTAATACACATTTTCATAATATTGAAGCCAAAAGATGCAAAGTTAATAATGATAGTGCAACTTATTTGTGGCACTGCCATTTAGGTCATATTGGTGTAAAGCACATGAAGAAAATCCATGCTGATGGGCTTTTGGAATCACTTGATGCTTGCGAACCATGCCTCATGGGCAAGATGACTAAGACTTCGTTCTCCGGAACAATGGAGTGAGCAACAAATTTGTCGGAAATCATACATACTGATGTATGTGGTCCGATGAATATTGAGGCTCGCCGCAGGTATCATTATTTTCTGATCTTCACAGATGATTTGAGCAGATATGAGTATATCTACTTGATGAAACACAAGTCTGAAATATTTGAAAAGTTCAAAGAATTTCAGAGTGAAGTGGAGAATCATCGTAACAAAAATAAAAATTTCTATGATATGATCGCAGAAGTAAAATATTTGAGTTACGAGTTTGGCCTTCAGTTAAAACAATGTGAAATAGTTTCACTACTCACGCCACCTGGAACACCGCAGTGTAATGGTGTGTCCGAATGTCGTAACTGTGCTTTATTAGATATGGTGCGATCTATGATGTCTCTTACCGATTACCACTATCGTTTTGGGGTTATGCATTAGAGACAACTACATTCACGTTAAATAGGGCACCATCTAAATCCATTGAGATGACGCCGTATGAACTGTGGTTTGGCGAGAAACCTAAGCTGTCGTTTCTTAAAGTTTGGGACTGCGATGCTTATGTGAAAAAGTTTCAACTTGATAAGCTCGAACCCAAATCAGAGAAGTAAATCTTCATCGGATACCCAAAAGAAAATGTTGGGTACACCTTGTATCACAGATCCGAAGGCAAGATATTCATTGCTGAGAATGGATCCTTTCTAGAGAAGGAGTTTCTCTCGAAAGAAGTGAGTGGGAGAAAAGTAGAACTTGATGAGGTAACTGTACCTGCTCCCTTATTGGAAAGTAGTTCATCACAGAAATCTGTTCATGTGACTACTACACTAATTAGTGAGGAAGCTAATGATGATGATCATGTAACTTCAGATCAAGTTACTACCAAACCTCGTAGGTCAACCAGAGTGAGATCCGTACCAGAGTGTTATGGTAATCCTGTTCTGGAAGTCATGACCATGACGAACCTACGAACTATGAGGAAGCGATGATGAGCCCAGATTCCACAAAATGGTTTGAGGCCATGAAATCTGAGATGACATCCATGTATGAGAACAAAGTATGGACTTTGGTTGACTTGCCCATTGATCAGCAAGCCATAAAAATAAATGGATCTTCAAGAGGAAGACGGACGCTGATAGTAGTGTTACTATCTACAAAGCTAGTATTGTCACAAAAGGTTTTCGACAAGTTCAAGGTGTTGACTACGATGAGAGTTTCTCACTCGTATCTATGCTTAAGTCTTTTCGAATCATGTTAGCAATTGCCGCATTTTATGAAATCTGGCAAATGGATAAACAAAACTACATTCCTTAATGGATTTATTAAAGAAGAGTTGCATATGATGCAACCAGAAGGTTTTGTCAATCCTAAAGGTGCTAACAAAATATGCAAGCTCCAGCGATCCATCTATGGACTGGTGCAAGCATCTCGGAGTTGGAATATACGCTTTGATAAGTTGATCAAAGCATATAGTTTTATACAGACTTGCGGTGAAGCCTGTATTTACAAGAAAGTGAGTGGGAGCACTACAACATTTTTGATAAGTATATGTGAATGACATATTGTCGATCGTAGATAATGTAGAATTATTCTGCAAAGCATAAAGGAATGTTTGAAAGGAGTTTTTTTTCCAAAGAAAGACCTCAGTGAAGCTACTTACATATTGAGCATCAAGATCTATAGAGATAGATCAAGACGCTTGATAAGTTTTTCTATGAGTACATACCTTGACAAGATTTTGAAGTAGTTCAAAATGGAACAGTCAAAGAAGGAGTTCTTGCCTGTGTTACAAGGTGTGAAGTTGAGTAAGACTCAAAACCCGATCATGGCAGAAGATAGAGAGAGAATGAAAGTCATTCGCTATGCCTCAGCCATAGGTTCTATAAAGTATGCCATGCTGTGTACCAGACCTATTGTATACCCTGCCCTGAGTTTGGCAAGGGAGTACAATAGTGATCTAGGAGTAGATCACTGGACATTGGTCAAAATTATCCTTAGTGGAATAAGGATATGTTTCTCGATTATGGAGGTGACAAAAGGTTCGTCGTAAAGGGTTACATCGATGCAAGTTTTGACACTAATCCAGATGAATCTAAGTCTCAATCTGGATACATATTGAAAGTGGGAGCAATTAGCTAGAGTAGCTCCGTGCAGAGCATTGTTGACATAGAAATTTTCAAAATACGTACGTATTTGAATATGGCAGAACCGTTGACTAAACTTTTCTCACAAGCAAAACATGATCACACCTTAGCACTCTTCGGGTGTTAATCACATAGTGATGTGAACTAGATTATTGACTCTAGTAAACCCTTTGGGTGTTGGTCACATGACGATGTGAACTATGGGTGTTAATCACATGGTGATGTGAACTATTGATGTTAAATCACATGGTGATGTGAACTATATTATTGACTCTAGTGCAAGTGGGAGACTGAAGGAAATATGCCCTAGAGGCAATAATAAAGTTATTATTTATTTCCTTATTTCATGATAAATGTTTATTATTCATGCTAGAATTGTATTAACCAGAAACATAATACATGTGTGAATACATAGACAAACATAGTGTCACTAGTATGCCTCTACTTGACTAGCTCGTTGATCAAAGATGGTTATGTTTCCTAACCATGGACATGAGTTGTCATTTGATTAATGGGATCACATCATTAGGAGAATGATGTGATTGACTTGACCCATTCCGTTAGCTTAGCACTTGATCGTTTAGTTTGTTGCTATTGCTTTCTTCATGACTTATACATGTTCCTATGACTATGAGATTATGCAACTCCCGTTTACCAGAGGAACACTTTGTGTACTACCAAACATCACAATGTAACTGGGTGATTATAAAGGAGCTCTACAGGTGTCTCCAAAGGTACATGTTGGGTTGGCGTATTTCAAGATTAGGATTTGTCACTCCGATTGTCAGAGAGGTATCTTTGGGCCCACTCGGTAATGCACATCACTATAAGCCCTGCAAGCATTGCAACTAATGAGTTAGTTGCGGGATGATGTATTATGGAACGAGTAAAGAGACTTGCCGGTAACGAGATTGAACTAGGTATTGAGATACCGACGATCGAATCTCGAGCAAGTAACATACCGATGACAAAGGGAACAATGTATGTTGTTATGCGGTTTGACCGATAAAGATATTCATAGAATATGTAGGAGACAATATGAGCATCCAGGTTCCACTATTGGTTATTGACCGGAGACATGTCTCGGTCATGTCTATATAGTTCTCGAACCCATAGGGTCCGCACGCTTAAAGTTCGATGACGGTTATATTATGAGTTTATCTGTTTTGATGTACAGAAGGAGTTCGAAGTCCCGGATGAGATCGGGGACATGACGAGGAGTCTCGAAATGGTCGAGACGTAAAGATCGATATATTGGACGACTATATTCGGACATCGGAAAGGTTCCGAGTGATTCGGGTATTTTCGGGAGTACCGGGGAGTTACGGGAATTCGTATTGGGCCTTAATGGGCCATACGGGAAAGGAGAGAAAGGCCTCAAAGGGTGGCCGCACCCCTCCCCATGGGCTGGTCCGAATTATACTAGGGAGGGGGGGGGGCCTTCCTTCCTTCTCCTTTTCCCTTCCCTTCCCTTCCCTCCTACTCCTACTACTTGGAAGGGTTCCTAGTTCTACTAGGAAAGGGGGAATCCTACTCCCGGTGGGAGTAGGACTCCCCTAGGGCGTGCCATAGAGAGGACCGGCCCTCCCCCTCCTCCACTCCTTTATATACGGGGGCAGGGGGCACCCCAAAGACACAACAAATTGATCTCTTGATCTCTTAGCCGTGTGCGGTGCCCCCCTCCACCATAATCCACCTCGATCATATCGTAGCGGTGCTTAGGCGAAGCCCTGCGTCGGTAGAACATCAACATCGTCACCACGCCGTCGTGCTGGCGAAACTCTCCCTCAACACTCGGCTGGATCGGAGTTCGAGGGACGTCATCGAGTTGAACGTGTGTAGAACTGTGAGGTGCCGTGCATTCGGTACTTGATCGGTCGGATCGTGAAGACGTACGACTACATCAACCGCGTTGTGCTAATGCTTCCGCTTTCGGTCTACGAGGGTATGTAGACAAGACTCTCCCCTCTCGTTGCTATGCATCACCATGATCTTGCGTGTGCGTAAGAAATTCTTGAAATTACTATGTTCCCCAACAGTTCTACTGTCCATCGGTCTCCTAATCGCCGTTCTCGGCCTCTGGGCGATTGTCAGTGTCAAAACCAATCTCGGGTAGGGGGTCCCGAACTATGCGTCTAAGGTTGATGGTAACAGGAAACAGGGGACACGATGTTTACCCAGGTTCGGGCCCTCTCTATGGAGGTAATTCCCTACTTCCTGCTTGATTGATCTTGATGAATGCTGAAGGAAATATGCCCTAGAGGCAATAATAAAGTTATTATTTATTTCCTTATATCATGATAAATGTTTATTATTCATTCTAGAATTGTATTAACCGGAAACATAATACATGTGTGAATACATAGACAAACAGATTGTCACTAGTATGCCTCTACTTGACTAGCTCGTTGATCAAAGATGGTTATGTTTCCTAACCATAGACATGAGTTGTCATATGATTAACGGGGTCACATCATTAGGAGAATGATGTGATTGACATGACCCATTCTGTTAGCTTAGCACACAATCATTTAGTATTCTGCTATTGCTTTCTTCATGACTTATACATGTTCCTATGACTATGAGATTATGCAACTCCCGTTTACCGGAGGAACACTTTGTGTGCTACCAAACGTCACAATGTAACTGGGTGATTATAAAGGTGCTCTACAGGTGTCTCCAAAGGTACTTGTTGGGTTGGCGTATTTCGAGATTAGGATTTGTCACTCCGATTGTCGGAGAGGTATCTCTGGGCCCTCTCGGTAATGCACATCACTTAAGCCTTGCAAGCATTGCAACTAATGAGTTAGTTGCGAGATGATGTATTACGGAACGAGTAAAGAGTCTTGCCGGTAACGAGATTGAACTAGGTATTGAGATACCGACGATCGAATCTCGGGCAAGTAACATACCGATGACAAAGGGAACAACGTATGTTGTTATGCGGTTTGACCGATAAAGATCTTCATAGAATATGTTGGAGCCAATATGAGCATCTAGTTTCCGCTATTGGTTATTGACCGGAGACGTGTCTATGTAATGTCTACATAGTTCTCAAACCCGTAGGGTCCGCACGCTTAACGTTACGATGACGGTTATATTATGAGTTTATATGTTTTGATGTACCGAAGGTTGTTCGGAGTCCCGGATGTGATCAAGGACATGACGAGGAGTCTCGAAATGGTCGATACATGAAGATTGATATATTGGAAGCCTATGTTTGGATGTCGGAAGTGTTCCGGGTGAAATCGGGATTTTACCGGAGTACCGGGAGGTTACCGGAACCCCCCGGGGGCTTAATGGGTCTACATGGGCCTTAGTGTAAATAGAGGGAAGCAAGGGGAGTGTGGGGCGCGCCCCCCAAGGCCCAAACCGAATTGGTTTAGGGCAAGGGGGGCTGCCCCCCTCTTTCCTTCTTCCCCTCTCTCTTTCCTTCTCCGGAATCCTATTCCAACTAGGAAAGGGGGGAGTCCTACTCCCGGTGGGAGTAGGACTCCTCCTGGCGCACCCTCTCCCTGGCCGGCCGCACCCCGTTGCTCCTTTATATACGGGGGCAGGGGGCACCCCATAGACACAACAATTGATCGTTTGATCCTTTAGCCGTGTGCGGTGCCCCCCTCCACCATAGTCCACCTCGATATTACTGTAGTGGTGCTTAGGCGAAGCCCTGCGTCGGTAGAGCATCACCATCGTCACCACACCATCATGCTGATGAAACTCTCCCTCAACACTCAGCTGGATCGGAGTTTGAGGGACATCATCGGGCTGAACGTGTGCTGAACTCGGAGGTGCCATCCTTCGGTACTTGATCGGTGGGATCGTGAAGACGTACGACTACATCAACCGCGTTGTGCTAACGCTTCCGCTTTCGGTCTACGAGGGTACGTAGACAACACTCTCCCCTCTCATTGCTATGCATCACCATGACCTTGCGTGTGCGTAGGATTTTTTTTGAAATTACTACGTTCCCCAACAAATGCTACCTCTTGAGCACTGCGTTGGTTTTCCCTTGAAGAGGAAAGGGTGATGCAGCAAAGTAGCATAAGTATTTCCCTCAATTTTTGAGAACTAAGGTATCAATCCAGTAGGAGGCCGCGCATAAGTCCCTCGCACCTACACAAACAAATAAATCCTCGCAACCAACGTGATAAGGGGTTGTCAATCCCTACACGGTCACTTACGAGAGTGAGATCTGATAGATATGATAGGATAATATTTTTGGTATTTTTATGATAAAGAGAAATAAAAGATGCAAGTAAAAAAATGGCAAAGGAAATAACTAAGTATTGGAAGATTAATATGATGGAAGATAGACCCAGGGGCCATAGGTTTCACTAGTGGCTTCTCTCAAGAGCATAAGTATTTACGGTGGGTGAACAAATTATTGTTGAGCAATTGACAGAATTGAGCATAGTTATGAGAATATCTAGGTATGATCATGTATATAGGCATCACGCCCAAAACAAGTAGACCGAATCCTGCCTGCATCTACTACTATTACTCCACACATTTACTGCTATCCAACATGCATCTAGAGTATTAAGTTCAAGAGAACAGAGTAACGCTTTAAGCAAGATGACATGATGTAGAGAGATAAACTCATGCAATATGATATAAACCCCATCTTGTTATCGTCGATGGCAACAATACAATACGTGCCTTGCTACCCCTACTGTCACTGGGAAAGGACACCGCAAGATTGAACCCAAAGCTAAGCACTTCTCCCATTGCAAGAAAGATCAATCTAGTAGGCCAAACCAAACTGATAATTCGAAGAGACTTGCAAAGATAACCAATCATACATAAAAGAATTCAGAGAAGATTCAAATATTGTTCATAGATAAACTTGATCATAAACCCATAATTCATCGGTCTCAACAAACACACCGCAAAATAAGATTACATCGAATAGATCTCCACAAGAGAGGGGGGAACTTTGTATTGAGATCCAAAAAGAGAGAAGAAGCCATCTAGGTAATAACTATGGACCCGTAGGTCTGAATTAAACTACTCACACTTCATCAGAGAGGCTATGGTGTTGATGTAGAAGTCCTTCGTGATCGAGGCCCCCTCCGGCGGAGCTCCGGAAAAGGCCCCAAGATGGGATCTCGTGGATACAGAAAGTTACAGCGGTGGAATTAGGGTTTTGGTTCCGTATCTGGTAGTTTGGGGGTACGTAGGTATATATAGGAGCAAGGAGTACGTCGGTGGAGCAACAGGGGGCCCATGAGGGTGGAGGGCGCGCCTGGGGGGGGTAGGTGCGCCCCCTACCTCGTGCCCTCCTTGTTGATTGCTTGACGTAGGGTCCAAGTCCTCTGGATCATGTTCATTCCGAAAATCACGTTCCCGATGGTTTCATTCCGTTTGGACTACATTTGATATTCTTTTTCTGCGAAACCCTAAAATAGGCAAAAAACAACAATTCTAGGCTGGGCCTCCGGTTAATAGGTTAGTCCCAAAAATAATATAAAAGTGTATAATAAAGCCCAATAATGTCCAAAACAGAATATAATATAGCATGGAACAATAAAAAATTATAGATACATTGGAGACGTATCAAGCATCCCCAAGCTTAATTCCTGCTCGTCCTCGAGTAGGTAAATGATAAAAATAGAATTTTTGATGTGGAATGCTACTTGGCATAATTTCAATGTAATTCTTCTTAATTGTGGTATGAATATCCAGACCCGAAAGATTCAAGACAAAAGTTCAATATTGACATAGAAATAATAATACTTCAAGCATAATAACTAAGCAATTATGTCTCTTCAAAATAACATGGCCAAAGAAAGTTATCCCTACAAAATCATATAGTCTGGCTATGCTCTATCTTCACCACACAAAGTATTTAAATCATGCACAACCCCGATGACAAGCCAAGCAATTGTTTCATACTTTTGGTGTTCTCAAATTTTTTCAATCTTCACACAATACATGAGCGTGAGCCATGGACATAGCACTTTAGGTGGAATAGAATGGTGGTTGTGGAGGAGACAAAAAGGGGGAAGATAGTCTCACATCAACTAGGCATATCAACGGGCTATGGAGATGCCCATTGAGGGAGTCCTGGATTAGGGGGTCTCCGGACGACCGGATTATATCCTTTGGCCGGACTGTTGGACTATGAAGATACAAGATTGAAGACTTCGTCTCGTGTCTGGATGGGACTCTACTTGGCATGGAAGGCAAGCTAGGCAATACGGATATGTATATCTCCTCCTTTGTAACCGACCTTGTGTAACCCTAGCCCCCTCCGGTGTCTATATAAACCGGAGGGTTTTAGTCCCTAGGACAACATACAATCATACCATAGGCTAACTTCTAGGGTTTAGCCTCTCCGATATCGTGGTAGATCAACTCTTGTAATACTCATATCATCAAGAATAAATCAAGCAGGACGTAGGGTTTTACCTCCATCAAGAGGGCCTGAATCTGGGTAAAACATCGTGTCCCCTGCCTCCTGTTACCATCCGCCTTAGACGCACAGTTCGGGACCCCCTACCCGAGATCCGCCGGTTTTGACACCGACATTGGTGCTTTCATTGAGAGTTCCTCTGTGACGTCGCCATAAGAAAGGATGCCTCATCTTGTTGTTAAAAGCAACATTACCGCCGGGGGAGCTCTGGCTGTCGGCCAAACTCTCCGGCTAGGCAGTTTCATCATGATTGCCTGTTCGGCCGCTGCACCGACGATGACTTCTCGGGTCATCAAAAACAGCCTCCATGTCGGCTCGGAATTCGCCGAGCAGATGGATCCAATGGAGCTCTCTTCCCTAAACGAACTCTTGGATCGCATCGCCGCCTTGGGAGTCGCTACGGACTATGATCGGATGGGGCTTAAACCCAATCAAAGGGAGATTAACTCTCCATCGGTCATCCATCACGTTGCGGTGGTGGAGGAACAATGCGGCAACTCTTCCTCTATTTTGAGGACTAACTATGTTCGGATTCCTGAGCTCTCCGAGCCGGATACCCGCTTACGGGAGGACATCACCCAAGCCCTGAACCTAGAATCAGGCAGCGGGCCAGACTTATCGGGCAACACTCCGGAACCCGAACTTCCAAGATTGGAAACTCCTCGGCCCCTGGGTCTCAGATCGGGTAGGGGTTTGGACTCAAATCCACCCACCCACCCAGACATAAACGATCTTTCCCACATCAGGCAAGAGCCCCATGAAATAGTACATCATTATTGGGCCAGATTCCTCCTTGTGACGAACAAGGTTAAGGACTGTCGCGAGGAAGATGCAGTCTCACTTTTCTGCAATAATTGCACAGACAAGGGAATCCTTAACGCCTTAAGTCTCCGTGACATATCACGCTTAATTGACTTGGCGTCCATAGTACGAAAGTACTGTTCGATGAAAAGCACCTGGAAAACCGAAACGAAATTTTGAGATAATCCGGCCCCGAATATACACCCAGTCTGAAGTAAAAGGGTGCACTATCATAAGACACCCGAGCTAGTTGCAAAGAAACAAAAACCCTCTAGAGGGCATGGAACCGTACTGGAGGGATGGCTTAACGGACCCTGCAAAATTCATAGTACAGCGGATACAATACCAAAGCACAACCTTAGAGCATGTTGGATACTCCAGCAGGTGGCCAAAAGTGGTGAGGATCTTCTTATCCCAAACGCCACAGAGCACCATCCCGTAGATAACAATACGGTGTTAACAGTCTTTGAGACCTTCGCATCAAATAATAGGCGCAGACGAACACTCCGCAACATGGCCAAAATCTGCCACGTAGCAACAATAAATCCATGGAGTGACACGGCTATTACCTTCAATGCCAGTGACGAACCTAAATTCCAAACAGCCCGAGCACCAGCCGCACTGGTCCTCAGTCCAATTGTGGACGGCTTTCGACTCACCAAAGTACTCATGGACGACGACAGCGGATTAAACCTCATCTATGAGGAAACTCTTCAAAAAATGGAAATAGACTGGAACCGCATTGAGCAAAGTAGCACAACCTTCAGGGGAATCATACCCAGTCGGGAGGCACGATGCGCTGGGAAAATCACACTAGATGTGGTATTCGGTACGCCAGAGAACTATAGGTCCGAAGGAATTACATTTCAAGTGGCCTCGTTCAGCAGTGGATACCACGCCCTTTTAGGACGCGAGGCGTTCACGATCTTCCAAGCCGTACCCCATTATGGGTACATGAAGCTCAAAATGCCTGGGCCCAACGGAATCATCACTCTCGCCAGTGATCCGGACACAACACTCCGCGCCGAAAACAAAACAGCCGCACTGGCTCTCGAGGCATTATCCGAAGCCCTCTCGGCTGAGGAATTAACCACGCTACGCTCCACAGTGGACATGGACGATGTTATACTTGATAAGAGATCCAAGTCCACCTCTTTTAAAACAACGGATGAAATAGTCAAATTCCAAGTCCACCCAATGGACCCTACAAAAACAGCCTCCATCGGGGCACAGTTAAACCCCGCCGTGGATGCCGCACTACGAGAGTTCCTGCGTGAGAATTTGGACATATTCGCCTGGCATCCCCCAGACATGCCAGGAATCCCACGCAGGCTGGCCGAGCATAGCCTCAATATCCTAAAGGGATTCAAGCCGGTCAAGCAAGCTCTTCGGCATTTCTCCGAACCTAAGAGACATGCCATGGGAGAGGAACTAGCCAAGTTATTGGAGGCAGGATTCATCAGAGAAATAAAACACCCGGACTAGCTAGCAAACCTGGTGATGGTACCAAAGAAGGATAAATCCTGGCGCCTTTGTGTCGATTTCAAGGACCTCAATAAAGCTTGCCCAAAGGATCCCTTCCCCCTCCCCCGCATCGATCAAATTATCGATGCTACCGCAGGACACGAGTCATTGTGTTTCCTCGACGCATACTCCGGTTACCACCAAACGGAGTCCGACCAAGCCGCAACGGCATTCATCACACCATACGGTCCCTTTTGTTTCAACACAATGCCTTTTGGGCTCAAAAACGCCGACGCAACATATCAGCGCATGATTCAGACATGTCTGGAGAAACAAATCGGCAAAACAGTAGAGGCATACGTAGACGATGTGGTCGTCAAAACCAAACACGTCGACTCTTTAATAGATGACTTGAGGCTCACATTCGACAACCTCCGAACATACGACATCAAGCTCAATCCGGAAAAATGCGTTTTCGGCGTCCCAGCCGGAAAGCTCCTGGGTTTCATCGTCTCCAGTAGAGGTATTGAAGCTAATCCGGCCAAAATCCGAGCTTTGTCACAGTTGGCTACCCCAATAGACCTCAAGCAAATCCAGAAGTTAACTGGATGCGTGGCGGCTCTAAGCCGCTTTATCTCCCGCTTAGGAGAAAAGGTTTTACCCCTTTATCGCCTCCTTCGGTGCATCGAACACTTCGAGTGGACAGACGCTGCCACAGCCGGATTGGAAGAAATAAAGGCCATTTTGGCAACCAACCCAATCCCAGCCGCGCCAAACATCGGCGAACCAATGCTGTTGTACATTGCGGCAACTCATCAAGTTGTAAGCGCAGTGCTCGTTGTCGAATGAGAAGCTGACGGACATAAATTCCCTCTTCAAAAGCTGGTATACTATGTATCCACTGTCCTCACTCCATGCAAATCACGGTACCCACATTATCAAAAGATAGCCTATGCGGTATTCATGGCATCCCGGAAGCTACGACACTACTTTCAAAAGTGTTCGATTACAGTAGCCTCGGAAGTGCCACTTAATGATATTATAAACAACCGCGACGCTATGGGCCGGATTGCTAAATGGGCCATTGAGCTCCTCCTGTTCGACATAACATACAAACCTCGACGAGCCATTAAGTTGCAAGTATTGGCCGACTTTGTCACCGAATGGACGGAGGCCGAACTCCCTAAAGAGTACACCGCATACTCCGATTGGATCATGCACTTCGACGGTTCTAAAATGCTGGCTGGTCTAGGGGCTGGCGTCGTCCTGACGTCCCCAATCAGAGATACCGTTCAGTACGTACTGCAAATATTGTATACAGACTCCAACAATGCAGCCGAATACGAAGCTCTGTTGCATGGTCTTCGGATGGCAGTCTCCATGGGCATTCAACGCTGGGGATTCAAACCTCGCAATATCCCAAATAAATGGGGACTTTGATGCCAAGGATCCAAAAATGGCGGCCTACCGAAACGCCGTCCTAAAAATGTCAGCTCGGTTCGAGGGGCTCGAATTTCACCATGTGGCTCGGGAAAACAATCAGGCAGCGGATATCCTCGCCCGCATCGGCACAAAATGCGATGCGGTCCCCCCCAACATATTTCTGGAGAGGCTGTTCAAGCTATCCGTAGTATGGGAAGGGGACACCGGTAACAATAGTCAGGACCCGGCCAAAATGCCCGGTACCGAACACTCTGACACAATCGGAGGTTCCGCCACCGAAATAACACCTTCAGCCCACGTAATAATGGCCATCATAGCCCCGTGGACAGAACCATTCCTGGCCTACCTAACTAGGCAGGAACTTCCGGAGGACCAAAATGAGGCACGCTGCATAGTGCGGCGATCTAAGGCCTACAGGGTCCATGAGGGAGAATTGTATAAAAAGAGCACTACCGGAGTCCTTCAAAGGTGCATCTCCGAAGAGGAAGGGCGGAACCTTCTGGCAGAAATCCACGCCGGACTCGGCGGTCACCACGCCGCAACCCGGGCTCTTGTAAGCAAGGCCTTCCGTACAGGATCCTATTGGCCAACGACCTGGGCAGATGCACAGGACTTGGTCCAACGTTGCGCCGGTTGCCAGCTCTTTGCAAATCAAAGCCACATGCCACCCACCGCCCTCCAAATAATCCCCATTACATGGCCCTTCGCGGTCTGGGGGCTTGACATGGTTGGACCCCTTAAAGGGGGAACCCACAAGAAAAAATACTTACTGGTCATGGTGGATAAATTCACCAAGTGGATAGAAGCCAAACCTGTTAAAACGGCCGAATCCGGACCAGTGATAGACTTCACATTCGGGGTCATACACCGTTATGGCGTCCTCCACAACATCATCACTGACGACGACACGAACTTCACCGCTGATGAGGTAGAACTCTGGTGCATCAAAATGGGCATCAAGCTCGATTATGCTTCAGTCTATCACCCACAAACCAACGACCAAGTTGAGCGAGCAAACGGTCTTATAATGAGCGGCATTAAACCTAGATTAGTGCGTTCCTTAACGGAGTCTAACACGCACTGGGTATAGGAGCTCGACTCCGTACTCTGGGGGCTGCGGACCATGCCGAATTGTAGTACCGGATATACACCCTTCTTTATGGTGTACGGCACAGAGGCATGATACGTCTCCAACGTATCTATAATTTTTGATTGCTCCATGCTATATTATCTAATGTTTTGGACTATATTGGGCTTTATCTTCTACTTTTATATTATTTTTGGGACTAACCTATTAATCGGAGGCCCAGCCCAGAATTGCTATTTTTTGCCTATTTCAGTGTTTCGAAGAAACGGAATATCAAACGGAGTCCAAACGGAATAAAACCTTCCGGAACGTGATTTTCTCACCGAACGTGATCCAAGAGACTTGGACCCTGCTCCAAGGAACAAAAGAGGCGGTCACTAGGTGTAACGCCCGGATAGTTAAGCTACAGTAACTCCAGACTAATGGTGCCAGGTCATCAAGATTAACTAAGCCAAATTGCCACTTGATAAAATCAAAGCCAAATTCAAAATTTAAAATAAAGTCAAAATAATATTTCTTCAAACTGATAAGTAAAAATGTTCGATGGGTGGCAAATATTAACTAAGTAATGAATATGTTGGAACCAACCACATTTGGTTTCCCAAATTGCCCCTAGAATTCATTTAGTGGAATAACAAGATTAAATAAAAGCATTTTAATTCAACTATAAATTTGAACGTTTCCAATTGGCCTCAAACTTTTTGTGCGACCTTATAATGTTGACTAGGAATTTTGTGCAAAGTTTCATAGTGAACAAAAGGCATTTGGCAGCTGAAATAAATAGAAAACAGAAGCTAAACAAAAAAAGAAAATAATAAAAAAGGATAAAGAGAGAACCCCCCCACCAGGCCACGGCCCAGCTGGCCTCTGGGCCAACCAGACAGGGCCCGACCGACGCCTACAGCAACCTTGGGGCGACCGAACCTAGCGGTCCGTCCCCACTTCCCCCCATGATCCTCCCACGACCTCTCCCACTCCCAATTCTTGAACGAGATCGGGGCACCCGACGCCCTGGTCGCCTGACGCCCGGGCACGTCCCCGCCGGCTCGCTGTTTGCCGGCGTGCCCGCGCCCGAGGAACCACTGTCTACCGCCGTCCTCGCGCCACCACCTCGCGAAGATCCTGCCATGGCCGTCGCCGCCTGGTTCTCCGCGTCCGTGCCGCGCCAAGCTGCCTCCTCGCCGGAGAGGGACGGATCCCGGAGGCCCCATCATGGATCCGGCCTCCCTCGCCTTCCTCCCCCTCATCGACCGAAGCCCCCCCCCCTCCGACGCCGTTGGACATCACCGCGAACTGCTCCGTTGAGCCGCTCGGCCCCGACCTCCTTCGGCTCCACCGAGCACCCTGCCGCTTCCGCTGTGAGCCTCCGGCTCTCCACGACCTTTTGCCCCCCTCCTCCCTATGCTCTCTAGCGCTGGTTGCCGCAAGCTCCGCCGTAGTTGCCGCCTTTCGCTCCTTGTGCTGCTGTTGCCTATTGTTGCACTGCTGCAGCCAGCGCCCGTGCGCCGCGCGGCCCCGAAGCCTGCTGCTGATGCTGCTGCTGCCCGCCTCCACCCGTCGACAGCTGCGGCGCGCCTCGCCGCTTCCCCGGTTGCCTCTCCCTGTAGCGCCCTATCGGGCGACTAGCGCCCGTCGCCTGGGCTCGCCCCATTGGGCGCCCGCAATCGTGCCCGCGCCCGGTTTGGCCTATGTGCCCATGACAGCCGGGGCCCACCCCTAAAACGTTTTAAAAAATGAATTTAATAAAAGCAATAATTAATAATTAATTAATTAGTTAAGTTAATTAATTCTGTATAACTAAACTAATTAAAATTAGTTAACCTAATCATTTAGCTAAACTAATTAAACAGGTTTAGTTAGTCTTAGTTAATGACAAAAATGGCCCCCACCTGTCAGTTGACTAGTCAACTTTGACCGCTGACGTCACGCTGTCGTCATGATGATGCATCAATTCTTTTTCGAAATAATTAATTAGTAATAATGCTAGTAAAAGGTTAAATCTTTATAAAATAAACCGTACTCGGACATAACTGCTTTGTACATGAAAGTTGCTCAGAACGATGAGACGAATTCGGATACACAGTCCGTTCGTCCGCCACACATCCCTAGCATAGCAAACACGCAGCTTTCCCCCTCCAATTCATTTGTCCAAAAACGTGAAACACCGGGGATACTTTCCCGGATGTTTCCCCCCTTTCCCGGTATCACCTAGTTCTGCGTTAGGGCATACCTAGCACCGCGTATTGCCTCGTTATGTTTTGTGATGCTTTGTTTGCTCCGTATTTACTGTTTCTTCCCCCTCTTGTTCTCCGGTAGACCCCGACACCAACGCCGCTGCTACCCAGTACGACTATGGTGTTGACGACCCCTCTCTCTTGCGAGAGCAACCGGGCAAGCCCCTCCCTTGATCACCAGATATCGCCTACTCTTCTCTATACTGCTTGCATTAGAGTAGTGTAGCATGTTACCGCTTTCCGTTAATCCTATCCTGATGCATAGCCTGTCATTGTTGCTACAACTGTTGATACCTTACCTGCAATCCTAAATGCTTAGTATAGGATGCTAGATTATCATCAGTGGCCCTACACTCTTGTCCGTCTGCCATGCTATACTACTGGGCTGTGATCACTTCGGGAGGTGATCACGGGCATATACTATATACTGTACACTGTTACATTACCGGTGATACTGTTTGGAGATGGGGGCTGAAGGGGCAGGTGGTTCCACCCAGGTAGTGGTGGGCCTAGGTTCCCGACGGCCCCCGACTGTTACTTTGAGGCGGAGCGACAGGGCATGTTGAGACCACCTAGGAGAGAGGTGGGCCTGGCCCTGGTCAGCGTTCGCGGTTATTTCAAGATAACACGTTTAACAAGATCTTGGTATTTGATCTGAGTCTGGCACTGGCCTATACGCACTAACCATCTACGTGGGGACAGTTATGGGCACTCGACGTCATGGTATCAGCCGAAGCCTTCGTGACGTTAGCGACTTAGCGGCGCGCGCCGGATTGGACTGGAACGCCTGCCAGGCTAGGTCTGCTTTCGGCCGCCCTCGCAATGTGCAGGTGTGCAATGGGCGATGGGCCCAGACCCTTGCGCCATAGGATTTAGACCGGCGTGCTGACTTCTTTGTTGTGCCTAGGTAGGGCTGTGACGTGTTGATCTTCAGAGGTCGGGCATGACCCAGGAAAGTGTGTCCGGCCAAATGGGATCGAGCGTGTTGGGTTATGTGGTGCACCCCTGTAGGGAAGTTAATCTATTCGAATAGCCGTGATCCTCGATAATAGGACGACTTGGAGTTGTACCTTGACCTTATGACAACTAGAACTGGATACTTAATAAAACACACCCTTCCAAGTGCCAGATACAACCCCGTGGTCGCTCTCTAACAGGGCGACGAGGAGAGGATCGCCGGGTAGGATTATGCTATGCGATGTTACTTGGTGAACTTGCCATCTACTCTCTTCTTCTGTTGCAAGATGGAGGTTACCAGAAGCGTAGTCTTCGATAGGACTAGCTATCCCCCTCTTATTCCGACATTCTGCAGTTCAGTCCACATATGGTACCCCTTTTCCATTTGATACCAATGCATACATATGTAGTGTAGCTCCTTGCTTGCGAGTACTTTGGATGAGTACTCACGGTTTCTTTTCTCCCTCTTTTTCTCCTTTCAATACTCGATTGCTTCGACCAGACATTGGAGCCCAGGAGCCAGACGCCACCGTCGATGACGACTACTACTACTCGGGAGGTGCCTACTACTACGTGCAGCCCGCTGACGACGACCAGGAGTAGTTTAGGAGGATCCCAAGCAGGAGGCCTGCGCCTCTTTCGATCTGTATCCCGGTTTGTGCTAGCCTTCTTAAGGCAAACTTGTTTAACTTATGTCTGTACTTAGATATTGTTGCTTCCGCTGACTCGTCTATGATCGAGCTCTTGTATTCGAGCCCTCGAGGCCCATGGCTTATATTATGATGCTTGTATGACTTATTTTATTTGTAGAGTTGTGTTGTGATATCTTCCTGTGAGTCCCTGATCTTGATCGTACACGTTTGCGTGTATGATTAGTGTACGGTCAAATCGGGGGCGTCACAAGTTGGTATCAGAGCCGACTACCTGTAGGAATCCCCCTTCCACACTCCTTGGCCGAAGTTGAGTCTAGACATTACAAAAACTTTTACTAACATGGCTGTGTGCCTTACGGGCCCACATCGCCATCTGGGTGGTATTATGATCTTTTATTCCTCGACCTATACTCTGGGACTCTGACATCTCTTCTATTCAGGTTAAATGAATTTACTAAAACTCTAACATTAGGTTCTCGTAAATACTTTCTCCCGGAGAGCCCCTTCAGTCCAGATGATTGCTGGCTGCACCAGAATATTTTGAAGATACTCTCCGATGTTTCCCCAAGACCCTTGTGCCCTTTGCCGTTGCACTTCCATACCACCGATAAATCCCTATGGAAAGCTACATACACTTGTCGTCCATAACTTCATTTCCAATTGTTGTTGTTATTACAAGATACCCTGAAATACTTCGGATATTCCGAGGATTCTTTGTGTTGTCTTGCGGCTCCTTTTCCTCATGAATACATGTATGAATAATTCCTCGCATTTACCGGGGATTCGTTCATCCCCAGTTGTTCAGGTGTTTCACAAAATTCTTCGAAATGCCATTCGATCTTCCGAAATCCTCAGTAGCCTATTGCTCTTGATCTTCTTTACCTGCTTGCATAATGGTTAATTCCATATGTCAAGCAATATTCGTTAAAATCCTTGTGATGAACATTCTGACCATATTGATTCAGCATGTGTGCGAATGCACGCAATCATCAGTTGATCCTTATAAATTATCTTTCCGGCTTAGATGTCTTCCCGAACATGAGCTGGTTCTCGACCATTCAAATAGTTGTCGATTGTACCCCTAAGGCTATTCAACTTATCCAACCCTAATCAGAGTGTTGCTTCTGATCCCTTGATTTGAAAATCATAATTCCATTGCATTTGAGCTTAAATTAGTCAGTTGTTTCTATGGTCTCATCTTCTTACCTTTTTCCTTCTTCTGGTTGAGTACCGATGCTCATATCAGATCCCTTGTGGACCACCAGATCCTTTGTTGGATTTTATTCGACACCGTCCTTCATATTCATTAAACATTGTGAGATTTTCTTCGGATACATAATGCCTTTGGTAAATTGTATCCTCTGCTTTGCGAACAATGCTCTACTTTCGAGCTTGTATTTTTTTACTCTGAAGTTTGTGGTATATGTTCCTAAGATGCCCTGATGGGTTGAACCTATGCCTTCCATAATCCGTGTGAACCCGAAAGATTACATGGGTCATACTTATTTTGTATTGCACCAGGTAAATTTTTCAACAGTTATTGTCATTTTCGAAATATGAGAGGTGAATGAAAGGTTATGCGTTGAACAAGTGGGAGTCGACCTTGAACCCCGTGTTCATGCCCATGGACCCGATGTATACCTTATCATGGAAGCTTCTCTTAAAATAATTATCCCCTTATTATAAGTTCATCTTGTATCTGTGGACATGGTTCCGACCATGTTTCTCCTTGATTCCATTTCTCGTGCAAGTTTGAGCACTTGTCTTCTGCAGAGCATTACCCTAGTCCAACCTCTACTTTGATCTGCCGTCGAGTATTACCCCCTGGTATCTTGAGATTATCATGGAACCGCATAACTTCTTATGAGTTCTTCATCAAGTGCTATATTCTCATTGATTCCAATTTTTCACGGGCTCTGAGTTATTAAACACTCAAAGATACCAATAACTGAGTCAAGTCCGCACCATGATTAATCAGATTTTGGTAACCTTCATTACTTACGAGTTTGAACTCGATCACGTCATCCCTAGCCTGCTTGGCTATATCCTTGTCATGCCGATTTTAGCCGTGCTACCTGGTCCTTCTTCCCAGAGCAAAAATTTCGATGGTGAGCTAATCTTACATCGATCTTCCTCGTCGTATCAATTGTCCTTGAACAACAAGCTTGATTTCAAGTTTGTTTCATACCATGGTTCTGATAACTTTCGCTTCATCATTCATTTGACTTGATGTCATCGCCGATCGGTTACAACTTCATGAAATCTCTCGACAAATGTGTCATGATCAGCATCAGCATTCTGAGCTCTTCCAAGATATCAATTGAATTCATGATGAGAAATACCATCCTTGCCCTCAATAAATTGTGTTGTCATTGACCACTTTATTGCCTTCCCTCCAACACAAACTTGTTCATCTTTTGTGATAAACCTTGAGATGCTTGCTACCCAGCATTTGTTCTTCTTTACCTTGGAATATTACCACCTTTTATGCCATGGATGTCGTGAGAATTTTACCACTTCTTAAGAATTCTTGATACAAGTGATACCTCTTGCTATCTTCGTTCATTCCTTGGTACCCGTGTTGTTTCCAACCGAAAAACCGACAAATGGATCGTGATGTGTAAAATTCAAAATTTCTAGCAACCCTGTTGCTTTGACGTTAATGGTCGATAGCTTCATTCGGAGTCTATTGCTTATTGAATCATCATTCAAACATTGATCGTGCTACCTAGTCGAGATTTTTGGGTGCACTTTTCAGCCAATGTTTAAATGTGTATGTTTTTCCTCTAGCATACATCATTATATCATTTGATCCGGCAAATGTTATCCCCTTGTTCACATAAGTGTGGAAATCCATCTTTTGATAATCTCAATGAATTGTCGCTGAGTCAATCAGCCACCTCCTCGCCTCTCCTTCATTTAATGATGAACTCTTGATTTGGAACTCGCTTCCATAGTTCAATTCCCGTGAATCTTACAATGTCATCTCGATAGTTTGTGTTGCACCTTTTCTTCTCAGGCATCCCTAGTCTAGCGTATCCTGACACCAATCGGACCTGAATCTCGGTCAGATACAATGGTTGGAACATATTCCCAAGAGTTATAACATTGGTCTTTAATCCAATAAGGCGATGTCATCCTAACACACCTGCCTGGAGGGCCTATTGTTATAGTTTCCTTTTTAGAAAGGTTAGCCATTCTTCCATGAGGAAATTGTAATACTTATTCTATAAGTTGTTACTGATGGATCCTTTGTGTATCCAAAGTCTAATCTCTACCCAGTGACCATGTCAATGCTATATCGAAGCATGTTTGTGGTACTCTGATTTTCAACAAAGAACATTTGAAGCCCATGTTAAATGTTTCCTGCTCAATTATCCAAACACCGATGTATGGGTAATGTCATGAAATTTCTCTCCCCTTACCTAAAGAGTTTTCTACATTATATCCTGTCATGGATATCATGCTTTGCTTGTCCTTGGGAAGGATATACCCCTGAAATATGTGTTTAAACACATCTTCCTTTCCATTGTTCTGGTTAATCTAATGATCACATTTTTCCTTTCCATTGGTTGGTTTAACCCTTCTTGTGATTTATATAATCTAAGCAGTAATAATTCTCTGCTTATCTAACACCTCAGTGTACAACTTTGTCAGCAAGACCCTGTTACTATTGTTGATGACATTCCGGTAGCCACCGATGGACGAGAACTTTGCCAATTGGTCCGCCTCGTTCAACGAGCAAGAAAATGGTTCTCTTCGTCCCTCGCCCTTGGTACCAATGGTTGTTGCCGACATAATCGATAGTCTATCCTTTGACATGCCTTGCTGACATGATCTTGCAAGACGTCACCCCCTTCCTACTTTTAACCCATATGATGGGCCCATAACCCACAGTTTTTCACAGGATCAAAACCTGACTCTCCTGTACACCCTGTTGTCAAAGTTATTCCTCACGCTTGACTTCATATGTAGTTCACGGGCCACCTGCCTAGTGATCTATTCTGGTAGCAGACACATTACTTGTTCTCGTTGCTCCGAACCCCTTTCACCTTCTGATTAGGCCATCGAACGATTGCTTGCCCATTGGAAACTTCTCATGGTACCTTCTTACTTTACTCTCGATATTTTCTTAAGTATCTACTCGAGAGTTACTTTCTACCACATTCCCTGAGTTATCTACCAGATAGTCAACCTTGTAAGGTCCGTTCTTCCAAAGTTACCCCTTGTCCTTTCGTAAGTATGATGAAATTTCCGAAGAAAGGATGATGACTTCATCATGATGGCCTGAACCAGTGGAATGAAGACATCAATGCAATGGATCGATCTCTTCGAGAAGGGCAATCAAGACCGAGAAGATTCATTAGAATTTCATAACCATATTTCCCCCCTCACTTCCCCTCCTAAATCCCGGGACGAGATTTCTTGTAGTGGAGGAGAATTGTAACGCCCGGATAGTTAAGCTATAGTAACTCCAGACTAATGGTGCCAGGTCATCAAGATTAACTAAGCCAAATTGCCACTTGATAAAATCAAAGCCAAATTCAAAATTTAAAATAAAGTCAAAATAATATTTCTTCAAACTGATAAGTAAAAATGTTCGATGGGTGGCAAATATTCACTAAGTAATGAATATGTTGGAACCAACCACATTTGGTTTCCCAAATTGCCCCTGGAATTCATTTAGTGGAATAACAAGATTAAATAAAAGCATTTTAATTCAACTATAAATTTGAACGTTTCCAATTGGCCTCAAACTTTTTTGTGCGACCTTATCATGTTGACTAGGAATTATGTGCAAAGTTTCATAGTGAACAAAAGGCATTTGGCAGCTGAAATAAATAGAAAACAGTAGCTAAACAAAAAAAAGAAAATAACAAAAAAGGATAAAGAGAGAACCCCCCCACCAGGCCACGGCCCAGCTGGCCTCTGGGCCAACCAGATAGGGCCCGACCGACGCCTACAACAACCTTGGGGCGACCAAACCTAGTGGTCCGTCCCCACTTCCCCCCACGATCCTCCCACGATCTCTCCCACTCCCCATTCTGGATCGAGATCGGGGCACCCGACGCCCTGGTCGCCTGACGCCCCGGGACGTCCCCGCCGGCTCGCTGTTCGCCGGCATGCCAGCGCCCGAGGAACCACTGTCTACCGCCGTCCTCGCGCCACCACCTCGCGAAGATCCTGCCATGGCCGTCGCCGCCTGGTTCTCCGCATACGTGTCCGTGCCGCGCCAAGCTGCCTCCTCGCCGGAGAGGGACGGATCCCGGAGGCCCCATCACGGATCCGACCTCCCTCGCCTTCGTCCCCCTCATCGACCGAAGCCCCCCTCCTCCGACGCCGTTGGACGTCACCGCGAACTGCGCCGTCGAGCCGCTCGGCCCCAACCTCCTTCGGCTCCACCGAGCACCCTGACGCTTCCGCTGTGAGCCTCCGGCTCTCCACGACCTTTTGCCCCCTCCTCCCTATGCTCTGTAGCACTGGTTGCCGCTAGCTCCGCCGTAGTTTCCGCCTTTGGCTCCTTGTGCTGCTGTTGCCTGTTGTTGCACCACTGCAGCCAGCGCTCGTGCACCGCGCGGCCCTGCAGCCTGCTGCTGATGCTGCTGCTGCCCGCCTCCACCCGTCGGTAGCTGCGGCGCGCCTCGCTGCTGCCCCGGTTGCCTCTCCCTGCAACACCCTATCAGGCGACTAGCGCCCGTCGCCTGGGCTCGCCCCATTGGGCGCCCGCAATCGCGCTCACGCCCGGTTTGGCCTATGTGCCCATGACAGCCGGGGCCCACCCCTAAAACGTTTTAAAAATGAATTTAATAAAATCAATAATTAATAATTAATTAATTAGTTAAGTTAATTAATTCTGTTTAACTAAAATAATTAAAATTAGTTAACCTAATCATTTAGCTAAACTAATTAAACATGTTTAGTTAGTCTTAGTTAATGACAAATGGCCCCCACCTGTCAGTTGACTAGTCAACTTTGACCGCTGACGTCACGCTGTCGTCATGATGATGCAGCAATTCTTTTTCGAAATAATTAATTAGTAATAATGCTAGTAGATGGTTAAATCTTTATAAAATAAACCGTACTCAGACATAACTGCTTTGTACATGAAAGTTGCTCAGTACGAAGAGACGAATTCAGATACGCAGTCCGTTCGTCCGCCACACATCCCTAGCATAGCAAACACGCAGCTTTCCCCCTCCAATTCATTTGTCCAAAAACGTGAAACACCGGGGATACTTTCCCGGATGTTTCCCCCCTTTCCCGGTATCACCTAGTTCTGCGTTAGGGCATACCTAGCACCGCGTATTGCCTCGTTATGTTTTGTGATGCTTTGTTTGCTCCGTATTTACTGTTTCTTCCCCCTCTTGTTCTCCGGTAGACCCCGAGACCAACGCCGGTGCTACCCAGTACGACTACGGTGTTGACGACCCCTCTCTCTTGCCAGAGCAACCAGACAAGCCCCTCCCTTGATCACCAGATATCGCCTACTCTTCTCTATACTGCTTGCATTAGAGTAGTGTAGCATGTTACTGCTTTCCGTTAATCCTATCCTGATGCATAGCCTGTCATTGTTGCTACAGCTGTTGATACCTTACCTGCAATCCTAAATGCTTAGTATAGGAAGCTAGATTATCATCAGTGGCCCTACACTCTTGTCCGTCTGCCATGCTATACTACTGGGCTGTGATCACTTCGGGAGGTGATCACGGGCATATACTATATACTTTACACTGTTACATTACCGGTGATATTGTTTGGAGATGGGGGCTGAAGGGGCAGGTGGTTCCACCCAGGTAGTGGTGGGCCTGGGTTCCCGACGGCCCCCGACTGTTACTTTGAGGCGGAGCGACAGGGCATGTTGAGACCACCTAGGAGAGAGGTGGGCCTGGCCATGGTCGGCGTTCGCGGTTATTTCAAGATAACACGTTTAACGAGATCTTGGTATTTGATCTGAGTCTGGCCACTGGCCTATACGCACTAACCATCTACGCGGGGACAGTTATGGGCACTCGACGTCGTGGTATCAGCCGAAGCCTTCATGACGTCAGCGACTGAGCGGCGCGCGCCGGATTGGACTGGAACGCCTGCTAGGCTAGGTCTGCTTCCGGCCGCCCTCACAACGTGCAGGTGTGCAATGGGCGATGGGCCCAGACCCCTGCGCCATAGGATTTAGACCGGCGTGCTGACCTCTCTGTTGTGCCTAGGTAGGGTTGTGACATGTTGATCTTCCGAGGCCGGGCATGACCCAGGAAAGTGTGTCCGGCCAAATGGGATCGAGTGTGTTGGGTTATGTGGTGCACCCCTGCAGGGAAGTTAATCTATTCAAATAGCCGTGATCCTCGATAATAGGACGACTTGGAGTTGTACCTTGACCTTATGACAACTATAACTGGATACTTAATAAAACACACCCTTCCAAGTGCCAGATACAACACGGTGGCCGCTCTCTAACAGGGCGACGAGGAGAGGATCGCCGGGTAGGATTATGCTATGCGATGTTACTTGTTGAACTTGCCATCTACTCTCTTCTTCTGCTGCAAGATGGAGGTTACTAGAAGCGTAGTCTTCGATAGGACTA
This sequence comes from Triticum dicoccoides, assembly GCF_002162155.2. Classification (NCBI taxonomy): domain Eukaryota; kingdom Viridiplantae; phylum Streptophyta; class Magnoliopsida; order Poales; family Poaceae; genus Triticum; species Triticum dicoccoides. The sequence goes on along the minus strand of NC_041382.1, from coordinate 708,623,678 downwards.
GCTATCCCCCTCTCATTCCGGCATTCTGCAGTTCAGTCCACATATGATACCCTTATTCCATTTGATACCAATCCATACATATGTAGTGTAGCTCCTTGCTTGCGAGTACTTTGGATGAGTACTCACGGTTGCTTTGCTCCCTCTTTTCCCCCTTTCTATACTCGATTGCTGCGACCAGACGTTGGAGCCCAGGAGCCAGATGCCACCGTCGACGACGACTACTACTACTACTCGTGAGGTGCCTACTACTACGTGCAGCCCGCTGACGACGACCAGGAGTAGTTTAGGAGGATCCCAGGCAGGAGGCCTGTGCCTCTTTCGATCTGTATCCTAGTTTGTGCTAGCCTTCTTAAGGCAAACTTGTTTAACTTATGTCTGTACTCAGATATTGTTGCTTCCGCTGACTCGTCTATGATCGAGCTCTTGTATTCGAGCCCTCGAGGCCCCTGGCTTGTATTATGATGCTTGTATGACTTATTTTATTTGTAGAGTTGTGTTGTGATATCTTGCCGCGAGTCCCTGATCTTGATCGTACACGTTTGCGTGTATAATTAGTGTACGGTCAAATCAGGGGCGTCACACTAGGGTGGGGGGCGCGCCCCTACCTCATGGGCCCCTCGGTGCTCCTCCAACGTACTCCTTCCTCCTATATATACCTACGTACCCCCAAACGATCAGAACAGGAGCCAAAAACCTAATTCCACCGTCGCAACTTTCTGTATCCACAAGATCCCATCTTGGGGCCTGTTCCGGAGCTCCGCCGGAAGAGGGCCGTCATCACGGAGGGCTTCTACATCATCCTAGCCCCTCCGATGAAGTGTGAGTAGTTTACCTCAGACCTTCGGGTCCATATTTAGTAGCTAGATGGCTTCTTCTCTCTCTTTGAATCTCAATACAAAGTTCTCCCCCTCTTGTGGAGATCTATTTGATGTAATCTTCTTTTTGCGGTGTGTTTGTTGAGATCGATGAATTGTGGGTTTATGATCAAGTCTATCTATGAATAATATTTGAATCTTGTCTGAATTCTTTTTTGTATGATTGGTTATCTTTGCAAGTCTCTTCGAATTATCCGTTTGGTTTGGCCAACTAGATTGGTAGTTCTTGCCATGGGAGAAGTGCTTAGCTTTGGGTTCGATCTTGCGGCGTCCTTTCCCAGTGACAGATGGGGCAGCAAGGCACGTATTGCATCGTTGCCATCGAGGATAACAAAATGGGGTTCATTTCATATTGCATGAATTGATCTCTCTACATCACGTCATCTTGCTTAAGGCGTTACTCTGTTTTTAACTTAATACTCTAGATGCATGCTGGATAGCGGTCGATGAGTGGATTAATAGTAGTAGATGCAGAATCGTTTCGGTCTACTTGTCACGGACGTGATTGCTATATACATGATCATACCTAGCTATTCTCATAACTATGCTCAATTCTGTCAATTGCTCAACAGTAATTTGTTTACCCACCGTAGAATACTTATGCTCTTGAGAGAAGCCACTAGTGAAGCCTATGGCCCCCGGGTCTATTCTCATCATATCAATCTCCATCACTTTAATCTTGCTTTGCCTTTTACTTTGCTTTTACTTTTTACTTTGCATCTTTATACCAAAAATACCAAAAATATTATATCTATCAGATCTCACTCTCGTAAGTGACCGTGAAGGGATTGACAACCCCTAATCGCGTTGGTTGCGAGTAGCTATCGCTTTGTGCAGGTACGAGGGACTTGAGCGTGGCCTCCTACTAGATTGATACCTTGGTTCTCAAAAACTGAGGGAAATACTTACGCTACTCTGCTGCATCATCCCTTCCTCTTCGGGGAAAACCAACGCAAGCTCAAGACGTAGCAAGAAGGATTTCTGGCGCCGTTGCCGGGGAGTCTACGCAAAAAGTCAACATACCAAGTACCCATCACAATCCCTATCTCTCGCATTACATTATTTGCCATTTGCCTCTCGTTTTCCTCTCCCCCCAATTCACCCTTGCCGTTTTATTCGCCCTCCCTCTCTCTATCCTCCCTCTCTATTTGCCTCTTTTGCCCGCTTGCTTTTTGTTTGCTCGTGTGTTAGATTGCTTGTTTGTCGCGATGGCTCAAGATACTACCAAATTGTGTGACTTCACCAATACCAATAATAATGATTTCCTTAGCACTCCGATTGCTCCTCTTACTGATGCTGAATCTTGTGGAATTAGTACTGCTTTGTTGAATCTTGTTATGAAAGATCAATTCGCCGACCTTCCTAGAGAAGATGCCGCTACTCATCTGAATAGCTTCGTTGATTTATGTGATATGCAAAAGAAAAAAGATGTCGATAATGATGTCGTTAGATTGAAGCTATTTCCTTGTTTGCTTAGAGATCGTGCTAAAGCTTGGTTTTCGTCTTTGCCTAAGAATAGTATTGATTCATGGAACAAGTGCAAAGATGCTTTTATCTCTAAGTATTTTCCTCCCGCTAAGATCATCTCTCTTAGAAACGATATTATGAATTTTAAGCAACTTGATCATGAACATGTTGCACAAGCTTGGGAGAGAATGAAATTAATGATACGTAATTTCCCTACTCATGGTTTGAATTTTTGGATGATCATACAAATTTTTTATGCCGGATTGAATTTTGCTTGTAGAAATCTTTTAGATTCGTCCGCGGTTAATTATTCTCAATGGCATACTGAAAGATCTTCTAATAAAAAAGTGCATGCGATAGAAGAAATCAATGTTTTGAGTGGAAAGATGGATGAACTTATGAAATTATTTGCTACTAAGAGTGTTTCTTCTGATTCTAATGATATGCCTTTGTCTACCTTGATTGAGAATAACAATGAATCTATGGATGTGAATTTTGTTGGTAGGAATAATTTTGGTAACAACACTTATAGAGGGAATTTTAATCCTAGGCCATATCCTAGTAATCCTTCTAATAATTATGGGAATTCCTACAACAACTCTTATGGAAATTATAATAAGATGCCCTCTGAATTTGAGAATAGTGTTAAAGAGTTTATGAATTCACAAAAGAATTTTAATACTTTGCTTGAAGAAAAATTGCTTAAAGTTGATGATTTGGTTAGAAACGTTGATAGAATTTCTCTTGAGGTTGATTATTTAAAGCTTAGATCTATTCCTCCTAAGCATGATATCAATGAGTCTCTCAAAGCCATGAGAATTTCCATTGATGAGTGCAAGGAAAGAACCGCTAGGATGCGTGCTTCCAAAGATGCCTTTATTAAAGCGTGTTCTTCCAATTCCTATGAAAATCAAGATGAAGATCTAAAAGTTATTGATGTGTCCCCTATTAAATCTTTGTTTTGCAATATGAATCTTGATGAAACTGAATATGATCTTCCTTTACCTAGAAGGCGCTCTAAAAATTTGGAGTATTTAGATCTTAATGATGAAATTGATGAAAGTGGGATTGAAGAAATAAAAATCTAGATATTGCTAAACCCACTATATTGGATTTCAAGGAATTTAATTATGAAAGTTGCTCTTTAATTGATTGTATTTCCTTGTTGCAATCCGTGCTAAATTCTCCACATGCTTATAGTCAAAATAAAGCCTTCACCGAACATATTGTTGATGCCTTGATGCAATCTTATGAAGAAAAACTTGAGTTCAAAGTTTCTATCCCTAGAAAACTCTATGATGAGTGGGAACCAACTATTAAAATTAAAATTAAATATCATGAGTTTTATTCTTTGTGTGATTTGGGTGCTAGTGTCTCTACTATTCCCAAGACTTTGTGTGATTTACTAGATTTCCGTAATTTTGATGATTGCTCTCTAAACTTGCATCTTGCGGATTACACTATTAAGAAACCTATGGGAAGGATTAATGATGTTATTATTGTTGCAAATAGGAATTATGTGCCCGTAGATTTCACTGTTCTTGATATAGATTGCAATCCTTCTTGCCCTATTATTCTTGGTAGACCTTTCCTTAGAACGGTTGGTGCGATTATTGATATGAAGGAAGGGAATATTAGATTTCAATTTCCATTAAAAAAGGGCATGGAACACTTTTCAAGAAAGAAAATAAAATTGCCATATGAAACTATCATGAGAGCCACTTATGGATTGCCTACCAAAGATGGCAATACCTAGATCTATCCTCGCTTTTATGCCTAGCTAGGGGCGTTAAACGATAGCGCTTGTTGGGAGGCAACCCAATTTTATTTTTTATTCCTTGCTTTTGCTCCTGCTTAGTAATAAATAAATTATTTAGCCTCTGTTTTGGTTGTGTTTTTTGTGTTTAATTAGTGTTTGTGCCAAGTAGAACCGTTGGGAAGACTTGGGGAAAGTCTTGTTGAACTTGCTGTAAAAAACAGAAACTTTAACGCTCATGAGAACTGCTTTCATTTTTATTTGAAGAGTGCTATTTAGTTAATTCTTTTTGAAGATGATTAATAGATAAATTCGTCACGTCCAGAAATTTATTTTAGAATTTGTGGGGTTCCAGATCTTGCGCTAGCTACAGATTACTACAGATTGTTCTGTTTTTGACAGATTCTGTTTTTCGTGTGTTGTTTGCTTATTTTGATGAATCTATGGCTAGTAAAATAGTTTATAATCCATAGAGAAGTTGGAATACAGTAGGTTTAACACCAATATAAATAAATAATGAGTTCATTACAGTACCTTGAAGTGGTCTTTTGTTTTCTTTCGCTAACGGAGCTCACGAGTTTTCTATTTTGAGTTTTGTGTTGTGAAGTTTTCAAGTTTTGGGTGAATTCTTTTGATGGATCATGGAACAAGGAGTGGCAATAGCCTAAGCTTGGGGATGCCCATGGCACCCCCAAGATAATCCAAGGACACCAAAAAGTCAAAGCTTGGGGATGCCCCTGAAGGCATCCCCTCTTTTGTCCACTTCCATCAGTAATTTACTTGGAGCTATATTTTTATTCACCAACATGATATGTGTTTTGCTTGGAGCGTCTTGTATTATTTGTGTCTGTGTGTCTTAGTATGCCACAATCATCCTTTCTGTACACACCATTTGAGAGAGCCATACATGAATTAAAATTTGTTAGAATATTCTATGTGCTTCACTTATATCTTTTGAGCTAAGTAGTTTTGCTCTATGTACTTCACTTATATCTTTTGAGCTATGTAGTTTTGCTCTATGTGCTTCACTTATATCTTTTGAGCGTTATAATTTTGCTCTATGTGCTTCACTCAGATCTTTTAGAACACGGTGGTGGATTTGTTTTAAAGAAACTATTGATCTCTCATGCTTCACTTAAATTATTTTGAGAGTCTCTTAATAGCATGGTAATTTGCTTAATAATAATATGCTTCGTATTCAAGATTTGTGAAACTTTCTTTTGAGTGTGTTGAATACTAAGAAAAGATTGAAGCATGATAATTGTTTTGAGATATGGAGGTGATAATATTAAAAGTCATGCTAGTTGAGTAGTTGTGAATTTAAAGAATACTTGTGTTAAAGTTTGTGATTCCCGTAGCATGCACGTATAGTGAACCGTTATGTGATGAAGTCGAAGCATGATTTATTTATTGATTGTCTTCCTTATGAGTGGCGGTCGGGGACGAGCGATGGTCTTTTCCTACCAATCTATCCCCCTAGGAGCATGCGCGTAATACTTTGCTTTGATAACTTCTAGATTTTTGCAATAAGTATATGAGTTCTTTATGACTAATGTTGAGTCCATGGATCATACGCACTCTCACCCTTCCACCTTTGCTAGCCTCTCTAATACCGCGCACCTTTCGCCGGTATCATACACCTACCATATACCTTCCTCTAAACAGCCACCATACCTACCTATTATGGCATTTCCATAGCCATTCCGAGATATATTGCCATGCAACTTTCCACCATCTAGTTCATCATGACACATTCATCATTGTCATATTGCATATCCCGGTACACCGCCAGAGGCATTCATATAGAGTCATATTTTGTTCTAAGTATTGAGTTGTAAGAAAAATAAAAGTGTAATGATCATCATTATTAGAGCATTGTCCCAGTGAGGAAAGAATGATGGAGACTATGATTCCCCCATAAGTCGGGATGAGACTCCGGACGAAAAATAAAATAAATAAAAAAGAGGCCAAAGTAGCCCAAATAAAAAGAGGCCATAAAAAAGAAGAGAAAAGGCCCAAATAAAAAAATGATGAGAGAAAAAGAGAGAAGGGACAATGTTACTATCCTTTTACCACACTTGTGCTTCAAAGTAGCACCATGATCTTCATAGTAGAGAGTCTCTCATGTTATCACTTTCATATACTAGTGGGAATTTTTCATTATAGAACTTGGCTTGTATATTCCAATGATGGGCTTCCTCAAATTTCCCTGGGTCTTCATGAGCAAGAAAGTTGGATGCACACCCACTTAGTTTCTTTTTGAGCTTTCATATACTTATAGCTCTAGTGCATCCGTTGCATGGCAATCCCTACTCACTCACATTGATCTCTATTGATGGGCATCTCCATAGCCCGTTGATACACCTAGTTGATGTGAGACTATCTTCTCCTTTTTGTCTTCTCCACAACCACCATTCTATTCCATCTATAGTGCTATATCCATGGCTCACGCTCATGTATTGCGTGAAGATTGAAAAAGTTTTGAAAAAGTTAGAGTATGAAACAATTGCTTGGCTTGTCACCGGGGTTGATTTAAATACTTTGTGTGGTGAAGATAGAGCATAGCCAGACTATATGATTTTGTAGGGATAACTTTCTTTGGCCATGTTATTTTGAGAAGACATAATTGCTTTGTTAGTATGCTTGAAGTATTATTATTTTTATGTCAATATGAACTTTTGTCTTGAATCTTTCGAATCTGAATATTCATATCACAATTAAGAAGATTTGCATTGAAATTATGCCAAGTAGCACTCCGCATAAAAATTCTCTTTTTATCATTTACCTACTCGAGGACGAGCAGGAATTAAGCTTGGGGATGCCTGATACATCTCCAACGTATCTATAATTTTTGATTGCTCCATGCTATATTATCTCTGTTTTGGACAATATTGGGCTTTATTTTCCACTTTTATATTATTTTTGGGACTAACCTATTAACCGGAGGCCCAACCCAGAATTGTTGTTTTTTGCCTATTTCAGTGTTTCGAAGAAACGGAATATCAAACGGAGTCCAAACGGAATAAAACCTTCGGGAACGTGATTTTCTCACCGAACATGATCCAGGAGACTTCGACCCTGCTCCAAGGAACAAAAGAGGCAGTCACGAGGGTGGGGGGGGGGGCGCCCCCCTAGGGCGCGCCCCTGCCTCGTGGGCCCCTCGGTGCTCCTCCGGCGTACTCCTTCCTCCTATATATACCTACGTACCCCCAAACGATCAGAACAGGAGCCAAAAACCTAATTCCACCGCCGCAACTTTTTGTATCCACGAGATCCCATCTTGGGGCCTGTTCTGGAGCTCCGCCGGAAGAGGGCCGTCATCACGGAGGGCTTCTACATCATCCTAGCCCCTCCGATGAAGTGTGAGTAGTCTACCTCAGACCTTCGGGTCCATAGTTAGTAGCTAGATGGCTTCTTCTCTCTCTTTGAATCTCAATACAAAGTTCTCCCCCTCTCTTGTGGAGATCTATTCGATGTAATCTTCTTTTTGTGGTGTGTTTGTTGAGATCGATGAATTGTGGGTTTATGATCAAGTCTATCTATGAATAATATTTGAATCTTCTCTGAATTCTTTTATGTATGATTGGTTATCTTTGCATGTCTCTTCAAATTATCCGTTTGGTTTGGCCAACTAGATTGGTAGTTCTTGCCATGGGAGAAGTGCTTAGCTTTGGGTTCGATCTTGCGGTGTCCTTTCCCAGTGACAGAAGGGGCAGCAAGGCACGTATTGCATCGTTGCCATCAAGGATAACAAGATGGGGATTATTTCGTATTGCATGAATTTATCTCTCTACATCATGTCATCTTGCTTAAGGTGTTACTCTGTTTTTAACTTAGTACTCCAGATGCATGCTGGATAGCGGTCGATGAGTGGAGTAATAGTAGTAGATGCAGAATCGTTTCGGTCTACTTGTCACAGACGTGATGCCTATATACATGATCATGCCTAGATATTCTCATAACTATGCTCAATTCTGTCAATTGCTCAACAGTAATTTGTTTACCCACCGTAGAATACTTATGCTCTTGAGAGAAGCCACTAGTGAAGCCTATGGCCCCAGGGTCTATTCTCATCATATCAATCTCCATCACTTTAATCTTGCTTTGCCTTTTACTTTGCTTTTACTTTTTACTTTGCATCTTTATACCAAAAATACCAAAATTTTTATATCTATTAGATCTCACTCTCGTAAGTGACCGTGAAGGGATTGACAACCCCAAATCGCGTTGGTTGCGAGTAGCTATCGCTTTGTGCAGGTACGAGGGACTTGAGCGTGGCCTCCTACTGGATTGATACCTTGGTTCTCAAAAACTGAGGGAAATACTTACGCTACTCTGCTGCATCATCCCTTCCTCTTTGGGGAAAACCAACGCAAGCTCAAGACGTAGCAAGGCAGTCTTGCCCTGTGACATAATTCATGACTCACCTTGTGTGCGCATGTATGAAGAAAGAGAAGTCGAGCTCGATCGGCAGGACGGTCTGGACACCCTGGAGGAGGAGCGCGACGTAGCCAAAGCCCGTTCCGCATTTTATCAGCAACTGGCTCACAGATACCAAAGCAGAGATGTACGGGCCAAAACTTATAACGTTGGCGAACTAGTTCTACGCCTGCCGGATAAGAAAAAGAACAAGCTCGAGCCCAAATGGGAAGGTCCCTTTATTATTGACCAAGTTCTGACCGGTGGAGCGTACCGACTCCGAGATGCATCGACTAGTCGACTCGAGCCGAACCCATGGAACGCGGCCAGGCGCCGAAGATTCTACGCTCAGCGCCGGACTCTATGTTCGTCCCCTCCCTCTGTCCATTTTTTGCATATACATGTAGTGACCAGACCTCAAACGGTCCAATCTCTGTGCTCAGGTGTCATCCCTGGATCAGTAATGCTGACACCACACAGTACTTGAAGGATTTATAACAAAGTAGCAATCACACATTTATTACATCGAGTGTCTGAAAAGAGAACTTATTACAATAAATATGGCTTAAGGCCATCTAATAACGATAACAACGGAAGGCTTCGAAGATAAGTGAGTCCATCAACTCCAACAGCATCACTGAGTATAGAACCACGACCTAAAAACACCTTAATCATCGTCTGAAAAGTCTGCAACATGAACGTTGCAGCCCGAAACGGGTTAGCACATGGAATATGCTGGCAATGTAACACATAGATAGCAATGAAAGAAATAGGCTATACTATATGCATATTTGGCTGGTGGAAAGCTCTATGGTTACATTTTTGCGTAAAGCCAATTTTCCCTACTGCAAAGGAATAAATTTTATTTAACTATCATGATAGTTGTTAAACATTGAGAATGGTTGACGGCATTCTCAATCCCAATTAAGCATCATCATTAAAAGAAAACCCAACAAAATTAATTTAGAGTAACATGATGAGATTCACATGATAATCCAGGTACTAGATACTCAAGATGTCCATAACCGGGGATACGGCTAACCATGATTAGTTTATACACTCTACAGAGGTTTGCACACTTTTCCCCACAAGACTCAATCTCCTCCCTTGGGATTCTCGCACTACATGGTGTTTGAGAAACGGATGACCGAGACATAGTCTTTCAGAAGCGCTAGCACCTTATGATCGAGTAGACCATTACACCTACATTCCCCTACATCTGCTAGTCTACCACTGTAAGAGTTCACACGACTTAGTCGACTATGCTAGAGCCCATAGTAGCTTGTGGCTGCACACAGATGTTTCTAGCATAAATAATGTCATGATCCCTTTGAGCCAGGGTGGCGGTCCAAAAGAAAAATAGGCAATCACTGGAATACCCAAGTGCCTCAATCCACCCAGATGTGTATTTAAGTTGCCACCTTAGATAAACCATTAATTTAACAATCTCACATCTGTCATGGCTGCACTCACCCAATCCACGTCTACTAGCATAGCATGGCATAATAAGCAAACGTAGAAGTAACTCCCAAAGGTTTGATAAAAGAACAGGTAATAGGTACTACCTCAACTACTTCCCAGAACCCACAATTTAATTAGATCCTAATCATGCAAGGTGTGAGGATTGATCTAATGCAATGAAAACTGGGTAGTAGGAGGTATGATTAAAGTGTTACTTGCCTTGCTGATGATCCGCAAAACCTAGCGATTCGCAGTAGCAAGCGGCGCACTCCGGGTACTCTATCGCAAACAAATAAGCATACAATAAGTACTCAACTAATGCACATGTAAAACTCGAATAAGAGATCTAACCAGAAAGTTCAACTTAAGAACTCCGGTTGGCAAAAAGAATCAAATCGAACGAAGCAACGAAAGACAAACGGCAAAAGAAACAGGCTTCGTTTACTATTCTGGATCTAGGGCAATTTTTACAGTGGCAAAAACTTGTTTGAGTTGGTTAAACGGAATGAGGGTTTCGAGACGAAACTCCAGGCGCTTGAATCGCCTGATTCCGATAAACATCGAAAAGTTATACTAGAACAAAAATTGGATCAGGAATCGCGATCAGAAAAATCGCGGATTTAATCCGAGAAAAAGAAAAACGACAAACAGATTAACGAACGAACGTTTGTTATCTGGATCTAAATGATGAACGCGTTCATTAAAACGAACGAACGAGTGAACACTCGCTAATTAACTAAACCAAAAATCGATCTAACGGAAAAAACAGATCTAAGTTTTTTTAAAAACCGATCAGTTTTCTTCACGAAAACCGAGGCAACGTCGTCTACCTCAGCGGCTCCGGCGAACAGCGGCGGCGCGGCTCCGGCGATCGTCGGCGGCGGCGATGGGGCGGCGTGGGTGGCGGCGGGTGGCGCTGCGAGGCTGCGGCGGCTAGGGTTAGGGTTTGGGGCGAGTGGCAGTTGGGCTGTCCCGGGCCTTGGGTGGCGCCGTAAAAAGGCCTAGGCCGTGGAGTCCTGGCCGGATACGGCCTGTAGGTCGGTTCGTATTTTTTAAAATAGTTACACTCAGAAAAAATAAAAGAAATACTAAACGGACTCCAAAAATCCTGAAATAAATTTTCCCTGGCTTCTAAAATCAAGCCGCACAGGATGAACATTTATTTGGGCCTAAATGCAATTTTGAAAACGCGCATTTTTCCTAAATTCAAATAAAATAGCAAATAAAACCAAAATAAAAATATTATTTGATTTTTTTATTAAATCCTCAATATTTCTTTATTTTGGGAAAGTCATTTTATTCCCTCTCTCATATTTTTGTATTAGAAATTATTGAAGATAAAATAAATAAAATCAAATGATCCTATTTTCAAAATTTGAGAAAACTCAAATATGAAAATAAGGAAATCCCCAACTCTCTCCGAGGGTCCTTGAGTTGCGTAGAATTTTCTAGGATCAACCAAAATGCAATAAAATATGATATGCAATGATGATCTAGTGTATAACATTCCAAATTGAAAATTTTGGATGTTACAAACCTACCCCCCTTAAGATGAATCTCACCCTCAAGATTCGTGTTGGCTAGAAAATAGGTGAGGATGGTCCTTCAGCAAATCTTCCTCTCGTTCCCAGGTGGCTTCATCCTCCGTGTGGTGGCTCCACTGAACTTTGCAAAACTAGATAACCTTGCTGCGGGTGACTCGACTGGCATACTCAAGAATCTTGACTGGTTTCTCCTCATAAGTCAAATCACTGTCCAATTGAATCGCTTCCAGCGGCACTGTATCTCTCAGTGGTATATCAGCCATCTCCGCGTGGCACTTCTTCAACTGGAAACGTGGAACACGTCGTAAACTCGTGACAATCCTTTGGGCAATTCCAACTTGTAGGGTACTTCTTCCATATGCTCCAAAACTTTGTATGGTCCTACAAAACGTGGCGCTAACTTTCCCTTAACCCCAAAGTGCTAAACTCCTCGAAGTGGAGATACTCGAAGATAAACTCGGTCTCCGACTTCATAAACCGTCTCCTTGCGTTTTGAATCTGCGTAGCTCTTCTTCCTGGACTGGGCTACTTTGAGCCCATCGCGAATCAATTTCACTTTCTGTTCAGACTCCTTAATTAGATCCGGTCCAAACAACTGGCGGTCTCCAACTTCATCCCACGACAATGGGGTCCTGCACCTCCTTCCGTACAAGGCTTCAAAAGGGGCCATCTTCAAACTGGATTGATAACTGTTGTTATAAGAGAACTCTGCATATGGCAAATTCTCGTCCCAACTAGATCCGTAATCTAGCGCACAAGCTCTCAGCATATCCTCCAAAATCTGATTGACTCTCTCGGTCTGTCCATCTGTGTGCGGATGGAAAGCTGTACTGAACTCCAGCCTGGTACCCAAAGTTTCATGCAACTGATTCCAGAACTTTGAGGTAAATTGGGTTCCTCTATCTGATACAATGCTCCTTGGAACTCCGTGCAGACATACGATCCTAGTCATGTATATCTTTGCCAACTTGGCACTAGTATAGGTAGTCTTCACTGGAATGAAATGAGCTACCTTTGTCAAACGATCGACTACAACCCTAATCAAGTCATAGCCTGAACGAGTTCTGGGTAAACCCGTAATAAAATCCGTGCCTAACTTATCCCACTTCCATTCGGGTATCGGCAATGGCTGTAGCAATCCTGCTGGCTTCTGGTGCTCTGCCTTTACTCTTTGACATACATCACAAACTGCTACATACTCTGCAAAATCCTTCTTCATTCCGGTCCACCAGAAAGTATCCTTCAAACCCAAATACATCTTGGTATTTCCTGGGTGAATCGAATATGGTGAATCATGGGCTTCCTGCAGAATTAACTTCCTGATCTCCGGGTCATTGGGCACATAAACACGGTCTTCAAACTATAGGGTATCGTGCTCATCCTCACGAAATCCTTTAGCTTTTCCCTTGCTCATTTTCTCCTTAATAGAAGCGATCTCTTTGTCAGTCCTTTGAGCTTCTCTGATCTTATCCATCAAAGTAGACTGAATCTCCAATGCTGCTACATAGCCTCTTGGGACTATCTCCAAACATAACTCATGAAGGTTTTCGGCTAACTCGCTTGGTAAATCTCCCGTCATTAAGGTGTTGACATGACTTTTACGGCTCAATGCGTCAGCTACTACGTTAGTCTTTCCAGGGTGATAATGCAATCTCATGTCATAATCCTTGATGAGCTCCAACCATCTCCTTTGCCTGATATTCAACTCCTTCTGCGTGAAAATGTACTTCAAACTCTTGTGATCCGTGTATACCTCACAATGGTTTCCAATGAGAAAGTGTCTCCAGGTTTTCAATGCATGCACTACGGCTGCTAACTCCAAATCATGCGTAGCATAATTCAACTCATGAGGCTTAAGCTGTCGTGAGGCATATGAAACAACTCTTCCTTCTTGCATAAGCACTGCTCCAAGTCCTCAACGTGAAGCGTCACAATACACCTCATAATCCTTGGTCTGATCTGGCAAAATCAACACGGGTGATGTAACCAAATGTTTCTTCAACTCCTGGAAACTGGCCTCACATTCCTCAGTCCATATATACTTTGTATCCTTCTTCAACAACTCCGTCATAGGCTTCGCAATGTTCGAGAAATTTTCAATAAATCTCCGGTAGAATCCCGCAAGTCCGAGAAAATTCCGGATCTCTCTGACTGTTGTTGGCGCTTCCCAATTTGTCACAGTGTCAACCTTGGTGGGATCTACTGCTATACCTTCTCCGGATATAACGTGTCCGAGAAATCCAACTTCCTTCAACCAAAACTCACATTTGCTAAACTTGGCATATAACTGATGTTCTCTGAGCTTACCAAGTACCAAATGCAAATGCTCCTTATGCTCCTCTTCATTCTTCGAGTATACCAGGATATCATCGATGAACACTACGACGAACTTATCCAAAAACTCCATAAACACCTTGTTCATCATGTTCATAAAATATGCAGGTGCATTAGTCAGACCAAATGACATAATGGTATACTCGTACAACCCATACCTGGTGGTAAAAGCTGTCTTAGGTATATCCTGTTCTCGAATCTTCAACTGATGGTATCCTGATCGCAGGTCGATCTTGGAAAATACCTTAGCTCCTTGCAATCGATCAAATAGATCATTGATCATCGATAGTGGGTACTTGTTCTTGATGGTTACTTCATTCAATCCTCGATAATCAACAACCATCCTTAACGATCCATCCTTCTTCTCCACTAGAAGTACTGGTGATCCCCAAGGCGAAGAACTTGGGCGAATATAACCTTTATCCAGTAACTCCTTAATTTGCTTCTTAATCTCCACCAAGTCCTTTGCGGGCATCCTATATGGTATCTTAGATATTGGCCCTGTGCCTGGAAAAAGCTCAACCAAAACTCAATATCTCTATCCGGTGGCATGCCTGGCAACTCTTCTGGAAATACATCAAGGAAATCCTTCACCACTGGTACTTCCTCCTGCACAACTCCTGTTAAACAATTTACTTGAGTGCTCTTCGGCACATGCCGGGATACATACTTGATCCTTCTCCCTTCTGGGGTGGTAAGCAAAATTGACTTACTCGCGCAATCCATGTTTCCTCCATACATCGACAGCCAATCCATACCCATAATTACATCCAAACCTTGTGATTCCAAAATGATCAAATCCGAGGAAAACACATGCCTACCTATACTCAATGGCACTTAAAAACATCCCTTACTAGCCATATACTCCGCTCCTGGTGAGCTTACTAGCATAGGTGTTCTAAGAACTTTGGTGGGCAGGTTGTACCTATCCACGAATTCCCTTGATATGTATGAATGCGATGCACTAGTATAAAAAAGAACGAGTGCAGTAAATGACTTAACCAAAAACTTATCGATTACTGCATCCGGCTACTCTTCAACCTCCTCCACGTTAACGTGGTTCACCTGTCCCCTATTGAAAGGGTTCGGCTTCTTCCCAGAGCTTCCATTGCCATTTCCATTCTGGGATTCAGGACATTCATTGGCATAATGTCCGGTCTTCTGGCACTTAAAGAAGGTGTCTTGGCTTAGGTCTCTCTTGGCTGGGGTTGATGGGTTTGTGCGGTTCTGGCCGTTGCTTCCTCCATTCCCATTACCATTCTTGGTGCCATTGTGATTGTGCGAGCTACCTCCTCCATGGGTATGCTGAAAATGTCCTCCCGGCCTAGGGGTAAAACGTGGCTTCTGCTGAGCTCCTGAATTGTACTTCCCTTGTCCATACTTCCTGTTGCGATTCTCAATCTGCTGCTGCTTCCCTTCAATCACGAGAGCACGATCTACCAACTCTTGGTAGTTGTTGAAGGTGGCTACCATCAACTGCATGCTCAACTCATCATTCAGTCCTTCCAGAAACTTCTCCTGCTTAGCTGCATCTGTAGCAACGTCATCTAGGGCATAACGTGCTAGCTTACTAAAGTCCTCCACATACTGGCCAACTGTCCGTCCTCCTTGGAGCAAGTTGCGAAACTCACGCTTCTTCATGGCCATAGCTCCTGCTGAAACATGGGTGGTACGGAAAGCCTGCTGAAGCTGGTCCCATGTGATAGTGTCGATAGGGAAAGTGGCTGTGAAATTCTCCCACCATGATGCTGCGGGTCCTTCAAGCTGATGTGCGGAAAACTTCACCTTTTTCGCATCTATGCATCCTTCCGTGGTCAACTCCCTTGCTGTCTTGCGGAGCCAATCATCTGCTACTATAGGCTCGGTGCTACTGGAAAACACCGGCGGATTCAACCTAAGAAAACGGGCTAAGTGATCAACAGGTGGTGGTGGTGGTGGGTTGTTGTTGTTCCCTTGATTCTGATTCTGGAATAGTAACTGCATCAATGTGTTCTCCTACTGGATCAACTGAGTGAGCTCCGGTGGGAAGGTAAATCCGGGGTCACATCTCGGAGGCATCTGAGGGTTTAGAAAAGATGAGATTTAAGAATAGAGAGGGGTCTAGAGAGAAAACACTACCCATATGCAAATGAGGCAAAAGCAAACAATTCACTTCATTCAATCAAACAAGGGCATACAATCGATCTAACTATCGCAAAAGTGCTCGGACTACTATATTTACATGGTGGACTACTACTACTGATGGGGTGGTCTACTAGAAATATTCTTTGGTTGCAGACTCCATGATATCTGCTCCAGCTTCATCAACATGGTCATCATCGCTATCATCTGGATCCGAGTCAGTGTCATCGATGATGATGTAGTCTTCCGGGCGAATCTCCTTGGGTTCTTCGTCTTCTTCTACTGGTGTAGGGCCTCCCATGAATATTCTGATCTTCTTGATCAGATCGTCATTCTTCTCCACTAATACTTTGATTTCCTCTTCATAATCTTCACGTGTAGCCTTGAGTTCTTCCTCCAGTTCCTTGATTCTTGTCCTCGCCTTCTTCAGATCTATCATGTCGGCGCACATCTGGTTCTCCTGACGTTGAATGTGCTGGTTTAACTCCTAGATAAAAGCTGCAATTGATCTATCCTTCCTGGTGCTGATCATCTCCCAGTGCTCATCTCGGCGCCCACAAATCTGGTAGATAGTATCCTTGAGATCATTGCGGTAAACTTCTCCAATGCGTCCCATGGCGATGTAAGCTGCCGTGCTCTTTCCTAGATTCCAAGTTGGCGCATCAAAAGAAAACTCTATGGGATCAGTGACTGGCATGAACGTCCTTCCTGGAACTTGAACTTGAATCATCCGGCGCTCCTCTTCAGGTGAAGTGGCATTGTAGGTTCCGGTGAAGCTTGGTACTCCTATGTTTAGGTATCTAGTGACTTCTTTCAAGTGACGTCCAAAGGGTGTATCTTCGTCCGGTTGCATGAACTTGTTCCTTGCATCCGCCATCCTAAAAGAGCAGAAAAGATGAGAAGTCAGAATGAGAATAGAGTGAGTAATGATCTAGGTCTTTTAGCTTAGTGGCCGTGTCCTACAGTCAGCGTGTGCTCTGATACCATCTTGTAGCGACCAGACCTCAAACGGTCCAATCTCTGTGCTCAGGTGTCATCCCTGGATCAGTAATGCTGACACCACACAATACTTGAAGGATTTATAACAGAGTAGCAATCACACACTTATTACATCGAGTGTCTAAAAAGAGAACTTATTACAATAAATATGGCTTAAGGCCATCTAATAACGATAACAACGGAAGGCTTGGAAGATAAGTGAGTCCATCAACTCCAACGGCATCACTGAGTATAGAACCACGACCTAAAAACACCTTAATCATCGTCTGAAAAGTCTGCAACATGAATTTTGCAGCCCGAAATGGGTCAGCACATGGAATATGCTGGCAATGTAACACATAGAGAGCAATGAAAGAAATAGGCTATACTATATGCATATTTGGCTGGTGGAAAGCTCTATGGTTACAGTTTTGCGTAAAGCCAATTTTTCCCTACTGCAAAGGAATAAATTTTATATAACTATCATGATAGTTGTTAAACATTGAGAATGGTTGACAACATTCTCAATCCCAATTAAGCATCATCATTAAAAGAAAACCCAACAAAATTAATTTAGAGTAACATGATGAGATTCACATGATAATCCAGGTACTAGATACTCAAGATGTCCATAACCGGGGACACGGCTAACCATGATTAGTTTATACACTCTGTAGAGGTTTGCGCACTTTTCCCCATAAGACTCGATCTCCTCCGTTGGTATTCTCGCACTACATGGTGTTTGAGAAACGAATGATCGAGACATAGTCTTTCAGAAGCGCTAGCACCTTACGGTCGGGTAGACCGTTACACCTACTTTCCCCTACATCTGCTAGTCTACCACTGTAAGAGTTCGCACGACTTAGTCGACTATGCTAGAGCCCATAGTAGCTTGTGGCTGCACAAGGAAGTTTCTAGCATGAATAATCTCATGATCCCTTTGAGCCTGGGTGGCGGTCCAAAAGAAAAACAGGCAGTCGCTAGAATACCCAGGTGCCTCAATCCACCCAGATGTGTATTTAAGTTGCCACCTTAGCTAAACCATTAATTTAACAATCTCACATCTGTCATGGCTGCACTCACCCAATCCACGTCTACTAGCATAGCATGGATAAGCAAACGTAGAAGTAACTCCCAAAGGTTTGATAAAAGAACAGGTAATAGGTACTACCTGAACTACTTCCCAGAACCCACAATTTAATTAGATCCTAATCATGCAACGTGTGAGGATTGATCTAATGCAATAAAAACTGGGTAGTAGGAGGTATGATTAAAGTGTTAGTTGCCTTGCCGATGATCCGCAAAACCTAGCGATTCGCAGTAGCAAGCGGCGCACTCCGGGTACTCTATCGCAAACAAATAAGCATACAATAAGTACTCAACTAATGCATAGGTAAAACTCGAATAAGAGATCTAACCAGAAAGTTCAACTTAAGAACTCCGGTTGGCAAAAAGAATCAAATCGAACGAAGCAACGAAAGACAAACGGCAAAAGAAACAGGCTTCGTTTACTATTTTGGATCTAGGGCAATTTTTACAGTGGAAAAAACATGTTTGAGTTGGTTAAACGGAATGAGGGTTTGAGACGAAACTCCAGGCGCTTTAATCGCCTGATTCCGATAAACGAGCGAAATGTTATACTAGAACGAAAATCGGATCAAGAATCACGATTAGAAAAATCGCGGATTTAATCTGAGAAAAAGAAAAACGACGAACAGATTAACGAACGAACGTTTATTATCTGGATCTAAACGATGAACGCGTTCGTTAAAACAAACGAACGAGTGAACGCTCGCTAATTAACTAAACCGAAAAAACCGATCTAACGAAAAAAACAGATCTAAGATTTTTTTTAAAAAAAACCGATTGGTTTTCTTCGCGAAATCCGACGCAACATCGTCTACCTCGGCGGCTCCGGCGAACAGCGGCGGCGGCGGCGACGGGGCGGCGCGGGTGGCAGCGGGGCAGCGGCGCGGCGCGGGGTGGCGGCTAGGGTTAGGGTTTGGGGCGGGTGGCGGTTGGGCTGTACCGGGCCTCGGGCAGCGCTATAAAAAGGCCTTGGCCATGGAGTCCTGGCCGGATACGGCCCGTAGGTTGGTTCAGATTTTTTTAAATAGTTACGCTCAGAAAAAAAACAAAAGAAATACTAAACGGACTCCAAAAATCCCGAAATAAAATTTTCCCGGCTTCTAAAATCAAGCCGCACAGGATGAACATTTATTTGGGCCTAAATGCAATGTTGAAAAACACACATTTTTTCAAAATTCAAATAAAATAGCAAATAAAACCAAGTTAAAAATCTTATTTGATTTTTTATTAAATCGTCAATATTTCTTTATTTTGGGAAAGTCATTTTATTCCCTCTCTCATATTTTTGTATTAGAAATAATTGAAGATAAATAAATAAAATCAAATGATCCTATTTTCAAAATTTGAGAAAACTCGAATATGAAAATAACGAAATCCCCAACTCTCTCCGAGGGTCCTTGAGTTGCGTAGAATTTTCTAGGATCAACCAAAATGCAATAAAATATGATATGCAATGATGATCTAGTGTATAAAAATCCAAATTGAAAATTTGGGATGTTACAATACATTATCTGTCTTGTTTTTCTTTCTTCCTTTCTTTTATTCTTTCTCTAGGCCTTCAAGGGCCAACTTGTGCCTCGCTTGCACATTATAGATGCGCTAGCCGCGCTCATCATACCTGGGGGCTTCTTTCACAGAAGCTTAATTATTTATTTGGGCCTCAGGCCCCGCACATGTGTTATGCTTCTGCATGTACCTTTTTTCGCCATTATATGCATCGATATGACTTAAGTTTTGGCCAAGCTGGGTTGTCTGGCTCTTGTATTTATGCCCTACGTCCCCGTTAATTCGGCTAGGGCATAAGGGGAGCACCTCTGCGATTGTTACTGCCGGGTCAGCCGGATGTTTACCTCAGACTGTGTGAAGCCGAAAGCTAGCATTCTTAAGGGAATATCCGGTCGGTGAACAAAAGATGATTTTTATTTATTGTCCATATCTGCCCCTAGATTTTTTTCCTGCGTTTCCTATCGCAGTCTGGACATGCACTTTAGGGCATGCTTACCCAGGGAAAGGAACCCTTAACAGAACTATTCTCCCTGGAAGATGTTTCTTACTACCCATGTAATATAACATAACTAGTTGGGCACTTGTCTGTTCAAGCACTAATGACCCCTACGCCTAGTCTCCACGCATACCCCGGTTCTTATATAACTGAGCGGGTATTCGGATACACGCCGGACTATCGGGTCCCGAGGTTGAAGCGAAAAGGTCTGCCAAGACAAATGATCTACAGTCCGGCTAGAAGGCATTATACATGTCATTTTAATTACATAGTCATGCAGACTGACTAAATTCCTCTTCTATACCATCCAACAGGCGGTCTAGCCTACAATCCTGTTGGGAATACTTTGCGGCTAATTCTACTTGCCCATAAACTAAGCTAACGGGGATCTCTTTTCCGTCGGGACCCACAGGTCTGACCTCGTCCATGTGATTTGGGTCAGCCTTGGTATACCGCGTCTTCACCATGGCCCAGGCTTCTCTGGCACCTTGTCGGCAGGCCGGTATCTTCCATAATCGGAAGCGCCGCCGTGCTCCCTTGAGCTTCTCCATAAGCTCTGCAACGCCTTCCGGCAGGGAGGCGGATGGCCACAAGGCCTGGGCAACACCTTGCATCACCTGCCGAACTTGTTCGTGCAGATGTGAGAGCTCGGATAGAAGATCACCCGCAGACCCGGGCATTTCCTCCGCGGGATGACCCGTCAGCATACCTACAGACATAACGCTGTTAGTTGGCTTCTTCGCCGAACTCCTTTAAAAGGATTTGTTCAAGTACTTACTGAAAATGTCGCGCTGAAGCCGCTTATTCTCCTTCTCGGAGTCTGCAAGCTGGGCTCGAACGTCTTTTAGTTCCACACTCAGCGTGATATTGGCATCTTGGAGATTGTTTTTCTCCCGCCTAACCTCTGTCAGCACGCGTTTGCCAGCCTCTAGCTGTCGCATGACATGCTGGTCCGCCGGAGTTTCTCCGGATTCATCTGCAACATCTATTATTAGATCTGCAGCCACGCCGCACACTATATGGTAACCATCATTCTTTAAAGTAAATGTTACCAGCGGGTGACTTTTTCGGTTTCGGCAATGTGGCAACAACGGCCCGTAGTTGGGTCTTGCATTCTTCTAGCTCCTGTGACAGCCTAGTATTCTTCTCTGTAAGAACCTGCACAATAAAGATGATCCTTAAATCAGTTCTGCTAACTATTTCAAGTCTCAGGGGCTACTGATACATATAAATCATCAGATTTCCTTACCCGTACATCCTTTACATACTGATCCGTGGCTCTGGCTAGACCATCTTGAGAAGCTCGGAGGTACGCCTCTCCAGAATTAAAGGCATCAAATGCCTCTGGTTAAAAACAAGCGTCACGGAGTACGGCCCGGCGGCGCCTATGATTCATGGTGCTTTCCACTTCTGAGTTTGTAGCGGATAATATATCCGCATCCTCTGTAGGGGGATTATCCGGCGCCCGCCCCATATCGGCTTCCGCCTCTATGTCCGGTCTTGGCGCCTGACTGGTGGAAGCGTGATTAGTAACGTCGCTGGACATATTCCGGCGAGTGTTTTTTCTGTTAAAGAAACACGGGCGTCATTACATTTCGAGAAAGACGACAACCACAGAGCAGTGTTTTTGTTATACCTTTGCGCCGGCGTCTCCGTCTTGACCGCTTTCCTCTTTGGCCTACCCGGCCTCGGTGCCTCTTGTTGGCTATTTGCTGCGGGTTTGGCAGGGCGTCCCGAATGCCTTCCCTGTAAAAATGCCATATGTATATGGTGTGTGAAGTGTCTAAAAGGGGATCCTAGTTTTTGGAGTTGGGATTTTTGGTTTTTCTTACGTGCGATGCAGGGAGCAGTCCGGGATAGTCGGCCGTGATGGCCACCATGGCATCATCGCGGCTTAACTGATAGAACTGCCGGTCTACCAGCTCCACGAATATAACCGGATCTTCTTCAAGTCTGGAGTCGAGGGCCCGGTCAGGGTCCTCTGGTTGTGGAGAAGGGCTGCTGACCTCCTTTATGGCTTTTCGCAGTTCCTGCCACAAATTGGCAAGGTGAATACTTACGACAAAGAATGCGGGAAAAATGGTAGTAAGGAGATATAACTTACCCAGCTTGGAGGATTGTACATGGAGAATCCATCCCATGGCTTGATGCGGGTGAACTCCTCTTGCTCTCCCTTGAACAATTCTGACAGAATTTTCGCTAAAGCGGCAGCATTGTCTGGGCCCTTACGCCCGCATAGTGTGGCATCATCCGCCCTGTTAAAACACCACAAGGGGTGCCCACGATATTGAAGTGGTTGCACTCCCCGCATTATGCAAATCGACATAACTTCGATTACCATTAATTCTGATTGAGCCAGTGCTTTAATCCGGTTCATCAGATAGAGGACTTCTCCATTGTCTTCCACCTGGGGGCTCCGTGGGCACCAACTTCGGCGTTTCTTCAGAGGAGCATTGTTGAACTCAGGAAGACCCCGCCGAACAGGGTCTGGAAGGGGAAGGTCCTCCATATAAAACCATTCTGAAGGCCAGTCTTTGGACGACTTCTTCGGGGTACCGGACAAGTTTCTGGTACCGGCGATGCGCCATATTTCGTCTCCGCCCACTTGATAAAGTGACCCCCTCTGTGTGCGAGGGACGAGGCAAAATAGCCTTTTCCACAGCTCGAAGTGAGCCTCGTAGCCCAGGAACAACTCGTAGAGAGCAACATAGCCGGCGATATGTAGAATGGAGGCAGGGGTGAAATTGTGTAATTGGAGGCCGTAGAACTCCAAGAGCCCGCGGAGGAATGGATGAATTGGAAATCCGAGTCCCCTTAATAAATAGGGAACAAGGCAAACCCGTTCCCCCATAGAGGGATAGGGAAAGCTCTCCTTTGCTCCCTGCCATTGTAGGTGGCAAGCCCGGCTCAAACGGGCACCATATACGCCGGAGGGAGAAATCCCTTAGTCTGCAGTTCGACTAATCGACTGTTCGGGACTGAGCACCTCTCCCAATCACCGGGCTCAGGGCTACAGGGACGGGAGGAGGAGCTGCGGAGGTCGGCCATGCTGGAATGGATCTTTCCAAAACGCGCTCTGGTAGATTCTCGCTGGGGGAGGATGGTATGGATTGGATCTAAGGATACCCATCCCTTTAATAGAAAATTTATTTATCTGGCTAGGGGGGAAAATATAAAAACGCCCTGGCGCCTCGTATTCATTCGATGCGTGGGAGATAGCCCTTATTGGGCACAGGAGCCAAGAGGTCCAAACATTTATGGAACCTGACACTGCTTTACAAACGTTCGAAAGTTGGAGAAGAACCCGCCTTGCAATGCCGAAGACAATACTACACGTCGGACTCATCGTCATTGAAGCCTGGTTCGGGGGCTGCTGAGGGAGTCCTGGATTAGGGGGTATCCGGACGGCCGGATTATATCCTTTGGCCGAACTATTGGACTATGAAGATACAAGATTGAAGACTTCGTCTCGTGCCCGGATGGGACTCTATTGGCGTGGAAGGCAAGCTAGGCAATACAGATATGTATATCTCCTCCTTTGTAACCGACCTTGTGTAACCCTAGCCCCCTCCAGTGTCTATATAAACCGGAGGGTTTTAGTCCGTAGGACAACATACAATCATACCATAGGCTAGCTTCTAGGGTTTAGCCTCTCCGATCTTGTGGTAGATCAACTCTTGTAATACTCATATCATCAAGAATAAATCAAGCAGGATGTAGGGTTTTACCTCCATCAAGAGGGCCCGAACCTGGGTAAAACATCGTGTCCCCTGCCTCCTATTACCATCCGCCTTAGACGCACAGTTCGGGAACCCCTACCCGAGATCCGCCGGTTTTGACCCCGACACCCATCAATAGATATCAATGTGAGTGAGTAGGGATTGCCATCCAACGGATGCACTAGAGCTATAAGTATATGAAAGCTCAACAAAAGGAACTAAGTGGGTGTGCATCCAACTCGCTTGCTCACGAAGACCTAGGGCATTTTGAGGAAGCCCATCATTGTAATATACAAGCCAAGTTCTATAATGAAAAATTCCCACTAGTATATGAAAGTGATAACATAGGAGACTCTCTATTATGAAGATCATGGTGCTGCTTTGAAGCACAAGTGTGGGAAAAGGATAGTAGCATTGTCCCTTCTCTCTTTTTCTGTCACATTTTTTTATTTGGGCCTTTTTGGCCTCTTTTTTATTTTGTTTTTCGTCCAGAGTCTCATCCCGACTTGTGGGGGAATCATAGTCTCCATCATCCTTTCCTCACTTGGGACAATGCACTAAAAATGATGATCATCAGACTTTTATTTACTTACAACTCAATAATTACAACTCAATACTTAGAACAAATAATGACTCTATGTGAATGCCTCCGGCAGTGTACCGGGATATGCAATGAATCAAGAGTGACATGTATGAAAGAATTATGAACGGTGGCTTTGCCACAAATACAATGTCAACTACATGATCATGCAAAACAATATGACAATGATGGAGCATGTCATAGTAAACGGAATGGTGGAAAGTTGCGTGGCAATATATCTTGGAATGGCTATGGAAATGCCATGATAGGTAGGTATGGTGGCTGTTTTGAGGAAGGTATATGGTGGGTGTATGATACCGGCGAAAGGTGCGCGGTATTAGAGAGGCTAGCAATGGTGGAAGGAAGAGAAGTGCGTATGATCCATGGACTCAACCTTAGTCATGAAGAACTCATATACTTATTGCAAAAATCTACAAGTTATCAACGCAAAGTATCACGCGCATGCTCCTAGGGGGATAGATTGGTAGGAAAAGACCATCGCTCGTCCCCGACCGCCACTCATAAGGAAGACAATCAATAAATAAATCATGCTCCGACTTCATCACATAACGATTCACCATACATGCATGCTACGGGAATCACAAACTTTAACACAATTATTTCTCAAATTCACAACTACTCAACTAGCATGACTCTAATATCACCATCTCCATATCTCAAAATAATTATCAAGTATCAAACTTCTCATAGTATTCAACACACTCATAAGATTTTTTTATTAATCTTGAATGCCTAACATAATTAAAGCAAATTACCATGCTGTTTTGTAGAACTCTCAAAATAATCTAAGTGAAGCATGAGAGAACAATAGTTTCTATAAAACAAATCCACCGACGTGCTCTAAAAGATATAAGTGAAGCACTAGAGCAAAAACTATATAACTCAAAAGATATAAGTGAAGCACATAGAGTATTCTAACAATTTCCGAATCATGTGTCTCTCTCTCAAAAGGTGTGTACAACAAGGATGATTGTGGAAAACTATCAAATAAAGACTAAAATAATACAAGACGCTTCAAGCAAAACACATATCATGTGGTAAATAAAAATATAGCTCCAAGTAAAGTTACCGATGGAAGTAGATGAAAGAGGGGATGCCTTCCGGGGCATCCCCAAGATTTGGCTTTTAGGTGTCCTTAGGTTATCTTGGGGTGCCATGGGAATCCCCAAGCTTAGGCCCTTTCCACTCCTTGTTCCATAATCCATCAAATCTTTTACCCAAAACTTGAAAACTTCACAACACAAAACTTAAAGTAGAAAATCTCATGAGCTCTGTTAGCGAAATAAAAGAAAACACCACTTCAAGGTACTGTAATTAACTCATTATTTATTTATATTGGTGTTAAACCTACTGTATTCCAACTTATCTGTGGTTTATAAACTATTTTACTAGCCATAGAATCATTAAAATAAGCAAACAACACACGAAAAACAGAATCTGTCAAAAACAGAATAGTCTGTAGTAATATATAGTTAACGCAAGATCTGGAACCCCAAAAATTCTAAAATAAATTGATGGACGTGATTAATTTATATTTTAATCATCTGCAACAATAATTAACTAAATATCACTTTCCAAATAAAAATGGGAGCAATTCTCGTGAGCGCTAAAGTTTCTGTTTTTTTACAGCAAGATTAAAAAGACTTTCCCCAAGTCTTCCCAACGGTTCTACTTGGCACAAACACTAATTAAACACAGAAAACACAACCAAAACAGAGGCTATATAAATTATTATTACTAAACAGGAGCAAAAAGCAAGGAATAAAAATAAAATTGGGTGCCTCCCAACAAGCGCTATCGTTTAACACCCCTAGCTAGGCATAAAAGCAAGGATAGATCTAGGTATTGCCATCTTTGGTTTTAGGGAAGAAAAGGGCAAACTTGCTATCTATGGAATTAATTTTTATATTTTGATAAAGCACATGGCTATTAATGGTAGAAGAAAGATTAAGTACGTTACGGAAATTTGTATCTAAGCTAGCCTTCATCTCTTTGATAGATTCGTTTTGGTAAGAGATCAAAAGAGATGTAGATTCAACTTTCTCATTCATGTGGTGCCCAAATATGGTTTTCATCTTTTCATAAGTGTCTACGGCATCCCCTTCAAGAAAATCTTCTTCAAATATAGAATCTAGGACATGCTTAAAAGAAGAAGGAAGGGCGACATAAAAGCTTTTTAAGTAAATTTCAATTTGGTATTGAGGCACGTAGCTAGCCCTGATCCTTAATAGTCTATCCCATGCATCTTTCAAAGATTCATCAAGTAAATAACGAAAAATTCCAGAATCATCTTCATCAAAATTATTAATATTCTCAATGATAACTCCGGTAGGTCTTTCCATAGCATCTTTATTTATGAGTTTAGCGAGAATAGAAGGATTGTCCAAAGTACTAAAACTCGGGAGAGAACTCCCAACCCTTTTTGATTCCGACATAGCGGAAGAAAGGTGAGTGGAAAAGAGAAGGTGAATAGAGAAAGAGAGGGAGGATGGAGAGAGAGGGCGGATAAAACAGCAAGGGTGAAGTGCGGGAGAGGAAAACGAGTCGCAAATGGCAAATAATGTAATGCGGGAGATAAGGGTTTGTGATGGGTACTTGGTATGTCTTGACTTGCAACGGCGCCACAAGTGACTCGTTGCTAGGAGTCAAATCTTGACTTGTCTTGCGTGAACGTCCCCGGCAACGGCGCCAGAAATACTTCTTGCTACCTCTTGAGCACCGCGCTGGTTTTCCCTTGAAGAGGAAAGGGTGATGCAGCAAAGTAGCGTGAGTATTTCCCTCAGTTTTTGAGAACCAAGGCATCAATCCAGTAGGAGGCCGCGCACAAGTCCCTCGCACCTATACAAACAAATAAATCCTCGCAACCAACATGATAAGGGGATGTCAATCCCTACACGGTCACTTACGAGAGTGAGATCTGATAGATATGATAGGATAATATTTTTGGTATTTTTATGATAAAGAGAAATAAAAGATGCAAGTAAAATAAATGGCAAAGGAAATAACTAAGTATTGGAAGATTAATATGATGGAATATAGACCCGTGGGCCATAGGTTTCACTACTGGCTTCTCTCAAGAGCATAAGTATTTACGGTGGGTGAACAAATTACTGTTGAGCAATTGACAGAATTGAGCATAGTTATGAGAATATCTAGGTATGATCATGCATATAGGCATCACGTCTGAAACAAGTAGACCGACTCCTTCCTGCATCTACTACTATTACTCCACACATCAACCGCTATCCAGCATGCATCTAGAGTATTAAGTTCAAGAGAACAGAGTAACGCTTTAAGCAAGATGACATGTTGTGGAGAGATAAACTCATGCAATATGATATAAACCCCATCTAGTTATCCTCGATGGCAACAATACAATACGTGCCTTGCTGCCCCTACTGTCACTTGGAAAGGACACCGCAAGATTGAACCCAAAGCTAAGCACTTCTCTCATTGCAAGATAGATCAATCTAGTAGGCCAAACCAAACAGATAATTCGAAGAGACTTGCAAAGATAACCAATCATACATAAAAGAATTCAGAGAAGATTCAAATATTGTTCATAGATAAACTTGATCATAAACCCACAATTCATCGGTCTCAACAAACACATCGCAAAAGAAGATTACATCGAATAGATCTCCACAAGAGAGGGGGAGAACTTTGTATTGAGATCCAAAAAGAGAGAAGAAGCCATCTAGCTAATAACTATGGACCCATAGGTCTAAAGTAAACTACTCACACTTCATCGGAGAGGCTATGGTGTTGATGTAGAAGTCGTCCGTGATCGAGGCCCCCTCTGGCGGAGCTCCGAAAAAGGCCCCAAGATGGGATCTCGTGGATACAGAAAGTTACGGCGGTGGAATTAGGGTTTTGGCTCCGTATCTGCTAG
>NC_041382.1:708593821-708595078 GCF_002162155.2 Triticum dicoccoides | reverse complement strand
TTGATTGCTTGACGTAGGGTCCAAGTCCTCTGGATCATGTTCGTTCCGAAAATCACGTCCCCGAAGGTTTCATTCCATTTGCACTCCGTTTGATATTCTTTTTCTGCGAAACCCTAAAATAGGCAAAAAATAGCAATTTTGGGCTAGGCCTCCGGTTAATAGGTTAGTCCCCAAAATAATATAAAAGTGTATAATAAAGCCCAATAATGTCCAAAACAGAATATAATATAGCATTGAACAATAAAAAGTTATAGATATGTTGGAGACGTATCTATGAATATGAGGGTTACAAGAGTTGATCTACCTCAAGATCGTAATGGCCAAAACCCTAGAAGTCTAACCTATGTGATTATGATTGTCCCTACATACTAAACCCACTGGTTTATATAGACACCAGAGGGGATTAGGGTTGTACAAAGTCGGTTACAGAGAAAGGAATCTTCATATCTGAATGCCAAGCTTGCCATCCATGCCAAGGAGAGTCCCATCCGGACACGGGTAAGAGTCTTCGGTCTTGTATCTTCATGGCCCAACAGTCCAGCCCATGTCCAACAGGCTGGGCGCCCGAGGACCCCTTAGTCCAGGACTCCCTCAGTAGCCCCTGAACTAGGCTTCAATGACGAGGTGTCTGACGCACAGATTGTCTTCGGCATTGCAAGGCAGGTTCCTCCTCCGAATACTCCAACGCAGTCTTCGAACGTGTCCGGATTTGCAAAACAAGTACCACACACCATCGTCACTACAAAAAAAAGACACATCCGTGACATTTTGGGCCGAACAAATTTTTTTCTGTCATACATATGACACTTCTATGACGATAATTGTGACAAAACCCGGTATCATCATAGATGTGGTGGGCTCCTACTTCTATGACAAAAAATCATGACAGAAAATGGGCTTTTCGTCCTGGGCGGGCCGGAGACGCAGCTGCATGACATTCTTTGGGCCGTCCATGACGGAAAAAACCATGGTAGAAGCAAGGGGGAGGAAAATTTCGGGGAGTTCCCGGTTATGGTGGGAGGTCAGGGGCCGAGCGATGCGCATTTCTCTCGTACACGTACGCGCGTGTGTGCGAGGCGTTGGCTCTAACTGAACCCGAGCGAGGCATTGGGCTCTAACTGAACCCAAGCGATTGCACTGCAGGCTATGCGTTACTGAACCCGAGTGATCGATCGATGGCTATTAACTGAACCCGATCGAGCGATCCCTTCGCTACTGCTGCTAACTGAAGCCGATCGATGCTGCCTCTGGATGAAC
>NC_041382.1:708575945-708593464 GCF_002162155.2 Triticum dicoccoides | reverse complement strand
GGATGAACAGGTACCCCGTGGTGTTGCCTCTGGATGAACAAGACCCCAGTCGATCGAGTCGGTTGGGGCTGGATGAACAGGACCCCGTGGAGGGCTGGATGAACAGGACCACCCCGTGGAGGGCGGGATGAACAGTAGATGGTGGAGGGCAGGATGAACAGTGCCCGTGGAGGGGTGGTTGAACAGGAGCCCGTGGAGAGGGCTGGTTGAACAGTAGCCGGTGGAGTAGCGCGCGGTGGAGGCTGGATGAACAGGAGCCCGTGGATGAACAGTCGCAGGTGGAGGCTGGAGGAGGTCGACGGTGGATGAACAGTAGCTCATGGAGGCTGGAGGGGGTCGACTGTGGAGATGAACAGTATCCCGTGGAGTCCCATTTTGCGGTACGCCACACCCCTCCCGATGAACAGGACCGTTTCGACTGTAGCGCTCCAACACAAGTCTGTTTCCTCCGTTTTGCGATACGCCACACCCCTCCCGATGAACAGGACCCCCGTTTCGACCGTAGGAGGTCCGTTTCCTACGTTTTGTGATACGCCAGACCCCTCCCGATCAACAGGACCCTGTTCCGAATGTAGGAGGTCCGTTTCCTCCGTTGTGCGGTACGCCAGGCCTCGTTCCCATCGCCTATTCCGTCCAAGCCCTCCCGATGAACACGACCACACATTCCGTTCCGACCCAGCCGGTTGGCTCCCACGCGTCCTGTTGCCTCCCGATGAACACGACGCATTCAGTTGCCTCCCCATGAACACGACGAATTCCGTTGCCTCCCCATGAACACGATGACGACACTGTTTCTCCGTTCTGACCCAGCCATGTACACGAGCCCTCGCCGTACGTATGCGCGAGTAGGCGTTCGAGACCCCTCCCGTATGTACACATTGAAAGTGCTAGTGATCGACTAGAGGGGGGGTGAATAGGCGATTTTTATGAAAGTCTTCAAAACATGAAAGTTTCGGAGACAAACGATAGAAATAAACTTATTATCTTGCAGCGGAAGGTAGACTACACTAAGCAAGGCATAGTCATGTATTCAATGAAGTGAAAGCACAATGACTAATAGCAGCTAGGCAGTATAGATCAGGTAGGAAGATAGTGTGAAGCCAATCAGGACAATCAGTTACTCAGTGAAGACAAAAGATAATGCAATCATACAATGACTTCACCAGGGCCAACAGTAAGTAAAGGAATGGGAAGGACGAAACCAGTGACTCGTTGAAGACAATAATTTGTTGGACCAGTTCCAGTTGTTGTGACAACTCTACGTCTGGTTAGGGAGGCTGAGATTCAACTCAGAAGACCGCGTCTTCACCTTATTCCCCTTGAGCTAAGGACACCTAGTCCTCGCCCAATCACTCTGGTAAGTCTTCAAGGTAGACTCCCAAACCTTCACAGACTTCGTTCACCGGCAATCCACAATGACTCTTGGATGCTCAGAACGCGATGCCTAACCGGCTGGAGGATTCATAGTCCTCAAGTGTAATAAGTCTTCAGATCACACAGACAGGAAGACTTCAGTGATGCCTAACACTCTTTGGCTCTGGGTGGTTAGGGCTTTGTCCTCGCAAGGAATTCTCTCTCAAAGGCTTCGAGGTGGGTTGCTCTCAAACGACAAAAGCCATACACTAACTCTAAGCAGCCAACCGTTTATGGTTGTAGGGGGTGGGCTATTTATAGCCACTAGGCAACCCGACCTGATTTGTCCGAAATGACCCTGGGTCACTAAGGAACTGACACATGTTCCAATGGTCAGATTTCAAACACACGCGACAACTTTACTTGGACTATAAGCAAAGCTGACTCATCCAGCTCTGGATAAGATTTGCTCTCATTGTCATCGCTCGAAGACATAGGATTTTGGTTGAGCATCACTTCCGTCACTCTGACTTTGTTCACTTGGACCCCACTTAAAAGTACGGTGGTTCCTATGACTCAACAAAGAAGAAAAGGAGACAACAAAACAACTAAGTCTTCGTGTCCCATAGTCTTCACGCAATGTCTTCTTTTGTCATAGTCTTCAATGTGAATATCTTCACATACCACCATTGTCTTGAATGTCTTCATACATTTTTAGGGGTCATCTCTGGTAGATAAACCGAATCAATGAGGGACTACTACCTGCGTTATCCTGCAATTCTCACAAACACATTAGTCCCTCAACCAGGTTTGTCGTCAATACTCCAAAACCAACTAGGGGTGGCACTAGATGCACTTACAATGTCCCCCTTTTTGGTTATTGATGACAAACTGGTTGATGTTTTCAACGGGGATAAAAGTATGTGAAATGTAAAGGATTTAGGTATTGTCTTCATAAGTGGCAAAGGCTCCCCCTGAAGATGTGCATATAAGTAATTTGCTTTTGGAATGCAAATGCACATGGCAGGTTGTACTTGTGGAGATCCTCTTCAACTTATGATGACAATTCATCATGCATGAAAGGTATGTGAAGATAATGACATGCATAATGAAAAATGGACGTCTGCAGGATGACCTAAGTGCGGAAGTTATCATCGCACATGCGGAATTTATCATCGCATCACAGAATAGCAAATAAGTAGCAAACGACCACCGAGTTTAAGTGTTACAACTCAAAGAACCAAATGTATCAAAAAGCAAGAGTTGTAAACACTAGGCAAAATATAAAACCACCGCCCATAAGGACCTGCTTGAAGACTGTCAAACTCATATGATTCTCCCCCTTTTGTCAGCAAGGACCAAAAAGGTTTGAAGACATAGAGCACCTACTCGTTCCCATGAGGAGTTGGTGAAGCAGCAGTGTCATCGGTGTTGGTTGGTGGTGCAGACGAACTTGGTGCA
Organism: Triticum dicoccoides; assembly: GCF_002162155.2. Classification (NCBI taxonomy): domain Eukaryota; kingdom Viridiplantae; phylum Streptophyta; class Magnoliopsida; order Poales; family Poaceae; genus Triticum; species Triticum dicoccoides. The sequence continues at coordinate 708,590,650 of NC_041382.1, read as the reverse complement.
GTGTTGATTCGCGCTGAAGGTGGTGAAGTAGCATCGTCTTCATCATCGATGACACGTGCATTCATTGTTGCAGCAGAGGAGGAGAACTCAGAGTCTTCAAGAGACGGAGTATGCCGCAGCACAGTCCTTCTCGGAGGTGTTGAGTCAAACTTGAAGCGTTCAGAGAAGCCATCATCTTGAAGATCATCTTCAGAACAGATAAGCGTCAGCCCTTTCCATGTACACCGACAAGTTTCATGGGTGACAAAGGCATTCTTGGTGGCAAGGTTGCGAATCCTATTTACGTCCACCAAGAGGCTTTGCATTTGGCACTTCAGCCAGTCATGATGCTTATCCTGTTTCTGATGAAGGGCAACCAGAAGCTCTCGGTCATTGACAACACGAGATCGCTTCTTATGCCTTTGTGCAATGGTGCTTTCAGTGTCTTCAGTGAGGGCACGATGAGGTGCACGGGTAGTACCAGCCAGAGGATAAACACGAGTGACTGCTTGGACTCCTTCAATGTGTTGTGAGAAGCTTTGATTATCATCATTTTGAAGACTAAGGGGCTCCTGGGCAGGCTCTGGATAGATGGCTTCAACTGACATATCAACGTCAGGCAGAAAAATCAGATGATTGCGAGCAGATGGTTGATAGGTGACAGCTGAGTGTAGTTTGATCAGACGCATAATCCATGGAGCGTAAAACTTCAAGCCAAAGAGATCAGATCCTGATGCAGCAAGTTGACGGATGAAGAAGTCTTGTGCATTAAAGCTTTTTCCGTGAAGAATATGGAAGACCAAAGTCTTCATTGCACCTTCAAGCTTTGCATGTGGAGAATGTCCTTTGATGGGCCAAAGAGTTCACCTTATAATGTGATAGATAGTACGTGGTAGATACTCAAGGTCTTCAACAAAGAACTCCTTAGGATATTCAGCATCGGGAGGCAAAGTCTTCATCATGCTAAGCATCTGACTCATGTTGGGTTTAGGCTTGTGAAAAATGCTTTCCATAGCAGCACCGTGAAGCTGACAACCAGGTTCATAAAGATCACCTGGAGTGGGCAGGCCAGTGAGCTCAATCACATCAAAGGCTTTGGCTTCATGATGAACATTGCCTGTCATCCACTCAAGGACCCAAGTCTTCGGATCCCTGTTGTAGCCACGAATATGAAGAGTGGCATAGAATTGGTGCAGAAATTCTTCGTTCGAGTGCTCCTTGTCAGTGACGAACTGCAACAAGCCAGACTCTCTGAAGCAATCCAACGCTTCTTCCAAACAGGGCAGACCAGTTATGGCTTCAGTGTCAAGACGCGTATGTGGAAAAATGCGACCTTGATTGTATAAGATGCATGAGTAATAACTGCGCTGCTGATAGCTCCAGAACCGATCAGAAGATATTCTTGCCTTAGAGTAGGGGTTCTTGGCGCTATTAAAGAAGGTGTTTTGTGCTTTGAAGCCATTGATATTGAATGATCCCGGTGCAGATGCAGTGCCTGGAAACCTAGGCAGCCTTGGCATTGGCTTCTGAACCTGAGGCCTGCGCTTGATGTGATAGTCAAATTGGGGACCAGCAGCAGGTGGAGGAATAAGAAGAGGCCATTTGATAGTGGTAAGCTGGCCATAGTTGTATGCTTGCTCGATAGTATGTGGCCTTGGTGGCGGAACAGGAGAAGTGGTATCAACAGAGGCGTTAGGCTGCACATCTGCTGCAGGTGCATCATTGGCTTCATTGGCTTCTGGCACAGTGTTTGGTGTAGGCTCCACATTGTCTTCAGCCATGACCACGTCATTGGCTTCAGTGGTGTTAGTGGTGGCAGCCTCAGGATTCTCAACCTCCACTTGAGGAGCTGGAGGGTCGGGCACCGACACGTTCACTTCGGAAACAACTTCTTCAGTGATGGGGGGAGTAGGGACACGTTCTTCGGCTTGTTTTTCTTCGGCTGATGCAGCCGGATTGTCTTCAGCAACTTTAGCTTCAGACTCAGAGACATTCACAGTAGGAGTGGCTTCTGGGAACACCTGCCGTGCAACAGATTGATGGTGCACTTCTCCTTCTGGAACGCTCGAAAGAGGGACTTGGGGCCTTGGTCCTTTGCGAAGCCTGCGTAATGCTGGCGATGCCTGTGGAGATGGAATTGGCTGGGCCTCAAAGTCATCTTCTTCTTCTTGCACTGGTGGGGTGACGTGTTGTTGGGGAGTACTCGGGGTGTCTTGTTGTTGTGGGTGATCAGCCCATGATGCATCCTGAGCAATTGGCATCAGAGGACGACCAATGCTGATGAGTTTGTTGTTCGTGAGAACAGGCGATGATACCAAGTTGTGCTTGATCTGAGGAAGAACTACATCATCTTCAACATTGTCATGGTGACCAATGTCTTCAGTAGCGGTGGGGTCAACTGCTGGAATGTCTTCAGCTTCAGGAGCCTCTGTGGAAGCAGGCTCATGAACTACCATCCGTCGTTCTAGATGCGAAGAGTCAGGACGAGCAACCGAGATGGGCTCGACAACAAGGGGCTCTGTGGGAGCAGCCCGATCTTTCTTGGTTTTGCGCTTCTTCTTGGAGGGAGCGACATCAGAAGCTTCAGGATTCTTCCTCTTTCTGGCTTCAGCCTCGGCAGCCTTTGGCTTCTTCAGTTTTGAAACGGTTGACTTGACCTTTGGCTTTGAGCCGTACATGCTGCTTGGGAAGACAATGCGAGGTTCTTCCCACCTTGAAGGTGCAGATTTGTCAGTCGATGGCTTCTTCTTCTTTGCAACCATTCTGGGGTCGATGCCAGGACGCCCAAGAGCCTTGCGCTTCTCAGCTTCATTGTAGGCTTGCACGCACTTGTCAGCCAGACTCTTCATGTGCTCACGAGAACCTTTAGCTTCTTCTCGTTTCTTGAGAAAAGCTTCCTTGAGCTCGTGCATCATAACCTTGAAGTTTTTGACATCTTGCACGCTGAGCTTTGCCATGTGCTTCTTGAACTGAGCTTTCTCATAGTCGATATTTTGCTTCAGTTCAACGATGCGCTGAGCTAGAGCTAGCTCAGAAGCAATGGCGCCAGTGAAAGAGACGCTGAGGCCAATTGGACGTTGCAGATCGTCAAAGCTGAGATTGGGGGTTTCAAACCACTCATCAATGAAGTTGTGGATGATTGCCACGTCAAAGAGAGGCAAATTGTTGAAGTTGCTCAAGAGCGTCATCTGCAAGATCTTCATCACTGGAGATATCAATGTGTTCGTCTCGCAGAATGGCAGCAGGGGTCAATGCCTGATCAGTATTCGTTTTCATCTCCATCTTCTTGGAGATACGTGATAGATCTTCAGACTGCACACTGTCTTCAGGAGGTGCAGTAGCTAGTGGCTTCACACGTGAAGCTTTTGGAGGAGCAGCTGACTTTGAAGCTTTAGCCTTCTTTTGCTTCTGCGGCTTTGGAGTAGGAGCTGGGGCTTCATCAGTGTCGGCATCATCATCAGAATGATCCACTTTGGCACCTTGAACAGAAATGTGAGTGATAAGGCCATCAAGGTTGTAGAAAGGTCCGACGATATTGGGTTCAGCATCGTGTGTGCCGTCAGCCCGGGGAGCAGAAGGACCAGGGTTGAAGTCTAGTCCCAATGACTTCTTGTTTTCCTTGGCTGGTGCCTTTGCATGCTGGAAGTTGCGCTTGAAGAGATTATAGTCACGACACCAGAGCAGTGATGATGGGTCGGCATTTTCAGGCTGTGGTCCACGGACCATACAGGGATAGAAACCCTGAGCAATAGCTTCAGCTCTGGTCTTGGGTGGAAGGCTTCAGAAGAGAATGTCACCCCAAGGACTCTTGATGGCATTCTTCTCAGCATACTCCTAGGTCACAAACTTGTTTTTAAACCATTGTTCGGCCCAATATCTTCGAATCCATTGGATTCGTGTCTTGCGCTGATTGTAATCCTCTTCTGGATCTGTCTTGTACAGCTCTGAGAGGTCATCAGGCAGATCTCTTGATGTTCCCCCTCGACACTGTCTGCCACCCTTCCTTGCTGATTTCTCTGTAGCCATGAACTTCAAACTGAATGGCTTCAACACGTTCAGAGGCTTCAAAGGCTTCCGCTTGCTGGTCAAATAGGAACTGGCTTTGGGAGAGTTAATGTGATGCTATAAGAATTCTGCAAACGAATGTCGACTATGAGAACCAAGGGATTCTCCCACGGACATGTACCTGTGACAGCATTAGAGATGCGAGGGAAGGGGAGAAGTCATATGCATTCTCAGAAGATTTTGAAGATAAATCAATTTGAAGACATTGACCTCATGGTGCGAAGACATTCACTTATGTGTTTGAAGTTGGTTCCATATTTGTACGAATCCAGGAATAGGTACAAGTGAGGAATCTAACTCGTTATGAAGCTTAAGTGAATATACTAGGCATTATATGAGATGCAGACAAGATAGATCTAACATTGAGTAGGCAGAAACCACTTTCGGTAAACAGGATGAATCTTTTAGGATTAAAAAGATGGTAAAAAGAGAGTTTTATTTACCAGACGATGAACTGCTAGATGGGAAGAGTAGGAGACCGAGCAGTTCAATCCACCGTGCCCTAACTTGGCGATGGAGGACACCTCCGGCGGCAGCGGAGAGGACGATGACCACTGCCGGCGTGAGGACGACGTCGGTGAAGTCGCGGAAGCTAAGCGCTTCGTCGCCGGTGTCGTCGAGAGCTAGCGGTGGCGCTAGGGTTTTGATGAGGTGGAGAGGTGGAAGAAGGTTTTCTTGACTGCAAGGGACATGTATTTATAAGGAAGTATGCGGCACATCGTAATTACGCAGGTGCCCCTGGCGGTTCACATCTGAGGGACACGTGGCAAGCATGCAACATACTTGGAGTTGTCCCACGTTCCCACGCCCGCCCGAACTGTCGGATGGTCGTTCCGGCTTCTCCGGATTTCAGGCAATAAGGATAGAGCATTTAAAACAGGCTTAATGTTTGTCTCTGTATCTTCTGCTGACAAGGACGCAGAGAAGACATTCGACAGTTTCAATAGAATGCATATGATTTGGACAGATAGAGTTTGAGATAGAAAGCGTACAGAGATTAAGGTCCGATCACATTCACTTAGTTGAAAAGATTGAACAAGGAAAACGTAGCCATAAGTGAATGTTGTAGAGGACATAACACTAATATGTATATATCATAAGACAATCAAATCAACATAGTGAAGATAATCATGAAGACAAGTTGAAATTGAAGACAAACCAAATGTGAAGACATAGCAAATGTAACGCCATGAGTAAAACACTTCAAACAGAAGAATTTGGTGGTGGCGTTACCCATCGTATAGGAAGTATTAGACCCAGACACGACGCACAATTATCGTGGTGCTCCGAAGTCAAATTCCTTGTTAATGTATTCACACTCAGAATGGAAGTCTTCATTGATTGAAGATATACTTTACTTCGTGTGTTGCACATCTATGTCATCAATATGCTTAAGTGTTAGCACATGTGCCTGATCACAGGACATTTGAGGATTCCAAGATATTTAGCTCACACCGTAACTTGCAAAACCTCTTCTCATCCAAGGGCTTGGTGAAGATATCTGCCAATTGCTCTTCAGTGTTGACGTGTATGATATCAATATCTTCCTTCATAACATGATCTCTGAGAAAGTGATGACGAATTTCAATGTGCTTTGTCTTCGAGTGCTGAACTGGGTTTTTGGCAATCTTGATGGCGCTTTCGTTGTCGCAGTAGAGTGGCACTTGCTTCAGATGAATGCCATAGTCTTTGAGTGTTTGCTTCATCCATAGAAGCTGAGCGCAGCAAGATCCAACAGCAATGTATTCAGATTCAGCAGTGGAGAGAGATACACAGTTCTGCTTCTTTGAAAACCAACATACAAGTGATTGTCCCAGAAAATGACATGTGCCTGATGTAGACTTGCGATCCACCTTGTCACCAGCATAATCAGCATTCGAGAATCCAACCAGATCAAACTCTGAGCCCTTTGGATACCATAATCCTAGTGTTGGGGTGTGAGCCAAATATCTGACAATTCGCTTCACAGCTAAGTGATGCGATTCCTTTGATGCCGCTTGGAACCGGGCACACATGCAAACACTAAGCATGATATCTAGCCTAGATGCACATAAATAAAACCAGGAACCAATCATGGAGTGGTATACCTTTTGATCAAACTCTTTACCATTGTCGTCGGGACCCAGATGATGTTTGGCTGGCATTGGCGTCGTGAAGCCTTTGCAATCTTGCATCCCAAATTTCTTCAGGCAATCTTTGAGGTATTTCTCTTGAGATATAAAGATGCCGTTGCGTTGCTGACGTATTTGAAGACCAAGGAAAAACTTCAGCTCACCCATCATGGACATCTGATATTGCTCTTGCATCATATATCCAAACTCGTCACAGTATTTCTGATTGGTGCAGCCGAAGATAATGTCATCCACATATATTTGGCACACAAACAGTTCACCATCATATGTCTTCGTGAAGAGAGTGGGGTCGAGGGAACCAGGTTTGAAGCCTTTGCTCTTCAGGAAGTCTTTGAGTGTGTCATACCAAGCCCGAGGGGCTTGTTTGAGGCCATACAGTGCCTTGTTGAGCTTGTACACCATGTCAGGATGTTTTGGATCTTCAAAGCCAGGCGGTTGTGCAACATACACTTCTTCTTCAATCTTGCCATTGAGAAAAGCACTCTTCACATCCATTTGATACAGAAAAATGTTATGATGATTTGCATAGGCCAGCAGTATGCGTATGGCTTCAAGCCTAGCCACAGGAGAAAATGTTTCATCGAAGTCAATCCCTTCAACTTGAGTGTATCCTTGAGCAACGAGACGAGCTTTCTTTCTGACAACTTGACCATGCTCATCTTGCTTGTTGCGATATATCCATTTAGTGCCTATTATATTGTGCTTACGAGGATCAGGACACTTAACCAGTTCCCATACATTATTCAGCTCAAACTGTAGAATCTCTTCTTGCATAGCTTGAATCCATTCAGGTTCCATGAAGGCTTCATCCACTTTCTTGGGTTTAGATATTGGGACGAATGCGAAGTTCCCACAGAAATTTTCTAGCTGTGTTGCCCTTGAACGAGTGAGTGGACCTGGTGCATTGATGCTATCAATTATTCTCTCAAGCTGTACTTCATTTGCAACATGAGGATGTACAGGACAAAGATTTTGCTCTTGATGATCATTGTCATCGTTAGAAGGATTGTCTTCAGGCTGAGCATTGTCTTCAGGTTGATCAGGTGCGGAGATGATAAGTTCCTCTTCAGGCTGAGGTTCAGATGGTATGATTTCTCCAGTTCCCATAAGTTTGATTGATTCACTGGATGGAACTTCATCTAGCACATTTGGCAGGTGCTCTCTTTGCGAGCCGTTAGTCTCATCGAAACTGCACATCCACAGTTTCAACCACTTTATAGTGAAAGAGGTTGAAGACTATGTAGGAGTGCGAATCCTTTCCATATCCAAGCATAAAACCTTCATGTGCTTTCGGTGCAAATTTTGAAGTGTGATGTGGATCCTTGATCCAGCACCTGGCACCAAATACTCTGAAGTAACTGACATTTGGCTTCTTGCCAGTAAGGAGCTCATAGTATGTCTTGTTGAGAAGCTTGTGAAGATAAACACGATTGATGATATGGCATGCAGTATCAATGGCTCTAGGCCAGAATTTTCTTGGAGTCTTGTATTCATCAAGCATCGTCCGGGCCATCTCAATAAGTGTTCTGTTCTTGCGTTCCACGACGCCATTCTGCTGCGGCGTGTACGGAGCTGAGAATTCATGTGTGATGCCCAAAGTATCAAGATACGTATCTAGGCCAGTGTTCTTGAATTTAGTGCCATTGTCACTTCTGATGTGCTTTATCTTGACGCCATAGTTGTTCATGGCTCGATTGGCGAAGCGTCTGAAGACATCCTGCACTTTAGTCTTGTAGAGGATTATATGCACCCAAGTATATCTTGAATAATCATCAACAATGACAAAGCCATAGAGACAAGCAGTAGTAGTAAGAGTTGAGTAATGAGTGGGACCGAAAAGGTCCATGTGGAGCAGTTCGAAGGGTTGAGTCGTTGTCATGATTGTCTTCGATGGATGCTTGCCCCTCGTCATCTTTCCTGCTTCACAGGCACCGCATAAGTGATCCTTCTTGAACTTGACGCCCTCGATGCCTATGACATGCTTCTTTGTTGCAAGAGTGTGCAAGTTCCTCATGCCAGCATGCCCTAGCCTCCGATGCCAGAGCCAGCATTCTGAAGCTTTTGCTAGAAGACATATGACAAGTTGTGGTCCTGCTGAGAAATCTACCACGTACAAATCATCTTTCCGATACCCTCCAAAAACTAGAGACTTGTCAGATTCCATTAGAACAAGGCAACGATATTTTCCAAACATCACAATCATGTTTAAATCGCAAAGCATTGAGACAGACATTAAGTTGAAACCAAGGGATTCAACAAGCATGACTTTATCCATGTGTTGATCCCTTGAGATTGCAACTCTACCTAGACCCAATACCTTGCTTTTACTAGTGTCAGCAAATGTGATGTGACTTCTGTCAGATGGACGTAAGGTTGAGTCCATGAGAAGACTTCGCTTGCCAGTCATGTGATTAGTACACCCACTATCAATAATCCATTCTGAAGCAGCTGGTGTCGTACCCTACAGTGCAGTTAGGGGGATAGGCTTCACGAAGAGAATTGTGAAGCATAAACATTTGACGAGCAAGTGGATTATGAAAGCTTAGATCGAGGTTAGGACAGATAGGGCAAGTGGCAAGCGACTCAGGAACAAAATACATAATAAGACCATTTGGGCATTTGATCTTGCGCCCTACAAGATGTTTAAGGTCCCCAACAATAGCTTCAGACGAATTTGATTGTCGGCTGGAGACCTTTCCTGGCAAAAAGAGAGTTAAGCTTTCTTAGCCACCCACATCTTCAAGGGTGGCTTCGAAGCAATGAGTCTAAGTGCAGCATCTGAGAATTTTGGCTTTGGAGCCCTAGCAAAAAGTCTTGCAGGTGGACAATAGTACTCATAAGAATAAGCAGAGTAGTTCTTGGTCTTATGAACATGGCGGTTTGATGAAATGCGCTCATATTCATAGGCCTGAGTATGGCTTCCCTGCAAAACATTTGCATTAGTGCGACTCAGGTGAGTCGTTTGTCTGTATGAAGCTTTTGGACCATATGAAGCCTGTGGTGTGGGGTTTGTCTTCTTCACTTGTGGTGTCATGATGACATTCACAGGAAGATTCTCCAGCAACCTTTTCGGCACCCAGACTTTCTTCACAGGTGGCCCATTCCTGCAGTTAGTACCAATATACCTGGCAAACACTTCACCATTCTGATTATTAAACAGTTTATAGTTTGCATCAAAGGATTCATCAATAACAATGGGATTAGCACAAGTGAAGCCAGATAGGGTGGATGGATCCGCTAAAGGTTCCTTTGCAGCAACCCATGTGGTTTTGGGGTACTGGTCAGGTTTCTAGTAAGATCCATCATCATTCATTTTCCTTTCGAACCCAACACCCTCTTTCCTAGGGTTTCGGTTCAGGATCTGCCTTTTGAGGACATCACATAGTGTCTGATGCCCTTTGAGACTTTTGAACATCCCTGTTTCAAGCAATGTCTTCAACCTAGCATTCTCATCAGCAATAGCAGTGGCATCCTCAGCAGAGGGGTTAGTTACCACATCAACAGTTGAAGATATTGCAACAGTAGCAGCAGTAGAACATTCAGCAACAGAAGTAGCGTTATCACGCTCAATGCATTTTAGACATGGTGGTTCAAATCCTTCCTGAGCAGAACTGATCTGTTTGGCGCGAAGTGACTCGTTTTCCTTTTGAAGATCTTCATGAGCCGCTCTCAATTTCTCAAGATCTTGCTTCCTTTGAAGATAATCATAGGAAAGCTTTTCATGAGTTGTTGAGCGCGTTTCATGACGACTTTCAAGTTCCTCATACTTAACATGAAGATTTTTTATGTCTTCAATTAAGGACTGAGATAGAGTCATTTCGGCGTCTAGCAGGTCATCGCTTTTTTCTAATAGTTTTTGAATATGTTCCATAGCTTTCTGTTGTTCAGATGCAATTTTTGCAAGTGTTTTGTAGCTGGGTTTGGAACCACAATCAGAGTCAACTTCACTTGATGTTTGATAGTGAGTGGCGCGTGAGTTTACCTTGGCACCGCGTGCAATGAAGCAGTAGGTGGGAGTGGAGTTGTCCTTGTCATTAGCATCGGCGTTGGTGAATGAGTCATTGTCTTCAGTGTTGAAGATGGACTTGGCAACGTAGGCTGTAGCCAGACTTGCAACGCCAGAATCGGACTCCTCCTCAGACTCCACCTCCGCCTCCTCAGAAGCGGACTCCTCCTCTGAATCCATTTCCTTGCCAACAAACGCACGAGCCTTGCCATATGAGCTCTTCTTGTGTGATGTAGACTTTGAGGAAGACTTGGAAGAAGACTTTGAGTATTTCTTCTTCTTCTTGTCGTTAGAATCATACTCCTTGCTCTTCTTTTTCTTCTTGTTCTCATTGTCCCACTTCGGACACTCAGAGATGTAGTGGCCAGGTTTCTTGCACTTGTGGCATGTTCTCTTCTTGTAGTCATGAGCAGAAGCTTCATCATTCCTTGAGCTTGATCGTGAAGACTTTATGAAGACTTTCTTCTTGGTGAAATTTTGGAACTTCTTCACAAGCATAGGAAGCTCCTTTCCAATGTCTTCAGGATCATCAGAACTGCTGTCAGATTCTTCTTCAGATGAGGAGACAGCTTTTGCCTTCAAGGCACGAGTTCGCCCATAGTTGGGACCGTAGATGTCTCTTTTCTCAGAAAGCTAAAACTCATGTGTGTTGAGCCTCTCAAGTATGTCAGACGGATCGAGTGTCTTGAAGTCAGGACGTTCTTGAATCATCAAGGCTAGGGTGTCAAATGAGCTGTCAAGTGATCTCAGGAATGTCTTGACGACTTCATGCTTGGTGATCTCAGTAGCGCCGAGGGCTTGAAGCTCATTTGTGATGTCAGTGAGTCGATCAAACGTGAGCTGGACATTCTCATTGTCATTTCTCTTGAAGCGGTTGAAGAGGTTGCGAAGGACACTGATTCTCTGATCTCTCTGGGTTGAGACGCCTTCGTTGACCTTGGAGAGCCAGTCCCAGACTAGCTTAGATGTTTCCAAAGCACTCACATGGCCATACTGTCCTTTGGTCAGATGACCACAGATGATGTTCTTGGCAGTGGAGTCCAGTTGAACGAACTTCTTGACATCAGCAGCGATGACACCTTCACCAGCCTTGGGAACGCCATTCTTGACGACATACCATAGGTCGACATCAATGGCTTCAAGATGCATGCGCATCTTATTCTTCCAGTAGGGATATTCAGTTCCATCGAAGACTTGGCACGCAGCGGAGACTTTGATTATCCCTGCAGTCGACATAGCTAAAACTCCAGGTGGTTAAACCGAATCACATAGAACAAGGGAGTACCTTGCTCTGATACCAATTGAAAGTGCTAGTGATCGACTAGAGGGGGGGGTGAATAGGTGATTTTTATGAAAGTCTTCAAAACATGAAAGTTTCGAAGACAAACGATAGAAATAAACCTATTATCATGCAACGGAAGGTAGACTGCACTAAGCAAGCCATAGTCAAGTATTCAATAAAGTGAAAGCACAATGACTAATAGCAGCTAGGCAGTATAGATCAGGTAGGAAGATAGTGTGAAGCCAATCAGAACAATCAGTTACTCAGTGAAGACAAAAGATAATGCAATCATACAATGACTTCACCAGGGCCAACAGTAAGTAAAGGAATGGGAAGGACGAAACCAGTGACTCGTTGAAGACAATGATTTGTTGGACCAGTTCCAGTTGCTGTGACAACTATACGTCTGGTTAGGGAGGCTGAGATTCAACTCAGAAGACCACGTCTTCTCCTTATTCCCCTTGAGCTAAGGACACCTAGTCCTCGCCCAATCACTCTGGTAAGTCTTCAAGGTAGACTCCCAAACCTTCACAGACTTCGTTCACCGGCGATCCACAATGACTCTTGGATGCTTAGAACGCGACGCCTAACCGGCTGGAGGATTCACAGTCCTCAAGTGTAATAAGTCTTCAGATCACACAGATAGGAAGACTTCAGTGATGCCTAACACTCTTTGGCTCTGGGTGGTTAAGGATTTGTCCTCGCAAGGAATTCTCTCTGAAAGGCTTTGAGGTGGGTTGCTCTCAAACGACAAAAGCCATACACTAACTCTAAGCAGCCAACCGTTTATGGTTGTAGGGGGTGGGCTATTTATAGCCACTAGGCAACCCAACCTGATTTGTCCTAAATGACCCTGGGTCACTAAGGAACTGACACGTGTTCCAACGGTCAGATTTCAAACACACGCGATAACTTTACTTGTGCTACAAGCAAAGCTGACTCATCCAGCTTTGGATAAGATTTGCTCCCATTGTCTTTGCTCGAAGACATAGGATTTTGGTTGAGCATCACTTCAGTCACTCTGACTTTGTTCACTTGGACCCCACTTAACAGTACGGTGGTTCCTATGACTTAACAAAGAAGAAAAGGAGACAACGAAACAACTAAGTCTTCACGTCCCATAGTCTTCATGCAATGTCTTCTCTTGTCATAGTCTTCAATGTGAATATCTTCACATACCACCATTGTCTTCAATGTCTTCATACATTTTTAGGGGTCATCTCCGGTAGATAAACCGAATCAATGAGGGACTACTACCTGCGTTATCCTGTAATTCTCACAAACACATTAGTACCTCAACCAGGTTTGTCGTCGATACTCCAAAACCAACAAGGGGTGGCACATGATGGACTTACACACATACGTGGCCGTATTCTCTTTCTTGCACCCTGGCCGCTGTACGTACGTGTACATGCTACGTGCGCGCCTCTACTACGACACGTGCGCGCCTCTACTACGACACGTGCGCGCCTCTACATCGACCAGTATGTACGTACACGTTCGCGACCAGAATGACAACGCTACGTACGCTTCGACCAGGTGGGTCCCGACTGTCAGGCACTTCCTTGCCTGCGAAGATGTAGCTGGTGGGTCCCAGCAGTCAGGGGGCGAATCATTTTTTTCCCGGACGCACTTCCTTGTGTGCGAAGATGTAGCTGGTGGGTCCCAGCAGTCAGGGGGAAACGTTCTTTTTCACGAAATACAGTGGCTTGTCCGGTGGGTCCCAGCTGTCAGGTGGAGGAATCATTATTTTCCACGTAATAAGGAGGCACTTCCTTGTTGCGTCCATGGACCTAGCTGTCAGCCTCTCCATGTACAGTCCATGTCCGATGGAAGTCGTTCCTTGACCACGTTGACCACGCCGCGCCGAGAGCACCAGGGCGGTGGACGAGGTGAGGCCTAGGAAGGGGACGGCACGGAGGCAGGGAAGACTCGGCAGTTGTTTCCCACGCGGAGGGGAGTATGACTGTACGAGGATTTACTGGTTCGTCTGCCGTCACCGGAGAATAACAGCAGGTGTGGGTGAGTAGAGGGATGGCTAGGCCAGCAATGGGAGTACGGTCGGGCGGTGAGGCTTACGCGGCAGCACAGCCGGCCGCGAGGAGGAGGGAGCAGGCAGTCCCGCCGGCGCTTGATCGAGCGGCTGGAGCAGGAAGAGCAGAGATTGAAGAAGCACGACGGCCATTGGATGGACATCCAATAGTCAGTGCTTGTGCGTCAACCTTTTTTTAGGAAATCCTCAAATCTGTGGAAAACAGCATACAACCCATCTGCCATTATTTCTAATAATTTACAACCCATTTGCTAATTCTTAAGGTTTTTTTGGAGCCCATATTCTTTTTGTTAGCATTACAGCCTATATTGTGGCAACGGCTAAAAAATTATACGAATTTTTGCATATTCCGGTGCGGTCCAAACTGTTTTTAATCCCGAAATTTCGACTCACATTCAAACTGATTTAAAAAATAAATGTATATCAATATAAAATCCAACAAATTCTCCATGCATAAAAATTAATGTAATTTAAAATCTTGAAATGAAAAAAAGATATTTGAAACTAATTGCCCGTTTGATGTGTTTTAAAAATGTACAACCCATTTCTCATTACTGATGGGCCATTTTCTCGGCCAGCCGAATGAAAGCTCTCCTCGTCTTGAAATATTTGCAACCCAACAGGCTTGACAAAGCGACTTACTTGGCAAATCACAAAAAACTGGGCTGTGGCCGTGGACCCAGCTGTCAGCCTCTCCATGTACAGTACTCTTCCGATGGAAGTCATTCCTTGACCACGTTGACCACGCCGCGCGGAGAGCACCACGGCGGTGGACGACGGCGAGGCCTAGGAAGGGGACGACGCGGCAGTGGAAGCCCGCGCGGAGAGGACTACGAGGGTTCACTGGTTCGATTGCGGTGTGAGGCTGCCGTCGCCGTAGGGCCTGGCCAGCGGTGGGAATAATAGGGGCGGTGAGGCCTCTGTTGCAGCACAGTCGACCACTGGAGGTAGGAGCATGTGGCACGACCGGCACTGCTTTGGGCGGTGGAGCAAGAAGACCAGAGGTTGAAGAAGCACTACGGCCGTTGGATGGACATCGTACGGTCACTGGAGCTAGAATCGTTCATATTGACTAAGTTGACAAAGCCCTTCGTCCCCGTCAACTTAGTAGGCCCACAAGTCAGCCTCCCAGCAAGGTGGGTCCCAGCTAGCCGGGGGAGTATTCTTTTTTTTGTGCGTAATAAGGAG
>NC_041382.1:708521945-708575539 GCF_002162155.2 Triticum dicoccoides | reverse complement strand
GGTGGCCCGTCCGGTGGGTCCAAGCAGTCAGGGGGAAAATATTTTTTTCGCAAAATACTGGTGGCCCGTCCGGTGGGTCCCCACTGTCAGGTGGAGGAATAATTATTTTGAACGTAATAAGGAGGCACTTCCTTACTGCGGCCGTGGACCCAGCTGTCAGCCTCTCCACGTACAGTCCACCTCCGATGGAAGCCGTTCCTTGACCACGTTGACCACACCGTGTCAAGAGCACCAGGGCGGTGGACGACGGTGAGGCCTAGGAAGGGGACGACATGGAGCCGGGGAAGACGCGGCAGTGGATGCCCACGCGTAGAGTACGAGGGTTCACTGGTTCGCTGCGGTGTGAGGCTGCCGTTGCCGCAGAATAACAGGGGGTGTGCGTGAGTAGAGGGATGGCCTGGCCAGTGGTGGGAGTAGTAGGGGGCGGTGAGGCCTCCGCCGCATCGCAGCCGGCCACGGGAGACAGGAGCACGAGGCACGATCGGCGCTGGTTTGGGCGGCTGGAGCAAGAAGACCAGAGGTTGAAGAAGCACTAGGGCCGTTGGATGGACATCGTACGGTCACTGGAGCTAGAATCGTGCATATTGACTAAGTTGACAAAGCCCTCCATCCCCGTCAACTTAGTAGGCCCACAAGTCAGCCTGCCACTAAGGTGGGTCCCAGCTAGCAGGGGGTATTCATTTTTTTGTGCGTAATAAGGAGGCACTTCCGGTGGGTCCGAGCTGACAACAAGGGAACATTTTTTTCGCGATATACTGGTGGGCATCCGGTGGGTCCCTGCTGTGAGGTGGAGGAATAATTATTTTCCGCGTAATAAGGAGGCACTTCCTTGCGGCTGCCGTGGACCCAGCTGTCAGCCTCTCCACGTACAGTATTCTTCCGATGGAATTCGGTCGTTGACCACATTGACCACGCCGCGCCGACAGCACCACGGCGGTGGATGACGACGAGGCCTAGGAAGGGGGCGACGCGGAGCCGGGGAAGACGCGGCAGTGGACGCCCACACGGAGAGGAGTACGAGGGTTCACTGGTTCGGCTGTGTTGCCGTCGCCGCAGAATAACAGGGGGTGTGGGTGAGTGGAGTGGAGGGATGGCCTGGCCAGCGCTGGGAGTAGTATGGGGGCGGTGAGGCCTCCGCGGCAGCACAGCCGGCCATGGGAGGCAGGAGAAGGCGGCATGACCGGCGCTGCTTTGGGCAGCTGGAGCAAGAAGACCAGAGGTTGAAGAAGCACTATGGCCGTTGGATGGGCATCGTACGGTCAGTCGAGCTAGAATCATGCATATTGACTAAGTTGACAAAGCCCTTCGTCCCCGTCAACTTAGTAGGCCCACTATACTGGGTCCCAGCTAGCAGGGGGAGTATTCATTTTTTTGTGCGTAATAAGGAGGCACTTCCTTGCGTGCAAAGATATAGCTGGTGGGTCCGAGCTGTCAGCGGCGGTAACATTTTTTTTGTGAAAAACAGAGGCCGTTTCGGTGGGTCCCAGATGTCAGGTGGAGGAAATCATTATTTTGCGCGTAATAAGGAGGCATTTCCTTGCGTGCGACCGTGGACCCAGATCTCAGCCTCTCCACGTATAGTCCACTTCAGATTCATGTCGGTCGTTGACCGCGCTGACCACGCCACGCCGAGAGCACCAGGGCGGTGGACGACGGCGAGGCCTAGGAAGGGAACGACACGGAGGCAGGGAAGACTCGGCCGTTGTTTTTGTTTCCCACGCGGAGGGGAGTACGACTGTACGAGGGTTTATTGGTTCGTCTGCCGTCGCCGAAGAATAACAGCAGGTGTGGGTGAGTTGAGGGATGGCTAGGCCAGCGATGGGAGTATGGTGGGGCGGTGAGGCCTGCGTGGCAACATAGCCGGCCGCGGGGAGGAGGGAGCAGGCAGTCCCGCCGACGCTTGTTTGAGCGGCTGGAGCAGGAAGAGCAGAGATTGAAGAAGCACGAAGACCGTTGGATGGACATCCAACAGTATACAGACCATCTGTGGAAAGCCTCAAATCTGTGGAAAACGGCATACAGCCCATCTGCCATTATTTCAAATAATTTACAACCCATTTGCTAATTCTTACGGGTTTTTTGGAGCCCATATTCTTTATGTTAGCATTACAGCCCATATTGTGGCCACGGTTAAAAAATTATACGAAATTTTGCATATTTCAGTGCGGTCTGAACTGTTTTTAATCCTGAAATTTCGAGTCACATTCAGACTGATTTTAAAAATAAATGTATATCAATATAAAATCCAATAAATTGTCCACGCATAAAAATCAATGCAATTTAAAATCTCGAAATGAAAAAAAGATATTTGAAAATAATTGCCGGTTTGATGTGTTTTAAAAGTGTACAGCCCATTTCTCATTACTGATAGGACATTTTCTCGGCCAACCGAATGAAGCTCTCTTCGTCTTGAAAGATTTGCAGCCCAGCAGGCTTGATAAAGCGACTTACTTGACAAATCACAAAAGAACTGGGCTAGCCACTTTTAGCAAGAAAAAAAACTACTGGGCTAGTCTGTGGTAAACATAAAAGAAAAGGTTGTCTAGACAGGCCAGAGTGTCCTGCACAGCCCAGTTGACACCCTGCTTCTGTCTCAAAAACAAATTAGATAAATGCCACTCCAATTATGGCGATTCATAAAAATGCCACTGCAATTTCCAAACTTTGAAAAATGCCACTGCAATTTTTGCAAACTTTGAAAAACGCCACTGCAGTTTGCAAACTTTGAAAAACGCCACTCCAGACTTCGAAAAATGCCACAAGAAATGGCATGAAATGGAATTTTTCAAAGTTTGGAAATTGAGTGGCATTTCTCGGATACACCAGATTTGGAGTGGAATTTATCAAATTAACCCAAAACAAAAATAACTGGGCGAGCTGCAAGGTCCCTGGTGTCAGCCGCTCGTTGTGCAATTCTCTCGTTTATTGACTACATTCACAATGGCATGGGATCCGGATGTCAGAAATCCACTAGGAGGAGCCATTTTTATTGGCTTGAAATAAGGAGGCACATGCTTGCGTACTGCCATGACCTTGGCGGGTCCCTGCTATCATCCTCTCCACGTACAGTACCAGTTAGTCGTGCTTCAAAACTGATCGGCACGCCATTAAAAAAATAAAGGTCGATAACTAATGCGGCACCTCGGGCCAACACGGCCAGATCGAATTTTGCACGAGAAATTACACACCATGTTTCGTTGACATGTGGTCCCGTTCCAACATATCAGTGAGACAACGGCGACTAGTAGGAGTATTTCTGAACGGACGTGTAGGCCGGGGCGCCTCTTCGTGAACCGTGGCAAACTCGCAACCGTCCACCGACTCTTCGCCTTTCCATCTCGATTTGGAACTACTGTCGCACGGTCTTCCTCTCCCTCCTCCATTTTCCTTCAGCCCTTCACCCTTTCTTCTGCCATTGTTCGATCGTCTTCTCCATGGAGGGAACAGGCCAGAAACGACCCCGTTATTCTTGCCCCGATCTGAAAGATGACGTGGTGGAGGAAGTCATTGATCGGTGCAACGTCATCACCTCGGCTAGCATGGCAGGTTCGTTCAAGCCCATTCTCGACTCAACTAATAACATCATTACAAAGAACCCAAGAGTCAAGGAGCGGTTTGATCTCCCCTATCTTGTTCGCCGTTTCCCTGATGACTGGCACCGACACGACGGAGGCCTCGCCCTGTGCCAGTTGATGCCGCTTGATAATGATACGTATGATGTTAAGATGCCATCGCTCGAGGGCAAGACTTGGGCGGGCGCAAATGGAGATTGGGTTGTTTACATTGGGTCCAACTGCGAGTGGGAACTTGTAAATGTGTACACTTGTCACCGGGTTCCACTTCCAAAAATCTCAGCACACTGCCCAGAGGTTGAGCATACCGGTAATGTACGCACGTTCAAATACGATGATGGTGACTGTCATCTACAGAAGATAGCAATTTGTCGAGTTCCCAACCGCTCTTGGAATTACAACAACCATCAAGTTGTTGCTATATTCGACAAGCTTGTTGCTGTCCTTCATGGTTCGACTTGATGGATATTGCTCAAAAATCAGTTTCTGTACATGGATGAGTACTGTGATGCAATTCAATACGAGGGCCTTGTGTTTGCTGCCACCTGATGCGGAGCATCCCACGACCATCCCCATGGACGCCACCTCAACTATCCAAGCGCCAAGTGGACCCATGACAAGGGCTACGACACGTGCTATTCAATCCGAGGTGACATCAATCCTACTTGAGTCCGAGGTACTATGTGTCATCAGGTACAACGCTCAAGACTCGGAGCCGAGGACTCTAGAAGAAGAGACAGGCGTCAACACTCTGGACAGCCCGGAACCTCCGGCCAGAGCCTGGAACTTCCGGTCCCCGGACCTTCCGACCGACCCGGAGCTTCCGGCCGCCGATGACTTCGACCAGCCTAGGCGTGCCAACTCTCGGGTTAGCCTAGACCCCGTCCCGGACCTTATGGCGCCCGGAACCTCCGGCCCCCGGATGCCAACACATCTCCACCGCGCCAACTCTCTGGTTAGGCCGGACCCTACCCGGAACCTCCGGCGCCCAGAACTTCCGGCCCTGTCTGCGCGCAGCCACTTGGGCCGAGGCCCGTGGACACTTTCATCACCTAGACTATATATACTCTGTCCCGTATAACTTTCTAGGGTTAGCGTTGGTTTAGCTCATACTTAGAGATAGAGCTTCGCTCATCCACATCGGATCTACTCCTCATGAGAGACCGCGGCCTCTTTGGAGAAGATCCCTTTGGATTCAAGACCTCCTTGCGGAGAAGAACTTCAAGACCTCCTCACGGAGAAGACCGGCTACCCTTGTATCGTCCTTAGTTGTCCGTGGATTCGTGTATCGTTCTATGTATCCGAGGATCTAGCACATGTGTGACTTGTTCTTATTAGTTTGAGTGTTCCTCTTGTGTTTTCCCCCGTTTTCCCTCGTTTCCCTCTTGGCGTTCTTCGTGTTCTTCACGGGATCTGCTCCTTTCATGAGAGATCGGGCGATTAGGGTTCTACCCTACATCATCTTGGTATCTAGAGCAAGGTTTATCACGATTTCGGAGCCCCCCTCTTCGTTTTCTAGCCTAATTTTGTTGTTTTTCGTCCTAATCCAAAAATCCCCACCAAAAATAGCCCCAATTTTTTTGTGATTTGTTGGTGTGTTGAGATTTTGTTGGTTTTGATCTATGAATTTTGTGTGTGGCTCGTAGATCTAGCCTCCCCACCTTTTTTTTCCTCCATTTTCTTCTTTTTCCCCTTAGGATTTGGGCTTTTCCCCAAGTTTTTGCGCCCAAGTCCACGATCCCGAAGTCTCTGTTCTTGGCAGAATCACGACCACCGGAACTTCCGGTCCAGCCTGGACATTCCGGCCCCCGGACCTTCCGGTCTTCCCTGGAACCTCCGGATCCCGGACCCTCCGTCTTGCCCAGAACTTCCGGCTTAGACAGAAAGTTCGCACTACTTCCACTACTCCGCCCAATTTCCACCAAATTTTGTTCCCGTGGTCACCATATACCATATATACTTCCGTATACCTCCACCACTTCCGCATAACCCAACTATTTTTGGACCGTTTCGCTCTCCAACACAATTGCTACTTTGAGGTTTGAGAATTTCAGTTGCGGTACCGTATCCTTTTGTGTTTCGGCTATTTAGGTATGGTTCGACATCAACATCACCGCCGCTCATATTCGCCATGGACGCGTCATCAACAACGACCACCTCGACTACATCTTGGTATTCGTGCCTCCATTTTGACACCATACCGGAAGCAAGACCGGTAACCTCATCTTGGTATTGGACATATCACTCTGGACATTACATTGATAGCCATCATAGCCTTACTCCTTTGCGTTGCTTACCCATCGAGACTAGCCATTGAGTATTGCCGGCAACGAGACTTGTGCACATTAGTGATCATACTTCCCATAGCATACACACATCATTGTTGCCTATATTGGTATCATCTCTTGTGTCACAAAGTTGTCCTCGCATACTCACTTGCTATCTTGGTTCGTCAAGCATTGCATGAGAAAAGAGCTCAAACATCAAAGAGCCAAACAAGATTTTAAGCAAAGAGAAAAGATAAGAAAAGAGCTTTTAAGCAAGAACCATAGCATCTTACAACGTTAAGATTGTCATACTCGATCATCTTGGATCATATCATAGCAACACCTTGCATAGAACATATTTGGGATAGAAGTCGTTGCATTTTTGCTAAGTAGGTTGTGCACAAGTTCTTGTATCCGCCTATTGTGCAATCGTGCTAGCGTCTCTCTAGTGTTGTGAAACAAGAGCATTTTTGTGGAATCCACATTTTGGCTAACCCTTGGTTGCACAACCCCACTTATCTTTTTGCGTGTGTGTTTCCGTGTACCTTATATGCTTGGTCTACTTGTTACATAGCATCTTGCGAATCTTTTCCAACATTATTGAAGCTCACCTATAATTACATCAAATTTTGTGCCACCATCCTAACCAAGCTCCACCAAAAAGCTCTTGCTTGTGTAGGTGTGAGAAACCGACAAGAACTCGTACCAATTGTGCTATTTCCTTGTCCTACATTGGAGTGATCCTCGATCCACTTTCAACTTCGGTCAAGGTACATTTGGTACTCGTTCTTCTTTTTCTACCACTAACATTTGTCTTGGAATGATGGATAGGCCAAGTACTTCTACCAACCCACTCTTCATGGAGCAAGACGACGACATGAACTCCATCATCACTAAGAGTCACTTATTTGGTGCACAACATGCTTTGCATCAAGAGCAAAAAGCGATGAGTGAACGCATCGACAACCTTGCTGCCGACGTGCGAATTTCCAAGCAACGTACAAAGGACTACTTCGACCACAAGCTCGACGACCACAAGCAAGAGAATGATGCAAGGATGGACGAAATTTGTGCGTTGTTGCTCAACCGCTCATCTTCCACTTCAAGAAGGAGCCGTTCAAGCCGCCACTCCGACTTTACACTCTCCAGCTCAAGTACTCCGACATCGAACACTCTTCGTCGAGCCGCGCGCACCGACCGTCAAGCAAGCCTCAATCCCCTAAGAGACACCGACTCTCAAGAGCGCCGACAATGTCAAACTCAAGAAGCCTTTGCGCTTGCACGAGAACGACAACAACAATGCCAACATGAAGAGAAAGAGCGAGCGCGTCTACACTAAAATGCCCAAGATGCCGAGGCACAACGTCAAGCACAACAACTCCGTGATGCTCAAGCACTTGCGGCGCAACAAGCTCTATGCGATTCGAGTCGAGCCATTGCTGACCGAAGCTGACAAGCCCGTGAACAAGAGGAAGCACATCGCGAAGAAATTCAAGAACAAAGATTTCACGCTCACGTGCATCGTCAAGTTCCTCTTTGAGCTCGCGAAGATCCTCCACAAGCTCTCCAACACCATCAAGTTCATCGAGAGCATGAAGACAATGGAAATCCTCCACGACAAGAGCAACATGAGGATATCAACCCTCCGTGTCAAGAGCACCACGAGTTGAACAATCATCTACAACATGGGCGTCATCATCCCCGACCCCAACACAATGAAGAGCAACGCTACGGCAAGCTCAAGTTCACCATGCCCAAGTTCAACAGAAGCAACGATCCCGGAGAGTACCTTTCATGGGCATTGAAAGTTGACAAGATATTCCATTTGCACGATTATGAAGAAGAGAGGAAGATCGCAATGGCATCCCTTGAGTTCCAAGACTATGTGCTCATTTGGTGGGAACAACTCATTGAACGCCGAGAGGCAAGAGGTGAACCACCCATCACTACTTGGGCGCAAATGAAGGATGTAATGAGAGCATGCTTCGTACCTACCTACTACAACCGCGATCTCTTCAAGAAACTCCAACAACTCAAGCAAGGAACCAAGAGCGTTGAAGAATACTACAAGGATATGGAGATTGCAATGATAAGAGCCAATGTCACGGAAGATGATGAGCAAACAATGGCACGTTTCTTGAATGGACTCAATCATCCTATCAAGAAGATCGCCGACTTCCAACCATACTCAAATCTCATCGAGCTAATGCACCAAGCTACCAAAGCGGAACGCCAAGTGCAAGATGATTTCAAGTATGCCAAGTTCTCATGCAAGTCCTACGACTTCTCCAATAACCAAGCTTCAACGACTCCAACACCGACTACAAGACCTTCTACTTCCAACATCGACAAGTCGATTTCCAAGAAAGCTTCGTCAACTACAAGCCATCCTCCTACGAGCAACTTCAAGTCGAGAGCTTCATCGTCATCAACCCCAACCGATGAGACCGTCAAGATGAGTTCCTTCAAGTGTTTCACTTGCGGAGGCCATGGCCACAAGTCCTACGAGTGCACCAACAAGCGAACCATGGTCTTCAACGACGATGGCACTTATGACTCCATGAACGACGGCGAAATGGAAGCCCTCGAGCAAGTCTCCATGCACCGCCAAGTGAACAATGAAGAAGAACAAGTCTTTTGTGATGAAGACTCAAGTCCCGCACTTGTTGTCTCCAAAGTCTTGACTCTCCAACATCACCAAGAAGAAGACCAACGATGCCACATATTCCACACCAAGGCCGGCACCAATGGATGATCCGTCAAGGTCATCATCGATGGAGGGAGTTGTCACAATCTCGCAAGTGAAGAACTTTGCTCCAAGCTCCAATTGCCCAAGATGAAGCATCCACATCGATACAAGGTGCAATGGCTTAGTGACTCCGGCACTATCCAAGTCGAGCACCGAGTACAAGTCTCCTTCAAGATCGGCGCCTACGAAGACACCTTGGAGTGCAACATCGTTCCAATGACCGTTTGTCATCTTCTCCTTGGACGGCCATGGCAATTCGATAGAGGAGTCGTCCACAATGGCCGAACAAAACACTACATCTTCAAGATGAAGGGAAAGGAGTATGTCCTCCGTCCAATGTCACCAAGTCAAGTGATCGCCGACAAGCATACCACCCATCGTGGAGATCATAGTGAGAGAGCGAGCCACCAAAAAGAGAGTGAGCGCCACAAGCCAAAATCGAGTGCCTCCATGATGAGCGAAAACAAGAACCTAGTTCTATTTGCCACCAAACGTGAGATGAGAGAAGTGTGTGAGAACCCATCTAGTGTCCTACACTACGTCCTCGTGTGCAAGGACAATGCACCACAAACTAACACTTCTCACACTCTTCCTCTAGTGTTGTCTTCTCTTTTGCAGGAATTTCAAGACGTTTTTCCCGATGAGCTACCTCCGAGTCTACCTCCTCTACGAGGCATTGAGCACCGAATCGACCTCATCCCCGGAGCACCTCTTCCGAACAAAGCTCCATATTGTGTCAACCCCGACGAAACAAAAGAAATACAAAGGAAAGTAAAGCATCTCATAGACCATGGACATGTGCGTGAAAGTTTGAGCCCTTGTGCCGTTTCGGTCATTCTTATGCCAAAACATGATGGTAGTTTTCGCATGTGCTCCGATTGTAGACCTATCAATGCTATCACCGTTCGTTATAGGTATCCCATTCCACACCTAGATGATATGCTTGATGAGCTTAGCGGTGCCACTATATTTTCCAAAATTGATCTTAAGAGTGGTTACTATCAAATCCGCATACAAGAGGGTGATGAATGGAAAACCGCCTTCAAAATCAAGTTTGGTTTGTATGAGTGGTTAGTCATGCCTATGGGTCTTTCGGAAGCACCGGGCACTTTTATGCGCCTCATGAATCATGTCTTTCGCCCTTACATTGGTATATTTGTTGTGGTCTACTTTGATGATATTCTTGTGTTTAGCAAATCTATCAAAGAGCATGTCACCCATGTCCGCACAGTTTTGCAAACTCTTAGAAAAGAGAGCCTATATGCTAATATGGAGAAATGCCTTTTGGTGTTGATAAGCTCGTTTTCTTGGGTTTTGTTGTTTCTTCTAAGGTGTTCATGTTGATGAGTCCAAGATTAATGCTATTAAGACTTGGCCGCAACCAACCAACTTGCATCAAGTGCGTAGTTTTCTTGGCCTTGCGGGTTTGTATCGTCGCTTTGTGAAGGATTTTAGCACCATTGCTTCGCCTTTGCATGCTTTGAGCAAGAAGAATGCGCCTTTTGTTTGGGGACCATCCCAAGATACCACATTCAATGAGCTTAAGAATTTACTTACTCATGCTCCCGTGCTTGCTTTACCCAACTTCGACAAGCCTTTTGAAATTCATTGCGATGCTAGTGGTAATGGCATAGGAGGTGTGTTAACGCAAGAGAAGCACCCCATAGCTTACTTTAGTGAGAAACTTTCCGGAGCACAACTCAATTATCCCATCTATGACAAAGAGCTATATGCTTTTGTCCGCGTTTTGCATGAATGGGAACACTACCTTCGTCCCCATGAGTTTATCATTCATACCAATCATGAGACTCTAAAGTATCTTAAGGGACAAACTAAGTTGAACAAGCGTCATGCTAAATGGAGTGAATTTATTGAGTCTTTTCCCTATGTCATCAAGTACATCAAGGGTAAAGAAAACATAGTAGCGGATGCTCTTTCCCGCATATGCATGCTTGTTGCGCAACTTGAGTTAGATGTCATTGGCTTCGAGAATATCAAAGACTTGTATGAGCATGATGCAACTTTTGCTACTCCTTATGCCAAGTGTTTGTCGAATACATCTTGGGAACGCTATTACATCAAAGACGGCTATCTTATGAGAGCTAACAAACTTTGCATTCCCGAGTCCTCTCTTCGTTTGTTGCTTTTGCCAGAATCTCGTGGAGGAGGCTTAATGGGACACTTCGGACGCGACAAGACATTCGCCACGCTCTCGAAGAGCTATTTTTGGCCTAAGATGTTTCAGGATGTCAATCGTCTCACCAACCGGTGTTCTACATGTTGCAAAGCTAAGTCCAAAGCTCAATCTCATGGTCTCTATATGCCTTTACCAATTCCATACCAACCTTGGGAAGACATTAGCATGGACATTGTACTTGGTTTGCCTAGAACTGGAAATGGGAAAGATTCCATATTTGTCGTTGTGGACCGTTTCTCCAAAATGGCACATTTTATTCCTTGTCACAAGATAGACGATGCTTCACATGTTACTAATCTCTTTTGTAGGGAAATATTGCGTCTCCATGGTGTGCCAAAGACGATTGTCTCGGACCGCGACGTCATGTTCCTTAGCTACTTTTGGAAGACCCTATGCGCCAAGCTCGGAATCAAGCTACTCTTCTCCACGGCGTACCATCCTCAAACCGACGGCCAAACGGAGGTGACAAACCACACACTCTCCGCTCTACTTCAAGTCCTCATCAAGAAGAACATCAAGGAGTGGGAGGAGTGTCTACCCATCGCCGAGTTCGCCTACAACCGAGCAAGACACTCAACAACTGGCAAGTCCCCTTTCGAGGTCGTCTATGGATTCAACCCTTTGTCACCATAGGATATTCTACCTCTACCACTCCAAGAGCGAATAAATTTGGACGCAAGTGCACGAGTGACCCATCTCAAGAAGGCGCATGAAGATACAAGACACACCATCGAGCGCCAAGTACAATGCCTTGCGACCAAGCTCAACGTCAAGAAGCAACCTATGGTCTTCAACATTGGTGATCTCGTGTGGCTACACCTTCGCAAGGAGCGCTTTCCACACGAATGCAAGTCTAAGCTTCGACCTCGAGCAGATGGACCCTTCAAGGTGCTCGCATGCTACAACGATAACGCTTACAAGATCGACCTCCCGCGCGACAAATACAACATGAGCGACATCTTCAACATCAAAGATCTCTCTCCCTTCCATGGTGATGAAGAATTCGATCCGAGGACGGATCTTCCCCAAGGGAGGGGAGATGATGTGGAGCATCCCACGACCATCCCCATGGACGCCACCTCAACTATCCAAGCGCCAAGTGGAGCCATGACAAGGGATAGGGCACATGCTATTCAATCCGAGGTGACATCACTCCTACTTGAGTTTTCCCCCTCTTCAAGTGAGACATGGCTACTGCCTAAGTCTGAGGTACTATGTGTCATCAGGTACAATGCTCAAGAGTCGGAGCCGAGGACTGTAGAAGAAGAGACAAGCGTCAACACTCTGGACAGCCCGGAACCTCCGGCCAGAGCCCGGAACTTCCGGCCCCCGGATCTTCCGGCCGACTCGGAGCTTCCGGCCGCCGATGACTTCGACCAGCCCAGGCGTGCCAACTCTCGGGTTAGCCCGGACCCCGTCCCGGACCTTCCGATGCCCGGAACCTCCGGCCTGCCCGGACCTTCCGGCCCCCGGATGCCAACACATCTCCACCGTGCCAACTCTCTGGTTAGGCCGGACCCTCCCCGGAACCTCCAGCGCCCGGAACTTCCGGCCCTGCCTGCGCGCAGCCACTTGGGCCGAGGCCCGTGTACCCTTTCATCACCTAGACTATATATACTCTGTCCCGTACAACTTTCTAGGGTTAGCGTTGGTTTAGCTCATACTTAGAGATAGAGCTTCGCTCATCCACATCGGATCTACTCCTCGTGAGAGACCGCGGCCTCTTCGGAGAAGATCCCTTTGGATTCAAGACCTCCTTGCGGAGAAGAACTTCAAGACCTCCTCACAGAGAAGACCGGCTACCCTTGTATCGTCCTTAGTTGTCCGTGGATTCGTGTATCGTTCTATGTATCCGAGGATCTAGCACATGTGTGACTTGTTCTTGTTAGTTTGAGTGTTCATCTTGTGTTTCCCCTTGTGTTTTCCCCCGTTTTCCCTCGTTTCCCTCTTCGTGTTCCTCATGTTCTTCGCGGGATCCGCTCCTTTTGTGAAAGATCGGGCGATTAGGGTTCTACCCTACATCACCACCACTCGTGGCACTAATTTTGCATGGCATCCTAGTAGTTTCGGTACGTTTGTCTTTCACCGTAATTATAATTGTTTCATCCACATGCATGCGGGTTAGCAAGTTTCCCTTTACTAATTAACCTTCTTCTTGTGTTTCCAAGGTCCTGTGAACATCCCACCACCTATATTTGAAAAAATTTATAACCAAGGGGGAGATGATGATGGTGATGATCACGAGCATGAGGACGAGCAGCGCCGATATACTCCGTGGCGCCTGGCAACTAATTCCAATGGATCACCTCTTCTTGTGTGTATACAGCCCACTGATGATGTTACTGCTAAGGAAGCAGGTGTCTCCCATGGTCGCACTCTCCGGACCTATTCCAACACCCGTTGCATGGTATTCGGGATGGATACTAGTGTGCTAGCGCCAACTCCTTCTCCCTGGCACAGAATTGATAGTCTTGGAGAAAACTCGCTCTTCCTTGGACAAAACTATCCGATGATGGTGAAAGGCGATCCAACTGTTGTTGACACATTTATGAGAAGCAATTGTGTCTATACCTCGGACATTTGGGTGGTTCCCTACTGTAGGTCCGAAAGTATGTCTAGAGGGGGGGTGATTAGACTACTTGACCAAATAAAAATCTTGCCTTTTCCCAATTTTAGTTCTTGGCAGATTTTAGCTATCTTAGCACAATTCAAGAAAGTATGCAAAAGAGTATATGAGCAGCGGAAAGTAAAGCATGCAACTTGCAAGAATGTAAAGGGAAGGGTTTGGAGGATTCAAACGCAATTGGAGACACGGATGTTTTTGTCGTGGTTCCGATAGGTGGTGCTATCGTACATCCACGTTGATGGAGACTTCAACCCACGAAGGGTAACGGTTGCGCGAGTCCACGGAGGGCTCCACCCACAAAGGGTCCATGAAGAAGCAACCTTGTCTATTCCATCATGGCCGTCGCCCATGAAGGACTTGCCTCACTAGCGGTAGATCTTCACGAAGTAGGCGATCTCCTTGCATTTACAAACTCCTTGGTTCAACTCCACAATCTTGTCGGAGGCTCCCAAGTGACACCTAGCCAATCTAGGAGACACCACCCTCCAAAAAGTAACAAATGGAGTGTTGATGATGAACTCCTTGCTCTTGTGCTTCAAATGATAGTCTCCCCAGCACTCAACTCTCTCTCACAGGATTTGGATTTGGTGGAAAGAAGATTTGAGTGGAAAGCAACTTGGGGAAGGCTAGAGATCAAGATTCATATGGTTGGAATGGAATATCTTGACCTCAACACAAGTGTAGGTGGTTCTCTCTCAGAAAATGTGTATTGGAAGTGTAGGTATGTTCTGATGGCTCTCTCCACGAATGAAGAGTGGGTGGAGGGGTATATATAGCCTCCACACAGAATCTAACCGTTACACACGATTTGCCAAACTCGGTGGGGCCGAATGGTTAAACTCGGTCGGACCGATTCAGCAAACCTAGTGACCGTTAGGATTTTCGGTGGGACTGAGATGCAACTCGGTAGGACCGATATGGTTAGGGTTAGGGCATAATGTAATCTTGTTGTGACCGATTACACAAACTCAGTGGGACCGATTTTGGTAATAAGCTAACCAGAGAGTTGGTCAGGTAAACTCGGTGGGACCGATTCGCTCATCTCGATGAGACCGAAATGTTACAAAAGGGAAACAGAGAGTTTACATTGCAATCTCGGTGGGACCGATCGCTCATCTCGGTAAGACCAAAACGTTACGAAGGGAAACAGAGAGATTACAATCCCATCTCGGTGAGACCGAGATCCCTATCGGTGAGACCAATTTGCCTAGGGTTTGTGGCAGTGGCTATGACATTTGAAACTCGGTGGCGCCGGATAGAAAGAATCGGTGGGGCTGAGTTTGACTTTTGGTTTAGGTCATATGTGGATGTGGGAGAGTAGTTGAGGATTTTGGAGCATATCACTAAGCACTTTGAGCAAGCAAGACATTAAGCAACACCTCATCCCTCCTTGATAGTATTGGCTTTTCCTATAGACTCAATGTGATCTTGGATCACTAAAATATAAAATGTAGAGTCTTGAGCTTCAAGCTTGAGCCAAACTTTTTGTCCTTAGAATTTTGAGGGATCCACTTTCCTCATCCATGCCATGCTATTCATTGAGCTTTTCCTGAAATATTAATCTTGGAATAATGTTAGCTCAATGAGCTATATGTTGTTAGGAATTACCAAAACCACCCAGGGATAGTTGCACTTTCAATCTCCCCCTTTTTGGTAATTGATGACAACATATAGATCAAAGCTTCGACAAATGATAATAAGAGTGAAAGATATTGTCGCTTTGAGAAGTATGTGAAAAGCAAGAGCTCCCCCTAAATTTGTGCATATCTTAAGATTTGCTTTGGACTGCAAATGCACAATGAGTTAGGATCATGGGTTACTCTTCCATGTCACATACATCTTGGTGGAGCACTCAAAATGATAAGAATTAAATACATGCACTCATCACCAAGCAAAGTGAATGATCATATAAGGATAAGTAAGATAATATTATCTAACAAGCATAAGTGTAGCTTATGATCAACCACATGATCATCAATGTCTCATAGATAATATCACAGTATCTCAAGCAATCAAAAGACAAACAAAGTTCAACCACCAAAGCAAGAGAGAATAAAAAGCAACGCTCTCTCTCAAAGCCTATGATCTATACATTTTTCTCCCCCTTTGGCAACAAGTTACCAAAAAGTTCATAGAAAATGCATAGCACTAAAACGTCTCTCAAGCTTGGTCTTCAGGTGGTGGTGTCCGGAGAACGCCAAGGACGAAGGCTTCAGTCAAAGTAGATGGAGCTGATGGAGTTGGTGCTGGAGCTGGTTGCGCTGGAGCTGTAGCTGGTGCAGATGAAGTGACTCTAGTGTCTGGAACAGGCACTACAACAGATCTCTGAGCTCGAGGCACTCTGGCAAATGCATCAATGGTTGCCTTGCCCTTCCTCTCATGCATGTCATCCTGTAGCTGCTCCACAACAGACTGAATCTCAGTTACTTTGACATCTAAATCATAGAATTTTTGTTCCACGATTCTTTCTAGGCTCTCCTGGTTTTGAGTTAGGGTGGCTGTCGGTGTCAAAACCGGCGGATCTCGGGTAGGGGGTCCCGAACTGTGCGTCTAGGCCGGATGGTAACAGGAGGCAGGGAACACGATGTTTTACCCAGGTTCGGGCCCTCTTGATGGAGGTAAAACCCTACGTCCTACTTGATTAATATTGATTATATGGGTAGTACAAGAGTAGATCTACCACGAGATCAAGGAGGCTAAACCCTAGAAGCTAGCCTATGGTATGATTGTTGTATATGGAGTTGATTGCCTACGGACTACAACCCTCCGGTTTATATAGACACCGGATAGGGTTAGGGTTACATAAAGTCGGTTACAATGGTAGGAGATCTTGAATATCCGCATCACCAAGCTTGCCTTCCACGCCAAGGAAAGTCCCATCCGGACACGGGACGAAGTCTTCAATCTTGTATCTTCATAGTCCAGGAGTCCGGTTGAAGGTATAGTCCGGCTACCCGAACACCCCCTAATCCAGGACTCCCTCAGTAGCCCCTGAACCAGGCTTCAATGACGACGAGTCCGGCGCGCAAATTGTCTTCGGCATTGCAAGGCGGGTTCCTCCTCCAAGTCCTTCATAGAAGATTGTAAACACCAAGAGTAGTGTCCGACTCTACAAAATAAGTTTCCACATATTGCCATAGAGAGAATAATATTAACACAAATCAAATCTGCTGACGTATTCCGCAGTGCGTCATCACACTACGGCCAAGTCCTCGTTTTTACTTTTCCACGTCAGCATGTTTTGCGAGGCGGTTTCCTTGGCACGTCTTGTCAAAGCAGAGATCGTGTACCCCCCTTTTACAGGATTCTCATCAATACGGATGTGGGTAATCCAACCGCGCCACTTATCACGGCGCTTGGAAGGCAAGCGAGTTTTACTAGGCAGGTGGGGACGCACAACCGCATCCGCCCATATAAGGGGATAAGGATCCACCTTTTTTACCTACACCTTCTTCCTCCTTTGCCTATCCATCTCCTGCGCACTCGAGCTCCAGCGCCCAAGCCCGCACTTCCCACCTCAACCTTCTCCAGCAATGTCCGAAGCGGGAGGCAAGTGGATAGTCACCTCCGTCACGGAGGGCCATGTCAAAAAGCTAAGGAAGGCCGGATACTTGTCCAAAGACATCGCACACCGGCTTCCCGAGGAGGGGCAGCTTCTCCCCACCCCAAGGTCCCATGAGAGGGTAGTATTCCTTCCCCACTTCCTCCGCAGACTGGGTTTTCCACTTCACCCATTCGTCCGGGGGCTCATGTTCTACTACGGCTTGGATTTGCACGATCTGGCCCCGAACTTCATCCTCAACATCTCGGCGTTTATCGTCGTGTGCGAGGCCTTCCTCCGTGTCTGCCCCCATTTCGACCTCTGGCTCAAGACCTTCAACGTCAAGCCCAAGGTGGTGCGCGGCAGCCAGGCGGAGTGCGGAGGCGCCATGGCGGGCAAGATTGCCAACGTCCTGTGGGTCGAGGGCTCCTTCGTAGAGACCCTAAAGGGGTGGCAAGCCGGGTGGTTTTACATCACCGAGCCACGCGATCCGAAATGGATCGCAGCCCCCGAGTTCCGATCCGGACCCCCCACGCGGCTCATGTCCTGGAAAGAGACGGGCCTATCATGGGGTAACGAGGAAGAGGTGACCGGACTGAAGACATGCATCCAGTCCCTGGTAAACAAGCCAATCAGGCTTGTAAATGTAGTCCAGGTCATGCTCGTTCGCCGAATCCTCCCGTGTCAACAACGGGACTTTACTCTGTGGGAGTTCGACCCGGCACAGCACCGAACCCTTAACAGGCTCTTCGGCACGACGTATGAAGACGTCTGGAAGGCGCTAATCAAAGGTGCCGAGGCTCCCGCATCCGCTTTCGAGGACCGCGGATACAGCTCGCAGCGTCACGCTAGCGAGGTAAGCCATTTTCACCTTTTACAGGATGTTAAGTTTTTTCATAGTTTGACAATATGCGGGATCTAAACTCACTTACCCTTGACAGGCTTGGCGGGCGATATCCGGACCGATTAACTATCCGGCTACGCTGCCCGAAGACCCAGCCCCAGCTCTACTAGGGAAGCTGCTGGCTCCGGCACCTTATGTGGTGCCGGAAAAGAAGGCCAAGAAAAAGAAGACCACGGGGACTCGAAAGAGTGCCCGTAACGTGGTGGTGTCGGACTCGTCATCCGACGAGTCCGAGACGCCCTGTTCCCATGAAAACGAGGAGGGGGAAGAAGAAAACTCTCCCCCCCAGCGGAGGGAGGAGAGAAGAGGAAGGCCTCCCCAACGGGGGAGGCCGAGGGGTCTAGGAAAAGGAAGACCCCTCCGCCGGACTACTCCCCCGACGCCGAAGAGGGCAAAGAGGAGTGGCCAAACAGGGCCAAGCGTCCGGCGAAATTGTAAGTTCGGATATCAGAATAACTCATGATGTTCCTTTGTCGCACAGCTTTCCCTAATGTCGAATGTAATTATGCAGTCCACCCCGGGCCGAATTTGACGAGTCGTCGAGCGGCTCCCTGGATTCATTGAACGTGAACTCAGTTCCGCCCACTGTCTCCCCCCGCACTACGGACGACGCCGAATTGGCGTCGCAACGAGCTCCGGGGCAGGAGGAGGTGGTCCTGGAGGAGCCGCAAGGCGACCTCCCGGACCCCAGGAGTAAAGGGGACAAGACCCCCCAGGGCTCCAAGTCCGGCTTTGTGCCGGACACCGCGCCGAAATCTTCAACAGTTCCGGACCGCGGTAGGCGAACTCCTTGCAAGAGGAGCAAGCCTTCTGAGCCGGCAGCCTCCGTCCAACCGGAGGTGCCGGACAATCTGTTTGAGGTGGTTGACGGCGCCTTCATCGACGAGGAGCACCGTACTATTATGAGTATGGTGATCCAGAAGGTTCAGTCCGCCAAGAGTGGACTGACTGAAGCTTGCGCTAGCCTTCTAACAGGCTTCGAGGTAAGTAAAAATATATAAAAATAGTACCGCATAGACAGTAGCCCCTGATGATGTGTTTGGCGTTCGGAAAGAAAAGCCGAATAGAGGATCTAGTAAATTTCGCAGGAGTCTAACAATAAAGAGTCAATATGCGTGTG
Organism: Triticum dicoccoides; assembly: GCF_002162155.2. Lineage (NCBI taxonomy): Eukaryota > Viridiplantae > Streptophyta > Magnoliopsida > Poales > Poaceae > Triticum > Triticum dicoccoides. Next base: position 708,556,563 of record NC_041382.1, on the reverse strand, counting down.
CAGGCTTCGCTGCTATCCACCGCCGCACTGACTGCGGAGGTGGGTGTCCTGAAACAGGACCTCAAGCGGACCGAGCAAGAGCTCGGCCTTGCCAAGCGGCAGCTCGAGGAAAAAGAAGGTAGGAAATACCTTACAGAAAAACTGCCTATAAAGAGGCGTGATTGCAAAAAATAACAGGATTGCACTGCTTATTATAGGGGCCACGACTGAGGTGGCGACCCTCAAGCAGGCGCTGTCCGAGGCCGAAAAGAAAATGGCCGCGGAGCGCACCGAGCGAGAAAAACTTGGGGCTCGGGTCGGCGAGGTGCAGCAAGAGCTTCAGGCTCTCATGAAAAAACATGAGAGTTTGGAGCTTGAGTCAAAGACCCAAGTGTCCGAGCTCGCGGCAGCCCTTGAGACTGCCAAGTCTTCCAAGGCCGAAGCCCAAAAGGCCCTCCAAGAGTTGGAGGAGGTGAAGAAGATAGCAGCGGGTAAGGCATTCTTTATGCAAAGCAGAAATATAAAAGTAAACTACTTGTTACTTACCAGATCCGGAGTTCTCCAGGGGCATTCGCAGATCTTCCCCGCAGTGTATCGGACGCCGCCGCATTCTACCAAGATGAAGAGGGCAGCTCGACGGAGAAGGTGTTATGGTCTCAGTATGCTGAGGCCGGACACCCTGTGCCCTTGAGCGACCAGCTGAAACAGCTGGTCGAGCTCCACAAGGCGGCCGAATAGGCCATGAAGGGCTTCATAGTTCGGCTGTGGCCCAGAGAGGCCTTGCCTGGGAGCTACTTCGGGCTAGTGCGGCGGCTGGTGGAGGCCTGTCCAAGGCTCGAGGTCATCAAGCGCTCTGTCCGCATCGAAGGTGCCCGTCGGGCCCTTGCCCGTGCAAAGGTGCACTGGGGTAAGCTGGACGGTGAGAAGCTTGTGAAGGACGGGCCGCCGCCGGGGAAGGAGCATCGCAAGCCCGAGAACTATTACAAGGATGTTCTTGCAGGTGCCCGCCTTGTGGCGGATGAATGTACCAAGGATGTAATTTTTGAATAAACTCGCTCGTTTTTATCCTGTGCACTGAAAACTTGTTCATAGGCGCTTAAGCAATGCTTGTTGAATTTAAAATATTATTTTCTGTGCGTCCGTTTATCAAAAAATTGAGAGATGGCCAGTCGTCGCCTTCTGCCCCCATGCCACTAGTGTTGGGGTGTTCGGGATAAACCTAAGCGCTCTTTTTCCCATAGTTGGGTCCTTCGAGGGAGGCGCTCAGCACAACGAACCAGGCAATCGGACTATAATGCTTGAACACTCTCACTTAGCCATAGAACTTTATAATTCTAAATTTCGGCGAAGCCCCTAGTTCGGAAGACCGAGTTCGGGGCGCTATCCATGCCTTGGCCGAACAAATCCGGCTCCTCGCTCGAAGCGGCATAAGTCTTTAGGGACTCGAAAAAACCTCTCGAACAGCGACCGGTCTCTCGCCTCATCATGACAGTTAGTTTTAGCTTTCTCCACTGAGGTGCTTAACCCAGCTCAACCGGGGCACAATCGCAGTGGTTCTCCTAGTGCTACCTTAGCCGAAATAGCGGAACGTAAGGCACCAAAACATAGGAGCCGGGAAACCCAACTATTGACCCAAATCATGATTCGGAGCCGATGCATATAGTGCTATAAGTTCGGGGTGCCGCACTTGTGAAAGTGTACGGACTTCTCACACCATATGAAAGGGTACTGAAGCCCCTGGCGTACTTGCCGTACCATAGTGTACGGGTGCAACATGTCATTAATGAACATATATGTGAAAAGAAGATAATACAAAAAATAGACAAAAAGCTATGCATTGTTTATACAGAGGCTATTTATCAAAGCCGAACGATACAAATAGTGCGATAAGCAAAAGATATTGGACTATTCAGTATGTCCTGACCAGGGACAGGCCGCAGAATTGTATTTGAAACAGGTATACCGCTCGTAACAGAGACCACCTGGGAGTTCCATAATGTGGCATGGCTTGTCTGCCTCCCTGGATCTTGCATCGTTTGTGCGGCAGTCGAATTGCCGAACAGGTCATCCGAAGTATGGAGTCCTGAAAGTAAGAAAAAATTAAAAAAAGAATCCGGCAGCCCCTAGTATGTTTTAAGCCATATTTTGGGCGTGCCGTTATTGTGCCCCTTCCCCTGTGCCCATGGTATTTCAAGGGCGTAGTTATGTACGCGAGGTACTGGTTTCGCTATGTCGCGAAAGCTAGGGTTGGGGCCGCATTGCTACGCTTGCTCAGAGTGTGCCAGGCGGTCCTGCTGTGGGTTACTCCGGGCACGCTTGGCAGTGTCTGGCTTTTTAATGGCCGGACTGGAGAATTGCCTGAGAAGGCTACTTTGTACCTCCGCTGCGAGAGCCCTCGTATGCTCCTCCGTACGGAGGGAGCGTTCGGTGTTTCCGTTGACCGTAATTACTCCTCGAGGGCCTGGCATCTTGAGCTTGAGATATGCGTAGTGCGGCACCACATTGAACTTTGAAAGTGCGGTTCGTCCGAGCAAGGCGTGATATCCACTGCGAAACGGGACTATATCGAAGATTAACTCTTCGCTTTAGAAATTGTCCAGGGATCCGAAGACCACGTCAAGTGTTACTGAGCCTGTACAGTTGGCTTCTACACCTGGTATAACGCCTTTAAAGGTCGTTCTTGTGGGCTTAATCCTTGAGGGATCTATGCCCATTTTCCGCACTGTATCCTGATAAAGCAGGTTCAGGCTACTGCCGCCTTCCATGAGGACTCTTGTGAGATGAAATCCGTCGATGATTGGGTCGAGAACCAATGCGGCGAAGCCGCCATGACGGATGCTAGTGGGATGGTCCCTTCGATCAAAAGTGATCGGGCAGGAGGACCATGGGTTGAACTTTGGGGCGACTGGCTCTATCGCGTATACGTCCCGTAACGCACGCTTCCGCTCCCGCATGGGAATGTGGGTTGCGTATCATGTTCACCGTCCGCACTTGTGGGGGAAAGCCCTTCTGTCCATTGTTGTTCGGCGGCTTGGGCTCCTCGTCGTCGCTGTGCAGTCCCTTGTATCTGTTTTCGTCCCTTAACTTGCCTGCCTGCTTGAACACCCAACAATCCCTGTTAGTGTGATTGGCTGGCCTTTCGGGGGTGCCATGTATCTGGCACAAGCAATCGAGTATTCGGTCCAAACTGGATGGGCCCTGAGTATTCTTTTTGAATGCCTTTTTCCGCCGACCGGATTTATAGCCTTTGAATCCGGCATTGACTGCCGTGTCTTCATTGCTGTCACTGTTAACGCGGCCTTTTTGCTTATTCCGACGTGTCCTGCCACTTTTGTCCTTGGTATCCGAATTACCAGGGTTCTTTGATAAGTTGTTACTGCGAGCTAGCCAGCTGTCTTCTCCCGTGCAAAAGCGGGTCTTGAGTGTCGTGAGGGTTGCCATGGATTTCGGCTTTTCCTGTCCCAGGTGCCGGGCAAGCCACTCGTCGCGGATGTTATGCTTGAAGGCTGCTAGGGCCTCTGCGTCCGGATAGTCGACTATCTGGTTTTTCTTTGTTAGGAACCGTGTCCAGAATTGTTTGGCCGATTCCTCTGGCTGCTGAATTATGTGGCTTAAGTCGTAGGCATCCGGCGGTCGCACATAAGTGCTCTGGAAGTTGTCGAGGAATGCGGCTTCCAGGTCCTCCCAAGAACCGATTGAGTCTGCTGGCAAGCTGTTAAGCCAATGTCGGGCCGGTCCTTTAAGTTTGAGCGGGAGGTATTTGATGGCGTGTAGATCATCGCCGCGTGCCATGTGGATGTGAAGGAGATAATCCTCGATCCATACCGCCGGATCTATTGTGCCATCGTATGATTCGATGTTTACGGGTATGAAACCCTCTAGGATTTTATGATCCATTACTTCATTCATGAAGCATAGCGGGTGTGCGGCGCCTCTGTACTGGGCTATATCATGACGCAACTCAGAAGAGCTATGTCTGTTGTGTTCGGCCCGGCCGGATTTGTTGTATCCGGCGTGAAAATCATTGTCACATGCCGTAGGGCGCCTGCGTGATCCGTAGGTCGATCTTGTTTGTCTTGCCTTATCCTCCAGTATGTCTCGCAGGTCGGGCGCATTTTCCCGTGCCTTAGTTGAGCGGCGTCGGGGCATGGCTTGGGTGGAGGGCCGAGAGGCCTCTCTGTCGCGGCCGCGAGGTGGCCGGTCTGCCATGTCATGCGCTGGTGATGTAGGTGCTTCCTCCTATGATCGGGGTAGCGGCCTGCGCTTCGGGTAACTCTTGGAGGGGCGTTCAAGTTCATACTCATCGGCCGCAAGGACTTCAGTCCATCTGTCAGCTAGCAAATCTTGGGTAGCTCTAAGCTGTTGCTGCTTTTTCTTGAGGCTGCTTGCCGTGGCTAAAAGCCTGCGTTTAAAACGCTCTTGTTCGGCGGGGTCTGATGGTATGACGAATTCGTCGTCATCGAGGCTTGCCTCGTCTTTGGAGGGAGGCATATAGTTATCATCCTTGACCTCTCGGTCTGCCGCTCTCTCATGAGGGCTGGCTTTTCCATCTTCCTGTGCCGAATCTTGCTGAGGTGGGTGTTCTTCGGCGCTATCCGGGGTAGTATTATCTCCCGTGCCAGAATCACCGTTTTTGCTTTGGCGGGATTTAGAGCGGCGCCGCTGACGCCGGCGCTTTGGATGTTTCTTGGGGGCGTCATCCCCCACTGTTCCATCGCCATCTCCATCTTTTGGAGTATCCACCATATATATGTCATATGACAAGGTGGCCTTCCAGCGCCCTATAGGTGCTTGTTCCTGTTCGTCTCCTACATCGTCGTCCATGCCATCGATGTCTTCGGAGCTGAAGTCAAGCATGTCGGTTAGATCGTCGACAGTGGCTACAAAGTGGGTGGTGGGTGGGCTTTGAATTTCCTCATCATATGTATCCCATTCTCGCTGACCGTAGTCCGGCCAGGGCTCTCCTGACAAAGAGAGAGACTTAAGAGAATTCAGGATGTCGCCAAAGGGCGAATGCTGAAAGATGTCTGCGGCAGTGAACTCCATTATCGGCGCCCAATCGGATTCGATTGGCAGGGGCGTGGGGGGTTCGGAGTCCGGGGAGGAGTCCGGATCCTCGGAGTCACGGGTCATGCAGAGTGTGGGGCTAGAGTTCGGCTCGATCGCCTCTGAGATCGCAGCCCCTGAGGCAGCGTCCAACCGCTGATCCTCGATCGGCGCAGTAGGCTCCGAATCAATGGTCGAAACCGATGCATATGCGGCCTCCAAGGCGTTGTTCGGCGGCACAGCTATATCATGCCCATCGAGACAGTGCGGCGCGCTTGGCTGTGGCTCAAATCCGTCGAAGATCAAGTCCCCATGGATGTCAGTCGTGTAGTTTAGGCTTCCAAACCTGACCTGATGGCCAGGGGCGTAGCTTTCGATCTGCTCCAGGTGGCCGAGCGAATTGGCCCACAGAGCGAAGCCGCCGAAGACAAAGATCTGTCCGGGGAGAAAAGTCTCACCCTGGACCGTATCGTTGCTGATGATCAAAGGAGCCATCGGGCCTAAAGGCGACGACACAGAGGAACTCTCAATGAAAGCACCAATGTCGGTGTCAAAACCGGCGGATCTCGGGTAGGGGGTCTCGAACTGTGCGTCTAGGCCGGATGGTAACAGGAGGCAGGGAACACGATGTTTTACCCAGGTTCGGGCCCTCTTGATGGAGGTAAAACCCTACGTCCTGCTTGATTAATATTGCTGATATGGGTAGTACAAGAGTAGATCTACCACGAGATCAAGGAGGCTAAACCCTAGAAGCTAGCCTATGGTATGATTGTTGTATATGGAGTTGATTGCCTACGGACTACAACCCTCCGGTTTATATAGACATCGGATAGGGTTAGGGTTACATAAAGTCGGTTACAATGGTAGGAGATCTTGAATATCCGCATCGCCAAGCTTGCCTTCCACGCCAAGGAAAGTCCCATCCGGACACGGGACGAAGTCTTTAATCTTGTATCTTCATAGTCCAGGAGTCCGGCTGAAGGTATAGTCCGGCTACCCGAACAACCCCTAATCCAGGACTCCCTCAGTGGCCAACCCCTTATAAATCCTTAGAGTTGATGCTATCAAATAACCAAGCTAGTCCTACTTGCTTTTCAAAAAGTACTCAGATGCCTCCTCTTGAGTTGGCATCTTGGCAGCCTTCTCTTTCTTTGCTTTCTCCTTCTTCTCTTGAGCTTGTAGTGATGATGGTTCATTCTCATTCATCACAACTTGATTGTCCTCAAAGTCAGGATAGATAGGCAAGTGTTCCTTATCCAACAAGTATGTGCATGTGCCCATCTTTGAGTTTATCAACTCCTGGATCTGTGGGGCATATGTACGACTTCTTTTCTGGTCAGCTGTAGTCCTCTTGATAGTCGCAACTATAAGGCTCATGACCTTGAATTTCTGTGGCACATCAAATATATGTAGCAAGTTAATTGCATGGCCTCTGATCATTCTGTGATCACCAGACTTGGGCAAGAGAGTGTGCCTAAGGATCCAATTAATTGTAGGCAGCCCTGACAGCAAGTGTTTTACTGACCCAAACTGGTGAGTCTCAAGATCATCTTCAGGAATCTCCTTGTACATGTTTGCCATAGAGTTGTGATCCATCTTCTTCTTGGCATAGACATCCAAGTCATCTTCTTCTTCCTTAGGAGCATTGATCAGATTTGCCCATTCCTCAATAGTTGAGTGGTACTTACCTTCAGACATCCATACTATCCTGCCATCTAGATAGAAGTGTGCCATGGAGTAGAATTGCATTATGAGCTCCTCATTCCACTTTGTGAGCTTCTGCCCAACAAAGTCTGCAACTCCACAAGCACTAAAGCTGTCAAACACACCAGGATAGTGTTCCTCATTTTCCTTGATATACTTCCAGTCGACCCACCTCATTTCACACACTATAGGCTTCTTGTCCAGCAGCACTGTCTCATAGAAATCTTGCTGTTCCTTTGTGTGGAACCTGTAATCAACTGCAGTTCTTCTTCTTGTAGCATATGGGTCTGTCTCTCTCCATTTCCTCAGTCCCGAGTCTCTCCTGATCTTCATGTTCTCAGCCAAAGGATGAGCATCATTATGGTCTGGAATCTTGGGTTTGAGCTTCCTCAGGACTTGTCCTTCATCATCTTCATCAGCAGCAACTTCAGGCACTAGGGCCTTGTTCTTCTCAACAACTGGTATACTCCTGGTATTCCTCTTAGGTGCACTCTTGGGCTTGGAGGCTGCTTTGGGTGCTTCTTTGGGCTTTGATGAAGCAGCCCCTATCCTGATAGCATCACCCATAAGCTTCTGGGCCTTAGTTGCTGGTGCAGCAACCTCTTCTTCCTCTTCCTCTTCAGAATCTCTCATGATTGAGGATCTCCCAAGCACTCTAGCAGTGGTCTTTTTGATCCTGTCCTTCCTCCTCTTCCCTTCTGCAGCAGCCTCTTTGGGTTCAGATCCCAAAGGGACTTGAGTAGATGCTCTGGCCTTAGACATTGGAATTCTCTTTGCAGGAACCTTTTGCTTCATGCCTGGCTTGGTGGCAGCAGCAGTGCTATATTCCTTCTTAACCACTTTCTTCTTGGAAGTGGCCTCATACTCAACTACCACATAGTCTTCATCCTCAAACTCTAAAGTTTTCTTCTTCCTTGTTCTGGTGGCAGCATTGGGTAAGTTGATGGGAGTGCTCCTGCTACCATCATCTAAACTGCTAGAGGGACTAGTGCCCTCACTCAGGTGAACCTGCTCCTCTGACCTGTTCTGGCTGTCACTCTGATCAGACATATTGCAAACACTGACAGCAGACCCTGTGAATAGATATAGATGAGATAGAGTGGATGAGCATCACACAATGAAGAGGTTTTTGCAAAAGAATGAGTCAAAAACTTAGTTTTAGTTTTCCACAGAAAGCATTTCGGATCAACCGATTTGTAAACTCGGTGATACCAAAGCAGCTGTTGGAACCTAAACTAGTGAACTCGGTCAGGCTGAGTCACAGTTCGGTGGCACCGAGACTGCTAGGGTTTCACAAAGTCCTGAACTCGGTCACACCGATTTGCAATTATCGGTCAGACTGAAAATTACATGTGCAATAGCCTGAGCCGAATCGGTGGTACCGAGTTCCACAACTCGGATGGTCCGAGATGGTTCCGGCGGAAACCAAACCCTAAATTTTCAATTCAACTCTAATCTACGGAGTGTTTTGACTAGATAAGATCGTTTCAATCGTGGCAAGATTCATGATGAACACAATGTGCTAGGAATCGGACGGGGATAGCACTGTGATCGAGTCCATACCCTAGTTCGGCGATGAACTCGCTACGGCGGCAACGGCGGGGAAGAATTCCGTTGACGGCAGCGGAGACCAGCGGCAGAAGGCGGCTGGCGACGAGGAGGACGATCCGGAGACCTAGGAGGCAGAGCGAGCTATGCGCGGGCGAAGGGGTTTCGGAGAAATTTCCAAATTTTTGCCCGTGAGTATATATAGCCCGACCCTGTCAGTGTGACCGAGTGGAACACCTCGGTGGCATCGAGATGCATAACTGTTGATAGTTACAGCAACTCGGTGTGACCGAAAAGTTCAAATCGGTTGCACCGAGATTGAAAACCTAGATCGACTTAGTGATCTCGGTATGACCGAAATGGAGGAATCGGTCAGACCGAAACACACAAAGAAGTTTTGGAAGTTTAAGTCTATGACAAATCAGGGACTCCGAGTGCTCCTCACACAGAGTGGTTCGAATCTGACTTGATCAAATTTTGTGATGTAGCATGAATAGAGTTTGAGACGAGAAAAGCATAGATAGCTTGAGAGGGTTCTTAGGCGTTCTTGTCCATCCACTTGGCAAAAGAAAAGAAAACCAATAAATCAAAACAAGTGGATGTCCTCGAATGAGTAAAATATGCAATCAACATGCTCACACAATAAAATGGCAATTGAAATATGTGGCAAAGCATGCACAACCAATTCTAGCATCTATCAAACAATTTGCGATGACTAGGTCATCTATATATGAGTATATTGACTTAGGAGTCAAATGAGAACATTTGATCATAGGTCATACTCATCGTTTAAGCACAAGTGGGGTTACCACTTTTACATAAAGTATTGTTGTGTTCACACCATTAGAGTTGCTTTAGCTCAATTCTTAGAGTAAAGCTCCCCCTAGATGTGAGATCCCCCCTAAGAGGGATGAACTAACCTTGGGTTTTGTCGATGATGACTTCATGTAGATGTTGAAGATGTGGATGCTCAATGTTGATGTAGATCATTTGGAGCTATCCATTGGAGTGAGTTGCACTTTCAATACCTACACGGGTTAGTCCCACAAGGAACAAACAAGGATATCCATAGACATAAAGTGATGCACACACAAGATGATGTCTATGAAAGCTTTTAGGTTACCTTGTCCCTTGTCTTACCAACAAGAGGGTTTCTGACTCCTTGAACTAGTGCAAGATGTGGAAGTTGATTGCACTTGTTCTTTCCAAGATGATAAGAGTGAAGTATGTTGGCGGAGTCACCCTCAAGAATTCTCTAGTTCTTCTTCGGGATCCACACCATCTTGATGGGAATCCTCGGTGTTGTAGTTGTACTTGATGAAGTGGAACTTGAAGTAGTCTTGGGAACCCACTTGACCAAGGCCTTAGGAGCTTCTTCAAATGCATCAATTTCCTCTTGAAGCTTGTCCTTGCCTTTTTGCTTGTGGTCTTGTGGTGGAAGATCATCTTGAGCTTGTGTCCCTTTGAAAGAAGTAGGATCATACTTCTCTTGTTGAGGAACAAACTTCGTCTTGGGGTATTGATCTTCTTCCCACTCAACTCCATTGGCATTGAACTTTTGTTCAAAACCAACACCTTGATTCTTCCGGTGCCTTCCTTGCTTGCGTACAATTTCCTCGAATTGCTTACTTCCGGCAAGGCTCTTGTGAACACCTTTCTCTATAATTCCCTTCAATAAGCTATTTTCTTGCTCAAGTGTAACTTGGCTAAGAGAATCATTAGTGGAATCAAGAGAACTACTAGAAGCAACAATATTGGATTTAGCATGATTATTGTTACTACTAGAGGAAGAATCTTTCTTGTTCTTGTTACTAGACTTGACTTGAGGCATGTAAGTGGATAAGAGTAAACGCTTGGCAATGTAAGAAGAACTTTTCTTACGTAGATAATCATTGATTGCTTTTAAGAACTCATGCTCTTCCTCAAGGTTGAGCTTTTCAAAGCGCAATTTCTCATGAGTCCTTAAAAGTTCTCGATGATCTCCTAAGATAGTTTCATGAGCTAACTTAAGAGTGTTTAGTTCTTTAGTTAGAGACCCAATCTTCTCCTTATCATTGTCATTCACTTTATCTTGATTAGCATGATTAATTGACGTTTCATCATAGTATTCATCACTAGAGTTGTCAACAAGTAAATCATCATCACCTAACAAGTCATCTTCATCACTATTGAAATTGACATACTCGGGGTGTGATACTTTTGGGCCTTTAGCCATGAAGCATATTCCAACTCCTTCATTTGGTGTGTCAAATATGTCGTAGGAGTTGGTTGTCACAAGTGCTAGACCGGCAACACCTTCATATTGAGTATATTCGGAGTCGGAGTGATAGCTTCTCTCGGAGTGGTTGTCGGAGTCGGAGCCGGATACCCACTCACCAACATGAGCTTGATGTCTTCGTTTTGTGTAGCTCCTTGATGACTTGTCCTTTCTTTCCGAATCCTTGCTTCTCCATGAGGGTCTTCGTTCATAACGATCATCTCTACTCCTTCTTTCTCTAGATGGTGATTCTTCTCTTCTACTTCTTCTCTTGGGAGAATCTTCTCTTCTCTTGTAGGGGGTCGTACACTCATTGGAATAGTGTCCGGTGTCGGATTTCGGGTTCCGGCAGACCCTTGAGGTTCGAACACTAGGGTGCGCGCGGAGATTCCGCCTCCTACCTACCTGCACCCCTCCTCCATGCTTGGATCTAAACTAAGGAAAGAACAACACAAGAGACACAGGGTTTATACTGGTTCGGGCCACCGTTGTGGTGTAATACCCTACTCCAGTGTGTGGTGTGTGGATTGCCTCTTGGGCTGATGATGATGAACAATACAAGGAAGAACAGCCTCGCGAGGGTCTGTTCTTGGCTGGGGCGATGAACTGCTCGAAGGAGTTCAGTCACCTTTCTCTCTCTCTCTCTCTCTGCTCTCCCTTGACCGACCCTTCTAACGAGCCTCTTCCTTCCTCTCTCTTTTTCGTCTCTCTCCTTTTCGTCCTCGTCTTCGTCCTTCCCAGCTATGTGGGTGGCTGGTCCTATTTATAGAGGCCCTGGTCCTCTCCCCAAATATTGAGCGGGAAGGGAGCCAACAATGGCGGGCTAATTTGAAGGGGGACAGCAAGTATCAGCTATCCTGACAAAAGTAGTTTTCGCCTGCGCAAAGCTCTGGTGATGACACCGTCTTGGGCTCCAGGGTGACCTCCGTCTCGTAGTCCTCCTGGTCTTGGTCTCGTTGCACCAAAATGGCAACCTTTGCCTGATGCCTCGGTACTCCGCGGCTGCGCTTGCCTCCTTTGCACCAAAGAGGAAAGGAGGACACTGCGCGGGCTGGCACCCGCCTGGCGCCCTAAGTCGTCATGGCTTGCGTCATGGGCACCTCGTGAGGTACCCCACCTTGATCTCTCCGCCTCCTCGTGAGCCAGCCTGACGAGGCCGTGCCTGAGGAAGCTCCGCGTCATCCGCCCCGCGAGGCTTGGCACCTCGGGAGGGTCTTGGGTTTGTGTTGGTGAAGATGGGCCGTGCTGGGCCCCCCTTTGAGCCACGCCGCAGGCTGTAGGCAGGCAAGTCTGGGGACCCCCGTTCCCAGAACGCCGACAGTAGCCCCCGGGCCCAAGGCGCCCCCGGACTTGGCCGTGCAGAGAGGTGAAAGGGCAAGAGCGAAGCGCCGCGGGCCCTAACAGCCTGCGGCCTTGGGCGCCGCGTGGCAGTTGATTGGACGTGGGCGCCTCACTAACCGCGCGAGTTGATAAAGGAGTGGCATCCGCCTAGGCCCTGCTTCTTGCTTTCTCCGGTTGCTGCTCAGATCCCCTTTCTTGCGCCTCTCCTTCCTTCCTCCGAGATTTCCAGATCTGCTCTGACCGTGCGGCCTAGGGAGCCATGGCGCCTCGTCAGCCCCCGGCTGCAGCTTGGTACTCGTCTGCCCTGGACTCGCCGAATGTGTCGGAGGCGGGGCTTGCCCGGTTGCGCCAGATGGCAAAGGCGTGGGGCATCGACGGGGAGAAGGTGTTCAAGGCCGGCTCCGCCACCCCTAAGGGTCAAAGGAGCACCTTCTATCCGCTCTTCGTAAGTGCCATTGTCGCTGGCCTGGTGCCTCCCTTCTCCGAGTTCTTCTTCTCTGTCCTTCGCCATTACAAGCTACAGGCTCTGCATCTCCATCCCAACTCCGTCCTTCTCCTGGCAATCTTTGCTTATTATTGCGAAGCACATGTTGGGGTGCAGCCCTCAGTGGCCTTGCTGCGCCACTACTTCTACCTCCGGACATCTCGTGGGACTGCTTCCGCGTGCGCGAGCTTCGTCACGTCCGGCGGCGCCATTGCCATCTCGAACTCTGGGAAGAGGATTGAGGGCTTCAGGAGTAAGTGGATCTTGGTGGATGCCGGGCGCATCCACCCTCGGCTGATCCTGCCCACGGAGCAGCCCACGAGCTCCAGCGACTGGGGTCGAGCGGAGCTCACGGATCCCCGCGCGAAGATGGTGTTGGAGAAGATGGACGCGGACCTGAGGCCGACCGACATGGCGGCGGCAAAGCTGACCGTTGCGTCGCTGCTGAGGGAATTCCTGGAGCACCGGCCGGCTCCTCTTCGGCAGTACTCGCTTCCAATGTGGAGGCCCCGCCCGAACCCGGTGGCCTTGGCCGCCGCAGACCTGGCTGCGCTTCTCCAATCTCTGGTCGGGGGCAATGTGGCGAGGCTGGAGGGCGCTCCTGCGCCCTTGTTCCTCCGCAACGACTGGGAGCGGGTGGTGAAGTCCATGCCCGTCTTCAACGGGGATGAGCCAGTGCCCCTAGAAGCTCCCGAGGAACCGGTGGACGTGCCCTCCGGCGACTCCAGCGAAGATGAAGAGGGAGGGGAGCGCAGAAAAGGGCCTAACTCCGAGGCGACTGACGGAGAGTCGAGGGCTCCCCTCCCCCGGCGCAGGTCCCGCGTTCTCCGCCTCTCTCCGAATGATGACAACAAGGATGACGACGAAGACGATGACGAGCAGGGCGGCGGGAGCTTGCCCCCGATCCCGAAGAAGGACTGGACCGGGCTGATCTCCCGCGGGTATCCCCGGCCCCGGGGCGAACCGCAGACGCACCTTCCGCCTCCAAGCTTCCCGAGGTTGACCCTTCCAGCCGGCTTTCAGGCTTCAAATTTGGCTGGAGGCTGCTTGAGCTCACTGGCGACGATCCGTAAGCATTCAATTCTTGGCTTTATCTCTTGCTCTGCTTCTGAGGCTTGACGTCCGCATCTTTGGATAGGTTGGCACCCGCAGCAAAGAAGCCAAAGGGGGCTTTCGAGGTTCCATCCGCGGCGGCGCTTCTGCCCGCGAAGGAAGGTGACCGCGACACACAGGCTTCTCCTGCCCGGTCGTCCTCGTGAGGTTTGGCTGAGCCGGCTGGGGCGAGCTCAGCCCCCATGGCCCAAGTGGCTCCCGAGGTGCTCTTGCCTGCTGCCGCCACTACAGCTGTCGGGGCGCGGCAGACTCCGCCTCAGGATGTTGCAGCTGCGCTGCCGCCTTCTCCTCCTACTCCATCGGCCGCTGTCTTTTCGACTCCTTCTGCCGTTCTGGATCGTGCTGTTGCTGAGCTGGACCGACTGCGGCAGGATCTTCTTGGCGCCGACCCCCGCTTGGTGGCCGGGCGTTTAGAGCTGGCTTCTGGATGGGTTCGCTCTGACGCCTCGATTTGGGCAGCGCTAGTCCAGGCCTCGACGGCATGCGACGAGGAGAAGCAGGCCGTCCTGGAGGCGAAGGCTGCATGTGATGCAGCCTTGGGGGAGGTGGTCCACGTCCGCGGTCGCTGCAAGGCACTGGAGGACGAGTTGCAAGGCCTGCGGGATCGGCTCGCGGAAGAGGTCCGCCTTCGCCAAGAGCAGGAAGAAGGCGTAAAGGCTCGCGAGGCAGCCGTCGAAGGCCAGGAGGCGAAGCTCAGGAAGCGTCGCGACCGCCTAGGCGCGTTGGAGCAGGAGTTGGGGGCGAGGAAGGCCGAGCTGGACGGCAAGGCCCTGGTTCTTGCCGAGGACCGCGCGGCCTTCACGAAGTTGGAGGCGAAGGCTCGCTTCTCGTTGAGGACGCTTTATGACAGCGGCCTGGAGAGCCCACTGGCTGGCGCCGAGGACGGCCCCGCCAAGCTGCTTCCCTTCCTGGTTCACGCTCTTGAAGATGTCACCCTTGGCCTTGGCCCCACGGCCGAGGCCGAGGCGCGTGTCCTGTCTTTTGCAGCACTGATGCGGGTCCTCACCCACATCTACCTTCGCGATCCCGGTGTCGACCTCGACAGCCTGCTGGAGCCAGTGAGCGGTGAGCGTGCCACTGCCGCTGCCGAGGCCGTGAAGGGTCGCGCGGAGGCTCTGCTGGGGTAATTCTGGGCCTTTAGCACCAAGCCGGAGCAAGGCGCTGCCGACCCCGTTGCTCCGTGAGGCGAACCCGCTCCGCGTTGCTGCCTCGCCGCCAAGTGACTCATCGTGGCTCATGTCCTTCTTTTAATTCCTGCACACGTATCATGCCTCGGGGAGGTGTTTAAACTTGCGTTTGGCATTGAAATAACAGTGTGGACTGTAATATTTGCTTTTGAATTCCTTGAGATTAGTGCTTTTTCCTTCCTACTTGCTTATGTTCTACGCCGGCAAAGCCCGGCCCTGCGCGTACCTCACCCAACAATAATCCCGACCGGAAACCAGGACGGGACCAAGGAGTGAGGGGATACGTGACAAGTTAGGCTCCTGAGTCGCGAAGCTCAGGAGTCCCCCTTGGCGCACGAACAGCAAGTAGGGAGGTGTGATGCGGCTGGATCCACCATTCTACGTCTGCAGGGCCCGGCCGCGCGCGTGCCTCACCCAGCGATGGTCCCGACCGGAAACCAGGACGGGGCCATGGAGTGAGGGGCTACGTGACCAGTTAGGCTCATGAGTCGCGATGCTCAAGAGTCCCCCTTGACGCTCAAACGGCCTTCGTACCTTGGCTCCGCTTGGGGAGAGACGCGCGACAAACCAGGCCCGAGGGGACCTGGCCGGGCGGCGTGCGTCTGGGTGTGACCCAGGTGCAGCCCCCGTGCCCAGCCCCCTTGCGCGGCACTCCCGAAGGGAGGCGTTACGATGAGGCTAGACACTGAGCTTTGGGCTCCTTGAGGTTGATGCGGCCCGGGGGCCACCCTCAGTTGTTTATCACCAGCGCGGAGCATAGTGCTACCGTATGTGTACGGGCATAGCCGCTCCTCGGCAGTGTCGTCAGCCAGCACGGAGCATGGTGCTTCCACTGGTACGTGGGAGGGGGCCCCCTCCGGGAGGAGCCCTCGGGGCGTATACAGCCCCGCCCTGACACGTGGCTGGCACGGTAGGGCCTGGCGAGGTGTATCTGGGCACCCGTGAGCCAGCGCGGGACTCACGGGGCCCTACCTCTAGGCGGGTTGCGCCTGGCACTGGGCTTAACTTGTGATGTGTCCCTGCAAATTTAGTTAGATGTCGGCACTCTATGTCCTCGGGTCCCGGCCCTTGAGCTGGTCTCAGCCGTCGCTGGTATGCCAGGTCGCGATGCCATGGACAAGGCCAGAGGGTGAGGGCTGGAGAGCTAGTAAGAGCCCTGAGTCGCGATGCTCAGGTGCCCCCCCTTTAATGTGCAAGTGGTCGGCATGGAGGAGAAGAGGTGTCGTGGACCGGCGTCAAATAATCAAGCATGGTGGGTCTAACGCATGATCAGAAATAAACGCAAATGGGACACAGGCCACTGGGCCTGGCCCGAGCGGCTTGGGGATCACGCAGCCTGAGGGGCGCCCCCAACAAGGTAAGCTAACAACATGGAATAAAGGGATACACGCCAAAGGGACGGACCCACGCGGCCTGGGAATAATGCAGCCCTGGGGGCGCTCCCAGCTGGAAGTAAAACTCGAAAGATGTCATCTGATGATGTTGAGGACGAAGGGCTGTTGGTGTAGCAGGCTCGGGGGGTTGCGGGAGCCGATCCTCACGAGCCCCTAGGCCCAGGGGCCTCGGGAGGCTCCGGAGGCGCTGGCGGCTCCTCACGGGCCATCTCCTTCCCTGCCAGGGCTGCGGAACGCCTGGCCTCTCATGCCTCCGTGATGCCCCTCATGAGGCGCTGGTACACGTCAGCCGCGTCCGGCAAGCCTTAAGGCATGCGAACGTAGCTGTGGGGTGGACCTCCGCAATGCCCCACTTGTGAGGGACAGAGGCGCTCCAGAGAGACGACTCGATTGAGCCTTGGTATGTCGATGCAGATGCGCAGCCCACCATCCTCGCCTGGATGGGGGGCCACTGCTGGTAGGCGGCGGGCGCCCCTCATGACTCTTGACTCCTGTAGCTCCTGAATGGCCTTGCCGACGAACTCCTATGGGTCTGGACCTCCTTGCCTTGCTCCTTCTTGAGGGAAACATGCTTCAAAACACGCCTCCATGTGGTGCCCAAGCGCCTCCCTCATGACCCTAGCTAGGTCAGTGGCCCTCCAGGGGAGAGCCCCCGAGCCCTGCCTAGGGAGGGCGCCGGGCGCGCTTTCCTATGTGATGGAAGGAGGCTCCCCCTGGGCAGGCGCGGGCCCTGAGGGGCCTGCCTCCTGAGGGGCCGGGCCGGACGATGTCTTCTTCTTCTTGGGGGCGGTCTCGGGAAGCCTCCTGCTTCCGCGATCTGGGTCTTCCAGTGATGCGGCCTGAAAGGCTCGTTCCAGGGAACACACCGCGTCCTTCTCTTCACAGGGCACCGTGATGACTCCGCCGCTTCCTGGCATCTTGAGGACGTTGTAGCCGTGGTGAGTTACGGTCATGAACTTGGCCAGCGCTGGGTACCCAAGGATGGCGTTGTACGGCAGGCGAATGTGAGCGGCGTCGAAGTCGATGAGCTCGGTGCGGTAGTTGTCGCGTGCCCCGAAGGTGACAGGGAGGCGGACCTGCCCAATTGGGACCATGGAGCCGTCAGTGATGGCTGAAGCTGGCTGTAGGGCACTTGGAGGTTGTTGAACGTCTCCACGGACAGGACGTTGAGCCCTGCCCCGCCATCAATGAGGGTCTTGGTGACCACCACGTTGCTGATGATTGGGGAACAAAGCATCGGGAGGACTCCGGCTGTTGCCGCACACTTGAGCTGATCTGCTGAGCTGAACGTGATGGCGCACGCCGACCACCTCAGAGGGCGTGTGGCTTCGAGTCTGGGGAGTACTGCGTTCACTTCGCGGGCGAACTGCTTGAAGATGCGCTGAGAGGCTGGGGCTTGAGCTCCACCCAGTATGCAGGCGATCGCGCGCGGCTCCTGGAAGCCCCCAGCCTCCTCGTCCTGATGGCAGTCCTCGTTTCTCCTTGGCTGCGGCGGCAGCGGTGGGAGGCCTGCGTTGTCCAGCGGGTGATCCTCGCGAGGCTGATCCCTCCAGTCTCCCTCGCGAGGCGGATCCCTCCATCCTCTCTCGCGAGGCGGGTCTTGCCAGTGATCCTCGCGAGGTTGGTCACGCCACCCTTGGCGTGGCCCACGGTCTTCCCAGCGTCCTGCGTTTCTTCCTCCTCCTCGATCGTAGCCTCGGTCACCGCGGTCGGGGCGACGTCCGATCCTTCCTTCACGCACGGCTCGGAGTTCTTGGCATTCGTTGGTGTTGTGGGTGTGGAGGTCGTGGTACACGCAGTACCGGCTGCCCTTGGGAGGTTCGGGCTGATCTCTGCCCCGCTTGGTGTCTGGTTCTGTCGCGAGCACTGCAGCCCCCTTGCGCTTCACATCCTTGGCCTTGAGCTTCTTCTCTTCTGGGTCTGCGGCAGGCAGCTCGAGGAGGGAGAGACGCCCCTCCTCAGCCCTGGCGCACTTGTTTGCCAAGTTGAACAGCTCCAAGGAAGTGCACAGGTCTTTATGCATCGCCAGCTCCTCCTTCATCTTGACGTCGCGCACTCCGCCGGAGAAAGCTGAGATGATGACCTCCTCAGTCACCTTGGGGATCTTGAGGCGTGCGTTGTTGAAGCGCTATATGTATTTCTGCAGGGTTTCCCCGGGTTGTTGCTTGATGCGGCGCATGTTGCTCAAGGCGGGTGGCCGGTCGCGAGTACGTTGGAAGTTGGCGACGAAGCGGGTGCGTATCTCTTCCCAGGAGGAGATTGTGCTTGGAGCCAGGTTCAGAAGCCAGGTGCGAACCCCGTCCTTGAGCGCCATGGGAAACCATTTCACCATGACCTTCTCGTCCCCATTGGCAGCTTCGCTGCCCAGCTCATAGAGCTGGAGGAACTCCGCAGGGTCGGCCGTGCCGTCGTAGCAAGGAGGCAGGTCTGGTTTGAACTTGCCGGGCCACGCGACGCTGCGTAGTTCGGTGGTGTAGGCGCGGCAGCCTGCTGTGGCCACGGGAGGCCTTAGATGACGGAGAGCCTAGTCTTGCATGTCCCCATGCGCTGGAGCAGGGGGATGGTCGCGACGTGCTGGAGCAGGGAGCGCCCGGGCAGCTTCTGGCGGGCCAGGGACTTCTTGGCAGCTCTGTTCTTGCTACGCTGGCACCTGATGGAACGGGTTCCGCCCAGGGGCCATGCGCCTTGGAGCCATGGCGTCTTCTTGAGGAGGAGGCGGCCGGGCCGCCGCCAGAGCCTCTTCGCCCGCGCGGGGCGGGGTGCGGTGCAGCGGATGGGACGGCGCGGAAGAGCCCCCTGCAGCGCGGACGAGCTCGGTGACGCGGTCGAGCCATTCCTTGTAGACATCATCGACGGGACGGTAGCGCAGGAGCTCGTTTGCCGCGATGAGTGCAGCCCGAGCCTCCATGGGTGTGCAGAGGGCGCGGGACGAAGATCCAGCTGGGGCAAGCGAGGGAGTTGCGGTGCGGCCGTCTTGCCGCACGGACGGATGCTGGGACGATGCTTGCCGCTCATCCCCCGCTGGGCCGGTGGCGGCGTTGACGGCAGGTGACGGGGAACAGCGTGGATGCCCGCCAATAGGGGCCGTCTGGGCGACGCGGGAAGCGAGTGCGGCTCGGTGCTCGGCGCGGGCCCGACGAGCGTCAGACATGGGCGTGACGGTCGGAGGAGAACGGGGCGGTGGAAGACGAATTCCGGCACACCCCTACCTGGCGCGCCAAATGTCGGATTTCGGGTTCCGGCAGACCCTTGAGGTTCGAACACTGGGGTGCGTGCGGAGATTCCGCCTCCTACCTACCTGCACCCCTCTGCCATGCTTGGATCTAAACTAAGGAAAGAACAACACAAGAGACACAGGGTTTATACTGGTTCGGGCCACCGTTGTGGTGTAATACCCTACTCCAGTGTGTGGTGTGTGGATTGCCTCTTGGGCTGATGATGATGAACAATACAAGGAAGAACAGCCTCGCGAGGGTCTGTTCTTGGCTGGGGCGATGAAATGCTCGGAGGAGTTCAGTCACCTTTCTCTCTCTCTCTCTCTCTCTGCTCTCCCTTGACCGACCCTTCTAACGAGCCTCTTCCTTCCTCTCTCTTTTTCGTCCTCTCTCCTTTTCGTCCTCGTCTTCGTCCTTCCCAGCTATGTGGGTGGCTGGTCCTATTTATAGAGGCCCTGGTCCTCTCCCCAAATATTGAGCGGGAAGGGAGCCAACAATGGTGAGCTAATTTGAAGGGGGACAGCAAGTATCAGCTATCCTGACAAAAGTAGTTTTTGCCTGCGCAAAGCTTTGGTGATGACGCCGTCTTGGGCTCCACGGTGACCTCCGTCTCGTAGTCCTCCTGGTCTTGGTCAAGTTGCACCGAAATGGCAACCTTTGCCTGATGCCTCGGTACTCCGCGGCTGCGCTTGCCCCCTTTGCACCAAAGAGGAAAGGAGGACGCTGCGCGGTGTGGCACCCGCCTGGCGCCCTGAGTCACCATGGCTTGCGTCATGGGCACCTCGTGAGGTACCCCACCTTGATCTCTTCGCCTCCTCGTGAGCCAGCCTGACGAGGCCATGCCTAAGGAAGCTCCGCGTCATACGCCTCGCGAGGCTTGGCACCTCGCGAGGGTCTTGGGTTTGTGTTGGTGAAGATGGGCCGTGCTGGGCCCCCCTTTGAGCCACGCCATAGGCCGCAGGCAGGAAAGTCTGGGGAACCCCGTTCCCAGAACACCGACAGTAGCCCCCGGGCCCAAGGCGCGCCCAGACCTTGCCGTGCAGGGAGGCGGAAGGGCAAGAGCGAAGCGCCGCGGGCCCTAACAGCCTGCGGCCTTGGGCGCCGCGTGGCGGTTGATTGGACGTGGGCGCCTCAGTAACCGTGCGAGTTGATAAAGGAGTGGCATCCGCCTAGGCCCTGCTTCTTTCTTTCTCCGGTTGCTGCTCAGGTCCCCTTTCTTGCGCCTCTCCTTCCTTCCTCCGAGATTTCCAGATCTGCTCTGACCGCGCGGCCTAGGGAGCCATGGCGCCTCGTCAGCCCCCGGTTGCATCTTGGTACTGGTCTGCCTTGGACTCGCCGAATGTGTCGGAGGCGGGCCTTACCCGGTTGCGCCGGATGGAAAAGGCGTGGGGCATCGACGGGGAGAAGGTGTTCAAGGCCGGCTCCGCCACCCCTAAGGGTCAAAGGAGCACCTTCTATCCGCTCTTCGTAAGTGCCATTGTCGCTGGCCTGGTGCCTCCCTTCTCCGAGTTCTTCTTCTCTGTCCTCCGCCATTACAAGCTACAAGCTCTGCATCTCCATCCCAACTCCGTCCTTCTCCTGGCAATCTTTACTTATTATTGCGAAGCACATGTTGGGGTGTAGCCCTCAGTGGCCTTGCTGCGCCACTACTTCTACCTCCGGACCTCTCGTGGGACTGCTTCCGCGTGCGCGAGCTTCGTCGCGTCCGGCGGCTCCATTGCCATCTCGAACTCTGGGAAGAGGATTGAGGGCTTCAGGAGCAAGTGGATCTTGGTGGATGTCGGGCGCATCCACCCTCGGCTGATCCTGCCCACGGAGCAGCCCACGAGCTCCAGTGACTGGGGTCGAGCGGAGCTCACGGATCCCCATGCGAAGATGGTGTTGGAGAAGATGGACACGGACCTGAGGCTGACCGACATGGCGGCGGCGAAGCTGACCGGCGCATCGCTGCTGAGGGAGTTCCTGGAGCACCGGCTGGCTCCGCTTCGGCAGTACTCGCTTCCAATGTGGAGGCCCCGTCCGAACCCGGCGGCCTTGGCCGCTGGAGACCTGGCTGAAGTTCTCCAATCTCTGGTCGGGGGCAATGTGGCGAGGCTGGAGGGCGCTCCTACGCCCTTGTTCCTCCGCAACTACTGGGAGCGGGTGGTGAAGTCCATGCCCGTCTTCAACGGGGATGGGCCAGTGCCCCTGGAAGCTCCCGAGGAACCGGTGGACGTGCCCTCCGGCGACTCCAGCGAAGAGGAAGAGGGAGGGGAGCGCAGAAAAGGGCCTGACTCCGAGGCGACTGACGGAGAGTCGAGGGCTCCCCTCCCCCGGCGCAGGTCCCGCGTTCTCCGCCTCTCTCCGAATGATGACGACGAGGATGATGACGAAGACGACGACGAGCAGGGCGGCGGGAGCTCGCCCTCGATCCCGAAGAAGGACAGGACCGGGCTGATCTCCCGCGGGTCTCCCCCGGCCCCGGGGCGAACCGCAGACGCACCTTCCACCTCCAAGCTTCCCGAGGTTGACCCTTCCAGCCGGCTTTCATGCTTCAAATTTGGCCGGAGGCTGCTTGAGCTCACTGACGACGACCCGTAAGCATTCGATTCTTGGCTTTATCTCTTTCTCTGCTTCTGAGGCTTGACGTCTGCATCTTTGGATAGGTTGGCGCCCGTAGCAAAGAAGCCGAAGGGGGCTTCCGAGGTTCCATCCGCGGCGGCGCTTCTGCCCGCGAAGGAAGGTGACCGCGACGCACAGACTTCTCCTGCCTGGTCGTCCTCGCGAGGTTTGGCTGAGCCGACTGGGGCGAGCTCAGCCCCCACGGCCCAAGTGGCTCCCGAGGTGCTCTTGCCTGCCGCCGCCACTACAGCTGTCGGGGCGCGGCAGACTCCGCCTCAGGATGCTGCGGCTGCGCTGCCGCCTTCTCCTCCTACTCCACCGGCCGCTGTCTTTTCGACTCCTTCTGCCGTTCTGGATCATGCTGTTGCTAAGCTGGACCGACTGCGGCAGGATCTTCTTGGCGCCGACCCCCGCTTGGTGGCCGGGCATTTAGAGCTGGCTTCTGGATGGGTTTGCTCTGACACCTCGATTCGGGCACCGCTGGTCCAGGCCTCGATGGCATGCGACAAGGAGAAGCAGGCTGTCCTGGAGGCGAAGGCTGCCCGTGATGCAGCCTTGGGGGAGGTGGTCGACGTCCGCGGTCGCTGCAAGGCGCTAGAGGACGAGCTGCAAGGCCTGCGGGATCGGCTTGCGGAAGAGGTCTGCCTTCGCCAAGAGCAGGAAGAAGGCGTGAAGGCTCACGAGGCAGCCGTCGAAGGCCAGGAGGCCAAGCTCAGGAAGCGCCGCGACCGCCTAGGCGCGCTGGAGCAGGAGTTGGGGGCGAGGAAGGCCGAGCTGGACGTCAAGGCCCTGGTTCTTGCCGAGGACCGCGCGGCCTTCACGGAGATTGAGGCGAAGGCTCGCTCCTCGCTGAGGACGCTTTATGACAGCGGCCTGGAGAGCCCACTGGCCGGCGCCGAGGACGGCCCCGCCAAGCTGCTTCCCTTCCTGGTTCACGCTCTTGAAGATGTCGCCCTTGGCCTTGGCCCCACGGCCGAGGCCGAGGCGCGTATCCTGTCTTATGCAGCACTGACGCGGGTCCTCAGCCACATCTACCTTCGCGATCCCGGTGTCGACCTCGACAGCCTGCTGGAGCCAGTGAGTGGTGAGCGTGCCGCTGCCGCTGTCGAGGCCGTGAAGGGTCGCGCGAAGGCTCTGCTGGGGAAATTCCGGGCCTTCAGCACCAAGCCGGAGCAAGGCGCTGCCGACCCTGCTGCTCCGTGAGGCGAACCCGCTCCGCGCTGCTGCCTTGCCACCAAGTGACTCCATCATGGCTCATGTCCTGCTTTTAATTCCTGCACACGTATCACGCCTCGGGGAGGCGTTTAAACTTGCGTTTGGCATTGAAATAACAGTGTGGACTATAATATTTGCTTTCGGATTCCTTGAGATTAGTGCTTTTCCTTCCTACTTTCTTACGTTCTACGCCGGCAGAGCCCGGCCCCGCGCGTACCTCACCCAACAATAGTCCCGACCCGAAACCAGGACGGGACCAAGGAGTGAGGGGATACGTGACAAGTTAGGCTCCTGAGTCGCGATGCTCAGGAGTCCCCCTTGGTGCACGAACAGCAAGTAGGGAGGTGTGATGCGGCTGGATCCACCGTTCTATGTCTGCAGGGCCCGGCCGCGCGCGTGCCTCACCCAGTGATGGTCCCGATCAGAAACTAGGACGGGGCCACGGAGTGAGGGGCTACCTGACCAATTAGGCTCCTGAGTCGCGATGCTCAGAAGTCCCCCTTGACGCTCAAACGGCCTTCGTACCTTGGCTCCGCTCGGGGAGAGATGCGCGACGAACCAGGCCCGGGGGGACCTGGCTGGGCGGCGTGCATCTGGGTGTGACCCAGGCGCAGCCCCCGTGCCCAGCCCCCTCACGCGGCACTCCCGAGGGGAGGCATTACGATGAGGCTAGACACTGAGCTTTGGGCTCCCTGAGCTTTGGGCCACCGATTGAGTCTGCTGGCAAGCTGTTAAGCCAATGCCGGGCCGGTCCTTTAAGTTTGAGCGGGAGGTATTTGATGGCGTGTAGATCATCGCCGCGTGCCATGTGGATGTGAAGGAGATAATCCTCGATCCATACCGCCGGATCTGTTGTGCCATCGTATGATTCGATGTTTACGGGTTTGAAACCCTCTGAGATTTTATGATCCATTACTTCATTCGTGAAGCATAGCGGGTGTGCGGCACCTTTGTACTGGGCTATATCACGACGCAGCTCGGAAGAGCTATGTCTGTTGTGTTTGGCCCGGCCAGATTTGTTGTATCCGGCGTGAAAATCATTGTCACATGCCGTAGGGCGCCTGCGCGATCCGTAGATCGATCTTGTTTGTCTTGCCTTATCCTCCAGTATGTCTCGCAGGCCAGGCGCATTTTCCCGTGCCTTAGTTGAGCGGCGTCGGGGCATGGCTTGGGTGGAGGGCCGAGAGGCCTCTCTGTCGCGGCCGCGAGGTGGCCGGTCTGCCATGTCATGCGCTGGTGATGTAGGTGCTTCCTCCTATGATCGGGGTAGCGGCCTACGCTTCGGGTAACTCTTGGAGGGGCGTTCGAGTTCATACTCATCGGCCGCAAGGACTTCAGTCCATCTGTCAGCTAGCAAATCTTGGGCAACTCTAAGTTATTGCTGCTTTTTCTTGAGGCTGCTTGCCGTGGCTAAAAGCCTACGTTTAAAATGCTCTTGTTTGGCGGGGTCTGATGGTATGACGAATTCGTCGTCATCGAGGCTTGCCTTGGAGGGAGGCGTATAGTTATCATCCTCGACCTCTCGGTCTGCCGCTCTCTCATGAGGGCTGGCTTCTCCATCTTCCTATGCCGAATCTTGCTGAGGTGGGTGTTCTTCGGCGCTATCCAGGGTAGTATTATCTCCCGTGCCGGAATCACCGTTTTGCTTTGGCGGGATTTAGAGCGGCGCCGCTGACGCCGACGCTTTGGCTGTTTCTTGGGGGCGTCATCCCCCACTGTTCCATCGCCATCTCCATCTTTTGGAGTATCCACCATATATATGTCATATGACGAGGTGGCCTTCCAGCGCCCTACAGGTGCAGGTTCCTGTTCGTCTCCTACATCGTCGTCCATGCCGTCGATGTCTTCGGAGCTGAAGTCAAGCATGTTGGTTAGATCGTCGACAGTGGCTACAAAGTGGGTGGTGGGTGGGCTTTGAATTTCCTCATCATCCGTATCCCATCCTCGCTGACCATAGTCCGGCCAGGGCTCTCCTGACAAAGAGAGAGACTTAAGAGAGTTCAGGATGTCGCCAAAGGGCGAATGCTGAAAGATGTCTGCGGCGGTGAACTCCATTATCAGCGCCCAGTCGGATTCGTTTGGCAGGGGCGCGGGGGGGTCGCAGTCCGGGGAGGAGTCCGGATCCTCGGAGTCACGGGTCGTGCAGAGTGCGGGGCTAGCGTTCGGCTCGATCGCCTCTGAGATCGCAGCCCCTGAGGCAACGTCCAACCGCTGATCCTCGATCGGCGCAGTAGGCTCCGAATCAATGATCGAAACCGATGCGTATGCGGCCTCCAAGGCGCTGTTTGGCGGCAGAGCTATATCATGCCCATCGAGACAGTGCGGCGCGCTTGGTTGTGGCTCGAATCCGTCGAAGATCAAGTCCCCGTGGATGTCAGCCGTGTAGTTCAGGCTTCCAAACCTGACCTAATGGCCAGGGGCGTAGCTTCCGATCTGCTCCAGGTGGCCGAGCGAATTGGCCCGCAGAGCGAAGCCGCCGAAGACGAAGATCTGTCCGGGGAGCAAAGTCTCACCCTGGACTGCATCGTTGTTGATGATCAAAGGAGCCATCGGGCCTAAAGGCGACGACACAGAGGAACTCTCAATGAAAGCACCAATGTCGGTGTCAAAACCGGCGGATCTCGGGTAGGGGGTCCCGACTTGTGTGTCAAGGCCGGATGGTAACAGGAGACAAGGGACACAATGTTTTTTACCCAGGTTCGGGCCCTCTCGATGGAGGTAATACCCTACTCCTGCTTGATTAATATTGATGATATGGGTAGTACAAGAGTAGATCTACCACGAGATCAAGGAGGCTAAACCCTAGAAGCTGGTCTATGGTATGATTGTTGTGTATGGAGTTGATTGCCTACGGACTACAACCCTCCGGTTTATATAGACACCGGATAGGGTTAGGGTTACACAGAGTCGGTTACAATGGTAGGAGATCTTGAATATCCGCATCGCCAAGCTTGCCTTCCACGCCAAGGAAAGTCCCATCTGGATACGGGACGAAGTCTTCAATCTTGTATCTTCATAGTCCAGGAGACCGGCTGAAGGTATAGTCCAGCTACCCGAACACCCCCTAATCCAGGACTCCCTCAGCGATCATAATCGCAACCAAGGTAACAATTGATCGAACGGCATAATGATACCAAGCCTCGGTATGAATGGCATATTTTCTAATATTTCTAATCTTCAAACGCATTGCATCCATCTTGATCTTGTGATCATCGACGACATCCGCAACATGTAACTCCAATACCATCTTCTCCTCCTCAATTTTTTTATTTTTTTTCCTTCAACAAATTGTTTTATTCTTCAACTAAATTTAACCTCTCGACAATAGGGTCGGTTGGCATTTCCGATTCACATACATCCTACATAAATAAAATCTATGTCACGTTGGTCGGCATAATTTTCATAAACAATAAATGAACCAATAGTTATAAAGATAATATATATACCACATCCGAATCATAGACAGGACGAGGACCGACGGGGGCGGATACCAAAACCATCGCACTATATAAGATGCAATAATAAAAGTAAGAAAATAATACAAGTATACATGTAAACATACAAGTAAGAATATTTTTCCTTTCAGAAAGAAGATAAGAACAAGAGGCTCACCACGGTGGTGCCGGCGATGAGCTCGGCGCGGGTGATCGACGGCGGTGAAGACGGGGACGGGATGTGACGGACCGCTAAACCTAGACAAATATTATGGAAAATGGAGCTTGGAGGTCGAGCTTGGAGAGGAGAAAGCTTAAGTAGTGTGGCTCGGGCATTCCATCGAACACCTTGTGTGCATAGGAGGTGAGCTAGAGCACCACCAAGCCCTCTCCCCCTCGGCCAGAGAAAAACAAAGCACTGGGGTGCTCTGCTCGCGAGCGAGGGGTATATATAGGCACCTCATTAGTCCCGGTTGGTGACATGAACCAGGACTAAAGGGGAGCCTTTGGTCCCGGTTCAAGCCACCAACCGGGACCAATGGTGGTGGGCCAGGAGCGAGGCCCATTGGTCCCGGTTCATCCCACCAACCGGGACCAAAAGGTCCAGATGAACCGGGACCAATGGCCCACGTGGCCCTGCCGGCCCCCTGGGCTCACGAACCGGGACCAATGCCCCCATTGATCCCGGTTCTGGACTGAACCTGGACTAATGGGCTGAGCCGGCCTGGACCAAAGCCCTGTTTTCTACTAGTGGGCTCCTGAGTAGAGAGCTTGCCCATATCTCCGGTGAGGTGATTGGTAGCTCCGGTGTCCATATACCACGTAGGATCAATGGAGTAGGATGGAGTGCGGCCATGCTCATGGCTCGTCACCGCGGCGGCAGCTTGCTTATCATTCCCTTTGCCATTGTTGCCTAGGCCCAGAAAATCTTGCTTGAAGCGACGATGACAGCGGGACGCAATGTGACGCTCAATGCCACACAGCTGGCAGGCCTGCTGAGCGCCGCAGCAGGGACAGCAAGCAACGGGCCGGCTGCCACCAGTGATGGAGGACGCCGAACCCTGCGGAGCGGACTGAGGCGAGGCCGCCGCTTTCCCACCAAGCGGCGCCGGCTTCTGCGACTTGCCGCGAGTCTCGGCGTTGGCGGAGACAAACCCTGGAGAGGCTCGGCGCGCCTTGATGCGCTGTTCGCGGCCAAGGAGGCGCGCGTAGAGCTCGCGGGGTGGCAGTGGGGCCTCGCGACCATGCACATTCTCAATGAGGTTATCATAGTCATCATCCAGGCCGTTGAGTACATGGGTGGTGAAGTATTCATCCCTAAGTGGCTGACCAATCGAGGCTAACGTGTCCGCGAGACCAGCCATTTTGTTGAAGTAGTCCGTGATGCTGAGGCCATCAAGCTTGGTCTCCCCCAACTCGGTGCGTATAGAATGAGCACGCGCCTGAGACTGAGAGGCGAAGCTGCTGTGAAGTGCCGACCAAGCATCCTTAGACGCTGCGGCGAAGATGACCAGCGACAACACGCTCGGGGTCAGCGACGACTGTATGGCGGAGAGGATTGCCTGATCCTGGGCCACCCACACATGATGAGCCGGATGATACGGCGGCGGGCACGGGATGAAGCCGTCGACGTAGTCCTCCAGGTAGCGGCTGCGGAGGAGAGGAAGCACCTGAGCCCGCCACGACAGGTAATTGTCCGGCGTGAGCTTCACCGGAAGGAGATGTGAGAAGTAAAACAACGAAGGCGGTGGAGCACGATCCTGTGTCGGTGGCGCGTAGAGACCCATAGATGGATCCGTCTCGTGAGACGGCGCAATCGCCAAGGGTGCGCCATAGCCGGGGATAGCACCAACATACGGGTCCCCTGGTGACGGAGGAGGCGCGGCCCCGTAGGGCAGCGAAGGGGGCGGCGCCGCGTAGGGTTGAGGACGCGTCGGTGCCACATAGGGCTGCGGCGGCAGCGCGCCGTAGGGAGACTGCGGCCAGGCGGGCGGCGATGGTGGCGGAGCACCCGGAGTGGAAGCAGGGGCGCCACACCACGAGGGGCATAGGCCGGACCCGAAACACCGTACGGGTGCAGGGCGGCATACGGCGAAACGGAGGCAGCGCCATAGGTTGGGGTAGAGGCGGTGCCGTACGCCGGAGGCTGACCCTGGAAGGACGGCGGCGCCGGTAGGGCACCCGTAGTGGTCGAGGGCGACGGGCCGCCAGAGGACGGCGGCGGAGGCAGGTCGCCGTGGGCGGCTCCCGATCCGATCTGGGAGCCCGCGGGCGGCTGGGTGGTCCACCAGGCCGAGGCCGTGGCCAGGGGCTGGGAGGCCAGAAACGGCGACGAGGGAGCGACGGCAGGGGCCGGCGCAGGGGGCGGTGCAGCGACGGTGGCGGCGGCGGCGGGGGCCGGTGCACCGAGGCGGCGGGTGCAGCGGAAGACATCGTAACCCTAAATTGATACCATGTAAAACGTATGTTTGGGGGAACTGTTCGACACCCTAAACGGAGTGTGGCTATCTTATTATATAAAAGTACCAAGAGGTACAATACAATGTTACAACAGATATATAGAGGCTACGTATATATACAGTTTAACACTGGGGATCCGCCCGCTGACAACCTCCATGACGAAGACCCAGAACGCGTACACGTCCGTGTCAAGGCTGGCGCGGCCGGTGAAGAAGCTCTCGTATGCCATGTAGCCGCGGGTTCCGGCAACGACCTGCGTGGAGTGGTGCGTGACGCCGTCGTGCTGGATGACACGGGCGAGGCCAAAATGCCCCAGCCGCGCGTTGTACTCGGTGTCCAGCATCACGTTGCTGGCCTTGACATCCCTGTGCAGGATCCGCTTGCTGCTCCCGTGGTGAAGGTAATCCAGCGCAGACGCCACGCCGTGGATGATCTTGTACCGCCGCTCCCATGTGAGCTCCGGGGTGTCCGTCGATGACGACATGGACGACGACGACGCTGTTCTTTCTCTGGCGTAAAGGAGCTTGTCGAGGCTGCCCATGGGAAAGTACTCGTAGACGAGAAGCAGCTCGCCCTTCTTGTGGCACCAGCCGATCAGCTTCACGAGGTTCCGGTGCGAGAGCTTGCTGATAGTGTTCACCTCCGCCACGAACTCCTTATCGCCGCGGTTGGAGTTGACGTTCGTAGACACCCGCTTCACGGCCACTTCCATGCCCATCCTCCTCAGATACCCGAGGTAAACGGCGAAATCATTCAGCGGAGCTTCAGCACCCCGGTCCGTCTATCCTGTACGTCCATACACATGGGGATGTGTGTCACATATTTTCGTTAGGATCACGTGGCACGTTAATATCGCTGTGGTTTGTAGGGGTTCCCCACCGTGATCCGGCCTACGCCCTAGTAGGGATACTGTTCCAGGCGTCTGCTGCTTGTCCAGACTCCAGATAAGGACAGATACATGTGGGCATCTTCACAAGGGACGCAGTGAACGGACGCGTGAATCAGCATCCATCTAGTCTTTGCATAGCGCTCCCCCGATGAGCATGCTCTGCGGCGAGGACGGCGGATTCATCTGAGTTCGACCATGGAGAGGGACGGAGTTGAGTAGCTGCATCAGTTGCTGGATAGGGAAAAGGGAGGCAGAACATCAGATTGTCCGGCGGATTGGCAGGCGGACACAGAAATGCACCGCCGACGAGGAGTTCAGCACCGACGACGAGGATCTGTACCCCGGAAAAAGCGGCAGAGCAGGGGAGCTGATTATAGCACCTGCAGTTCGTTGCGACGGAAGATAACTAGCAGCGCCCTGCCCAAATCATACAGATTCTGTGCAGCCAATTAGTACATGTGGTCGTCCGACGGAGCGGCGCAGGCGCGGCCGTGCTCGCACTCCATGGGAACGCCGCCTCGGAGCTCATCCATAGAACTATGCCCTGAGAACGAACAAGGTGTTGGTGATGGGGGGACGAGATGCTCGGAGTCACGGGCGTGTGTCCATACACTAGCGGCACAAACAGACAATACTACGCAGAGCCTACGATCGACCAGAACCTGCATGCGGTACTGTAGCAATGCGTACCGTAACCCAGGACTGCCACCAACTGACTGCCACGGTAATGGCTTCGCATAAACGGCCCTAACTGAGACGCATCTCGAGGTTCAGCGCTCGGGACCAAGCGCCAGGATAACGCGACCCCGGTGCGTAAGAACGGTGCCGGAGCCGCCTCGGCCGTGCTTACGGCCATCGCCGAAGTCCCTGGTCGCGTTCCTGAGATCCCTGAGCTTAAACCTGACGGGGCCATGGGCATCGATCATCTTCTCGAGGTTGCGGTACGCCAGCCTCGCCTGCCGCGTCAGCCTCCACCAGACGAACAAGGCCATGAGCATCACGCCTACGGTGAGCGGGATCAACACGGCGAGAAACAGCTTCTGGCGCCTCCTCACATACCCCCCGTCATCTCCGGCCGTCGCGTTGTCGTACGTGGTAAAATTCCAAGACTTGACCTGGTTCAGCTCCGCGAACTCGCCGGTGGAAGCCGCGAAACCCACGGAGATGTTGTCCAGCAGATACCGCGACAGGTCGATGTACAGGTCGTTGGAGAAGATCCTCCCCATCTGCAGCACGTCGGTGCTCAACACCGCGCCGTCGTACGCGAGCGTGACCTTCAAGTCTGACCCGCTGGAGAGATCCAAGGAGAGGTTGCTAAGAGGGGACTGCCCGACGGACCTGACGCTGTTGAGGTCGAGGCCGACGTGGTTGCCGTCCATCTCGGCCTCGAAGCTCCTCCGCGTGTCGAACTCCACCGCGACGATCCGGTTCGCCGGCGCGCCGTCGGTCTTGTTGTTGGTCAGGCCGAGCCACTGCCCGCTGCTGTCGCTGGGCAACGAAGGATTGTTGGTGAGGAAGAAGGCCATGCCTTCTCCGGTGCCGCTCCCATTCAGGCCGCCGCCCTGCGGGATGATGTTGAGCACGAACTCCGTCCGGAAGGAGGTGAGCGCCGTGCGCTTGGCGTTCCACAGCGTCTCCTTGGCGTACACCACTCTCCCCGACTTGTGGCTCATGTTCCCATTGCTCGGCGTGATCTGCAGGGAGTTGTTTGAGATTGCTGAGCCCGGGCTAAAGCTGAAATCATCCCTGTTGCCTGTGTTGAAGCTGGGATAAGTGAACTGCAAGCAACTGCAGGTTGAGGTTCTGCCTAGGGGTGGGCGTTCGGTAGAAACCGAATTCGCTATTTTTTTCAATTCGGTTAGGAAAACCAAAAACCGAAAATGACACCAAATAATAGATAACCGAAAATTCGGTTAACCAATTATTCGGTGCGGTTATCGGTTTTATAACGAAGTCTCATGCTTTAAATATTTGCGCTTGAGTGGTAGCAGCGGCACTCCCTTATATAGGATAAATATTTGGCAAATCTCCTTGCTCCGGCGATGTGGGACTAAATGAACAAGGTACTGGTAAGCTGTACGCTCGCACGGCCGGACACACACTTCACAAAAAGCCCACGTGAGCTGGGCCTCCATGCTTGCATGCAATTTCGTCAGGTAGGCCCACGTTACGCGAGGCACGCGCGGACGCGCGGTTCGTTGGTCCCTGAAGCGATCGTGGCCTCTGGGTGAGATCTAAAAAAAGGGATCGTGGGCGTGACTCTCAGGAGAAATTGGATATGCTTGTTTTCGCGTTGTCATTTACGTGTTTAACGCTGACTCATGTTGTTCGGTTTTTGTTCGGTTAACCGGAATAAAACATAACCGACCGAATTTTGTTCGGTTATTAAACTTGGAAACCGAATTTTACAGTCATAGAATAAAAACCCAAAATTTCGGTTTATTCGATTTCGGTATCGGTTCGGTTTTCGGTTCGTCGGTTTTTATGCCCACCCCTACTGCCTAGGATGACGGCAACAGCTGCACAAGCTATGCAGAAAAGGCTCGACATGCTGTCAGTATTGGTTATTTTCATGGCTAAATCGGTCCTGTAGCTTCCTGCAACTTTCTCAGGAAAGAGGAAGATGCCAGTTCATATGGTCCGCCTACTTTGCGTTTCAAGAGAGAGGAGGGGAGGAGTTGACAAATACCTGGTGACAGAGTCAACGGGGCTCGTTAGATACAGCCGGCAATGATATTTCTGCAGCTGCACAAAAGGTTGTTGAGTGTTAAATTAATAATCTGTGCAGGCAAAATGTTCAAAGAAATACTACTTACGAGTAATATATTTCATTACTCGATCATCTCCTTTTTTTCTTTTTCTTTTTGCTTGAGATGGAACAAAGAGGGTTATATGCGAGGAATAACGAGGCTATTGACGAAGTAGAACAATGACATTACTCCTTTCGTTTCATAATATAAGAGTGGATTTTACATTAATATAGTGTAAAAATGCTCTTATATTATGTCACTAGTGTCAAAAATGCTCTGATTTGTGACGTGGGAGTATAATTGAACATATAAATCAAGCTACGCAACCCGCCTTCTAGCGCCATCGCTGGTTCAAATTCATCCGGCTCGCTCGATGTGCCTCGCTGGCCGACGCCAGCGTACTTTCCATCGCCGTGGTAAACATCCGTGCATTCATTTTTCTGTACACTGTCTACTCGGGCTAGAGCGGCTGACGGCTGGGCCAGCCTCTAGCGCGGGTCCGTCTTGCAGTCACGCCCTGTGTTCGTATTTGTGTCTGGGTGGAAAAAGGCAGCGGTGATCGTGGGTTGCGAGAGCATCCATCATGGGTGGACCGAGTCAAGCCCGAGAAAATATCCGCGCCGCCTCCTCTCCTTCCTCTCCCTCCCTCTTCGCCTCCTCCTCTCCTTCCTCTCTCCCTCCGCGCCGCCTCCTCTCCTCTTCATGCGCGGCGGCGTCTCGTCATCCCTAGCCCCCGCCATAGCCTCCCAACCCCCTCCCCCTCCTTCCTCATGAACCCTAGCAGAGAAGGAAGGAGAGGAGAGGCGGGAGAAAGGGAGAGGAAAGATGAGAGGAAGGTGCGGAGGCTTACGGGAGATGGTCACCGGCCGGCGTCGGCCTGCGCTGGCGAGGTCGGGCGTGACCTTGTGGTTGGCGGCGGCTCGATCCGTTCCTGAACCGGGAGCTGTGAGGAGGCCGGGGCTCGGGCATGATGCACAGGAGGCTGCACCCCGCCTCCATCTCTACGCGTGCGGCGGCGACCTCGGGAGGAGCTCGAGGCACAGCGGTGGTCCACGTCACCGCCGTCGGTAGGAGGAGCGTGGGTCGCAGAGACGGCCGACTCCATCCGGCTTTCGCGCTGCCGTCCAATCCATCCACCCGAGAGATCAGTCCCCGCGTCCTCGCCTACATCCTTTCTCGCTGTCACGTGCGCTCTCTCCTCCGTCCTCTTACGCACGCCCTCATGGCCAGATATTTGGTAAATTCTTTTCTGAGAATAAATAGATATTGTGCCCCCATTTGTTTGTTGTTTTGCCCAGCTGAAAGGTGGATCAAATATGAAATACGTGAACGTTCAATGGTGTGAAAAGCAAGCCCTAGTTTTGTTGAAATTCCATTGAATCTCTGTGATACCTAAGTACTAATGCTCATACTTTGCAATTTTCTCTCCACATCTTTCAGTCATGGGTTCTTGAGGAAAGCAGGTAATGCATTTTGTTTGTGTCAACTATACTGAATCTGCAAAGCCTTTTTTGTCTGCAGAGAAACTCACACTCTGCATTAGTTGCAAAAGTTGCTGATTTTGATCTTAACAATTGCAAGGAAACTATGAAGAAACTTGCACAGTTTGGGCAGCGTCAGCAGGCAGAGTTGTTGTTCAAGTAGCAGCAGATCACCAGCGCGCGGACTAGGAGATCCAGGTCATGGGCCATCCCCATTCAGGTAAGCTTGCCTTACATTTGTGTTTTTTGTTTGAAGGTTTTTTAGGGCTTCTTTGATGAATTACTCATATGTGAGGACATTATAGGCCATGCACACATTGAGTGCACAGATTCAACTTTCTTTTTTTATCCCTTGGTAGTTCTCACTGAATCTTCAATTATGAATATCGTTGCAATTAGCAAGCAACCCTGATGGCAGAAGCTAGCTAGATGCCCAGATTGATGTGTTCCGTTATTCTATGCAGATTCTGCACTCCAACTAATTGTTTTTCCGTTGTTAGCCGGATCCTTCATGGTTGGA
>NC_041382.1:708519665-708521651 GCF_002162155.2 Triticum dicoccoides | reverse complement strand
TGTAGACACTAAAGCCCCCCCTCTTTAGTGTCGGTTCAGCACGAACCGGTGCTAAAGGGCAACCACGTGGCACGAGCCAGCTTCGGGGGCAGGGAGCCCTTTAGTACCGGTTGGTGTCACCAACCGGTATTAAAAGGTTGGGGGGTTGGGTTTATGATTTCTTTTTCATTTAATTTTGTGGTTTTCATTTAATTATTTTTCGTTTGCTGGTATTTTACGATACTACATATTGTACACGTTATGCATATATATAAATAGAATTTCTAGTAGAACCAATCATAACATATATATATATATATCATCGAATGTCTCACAACCACCATTAATTAATTCACACATATATACACACATGTATATATATATATACAATTTCTCCTAATTGGTGCCTTCGGAGCCAGTGGCATTAGCCTAGCTAATTGGTGCCTTCGGAGCACGATAACAATTGGAAGTGGTTCATGGGGGCGGTAGCGGGTAATAGTATTCTCCTTTGGGATCTATGACCTGGTCGAGCAAAAATCCCGCTATTTCCTCTTGAATTGCTTCTATGCGGTCCTGTGCTAGGAGCTTGTCCCGCACCTCTTTGAACTGTTAAGAAGGAGATCAATATGTATGTGTATTAGTTGTGTGACTAGATATCGATAATGGTGTAAAAATTGTGAATAGTGTTCTGACAATCGATATCGTACCCACTCTTGTCTTTGAGATTTGCTCCTTTCGGACGCCATCATGCGAATGTTCTCGCAAACGTAGTATGCACATAGATCATTCCCCGGCGCCTGCTTCAGAGCCTTTACGAGAATGGAATTTGATCAGATAATAATTAATCAAGCATGATAATTAAAGAGATGGCAGCTAGCTAGTACTACTTAATTACTTACCTTGGGTCGATACCATTTCAGATTTTGTTTCCATGGGCCTAGAGTGGCCCTGATGAACTTTGCCCAAGCCCTGCCCGCCGACAAAGAAAATGAATAAATGGGTTATTAAATAGTTGTTATCAGGAAATGACGAACTAATTAAATAGGCCGAGATATAATTAATAATGATTGAAATTACCTGTTGACTACCCCCTTCACGATGGTGTAGTCACTTGCTTTCTTAAGTAGTGAGTCTAGTACTTCAACTGTTCCTTCATCAACTTTAATGATTAACAAGATCTGGTGAAATCTGCATGCACACACGTTTGCATTTCTTAATTAAGCGGGCATATATAAGCAAAAACATGTAGCTAGCTAGTAGGGAAAAACAGAATTTGTAGTACAAGACAGTGTGACTCACTGGAAGTTGTAAGGAAATAGTATATCTTCATTGTATTTGAGTTCCTTGAAGAACTGTAGCATGCTTTCCTCTACACTTTTTCGTGATATGGATCTATTTTCCATGTGTATTCATTAATGGTATTTGGGTCAACGAACCCAATGCCATAGCGTCCACCTTTTTTCATTTCATAAATCTTCATCCTGCATAATACCACAGAAAAGAATATAGTGAGGATAATTACAGGTAATGATTGATCAAAATGATCACTACAGCTAGCTTGAGACTTAAATTACAGAAAGAAATCACTTACAGACAATAGCAACTGACGATAGATTTGTCGAGTGCGTCTTTATTGTATAGCTGAAATAGTTCTGAATACTCAACGGTCACAGCTTTCTCATGGTAGTAATGATCCTTGTTGACATTCACCATGAGGGACTCTTGATTGGAAATCTTGGTAATGTCCATGTACCATTGATGCAATTCATACATTCTCGTTGGGAGCTTATTGACCTCCTCTGGCTCGACCAAAGGTTGACCCCGGGCATATTTCCGTTTTATTTCCTCCTCTCTAGTCAGAGACATGGGGTCGATATCGAGGAGTTGTCCAACAGTGATCCCGATCGATTCAGCCTGCGCAATATGCTCCTCGGTTATTACCACATCGCCCACCCCGGGAACGTTAACGGTTTGCCCACAATAATATTGGGCGCACCTACTCTCATG
>NC_041382.1:708462668-708519458 GCF_002162155.2 Triticum dicoccoides | reverse complement strand
CCTGTTCTCCCAGCTGGGGAACGGTTTTACCACTCCTTTTGCCAGCTGGTTTGCTCGAGCTCGATCTCGCCTATTTCTGTAGATGTGCTCGATTTAACTTCTTGATGTGGCGCTCATAGTCTGTGTCAACAGGCTTGGGAGCTGGTGCTCTAGCCATACGAATGAAGTGTTCAATCTTTTCCACATGCACTTCTCCCTTGGCGGCGGTGGCGGTTTCGGTGCAAAATGGGCTTCCACCTCGGCCTTCGATATGGCTACTTTTTCCTCGGACTTGTCGTAAGGCCTCTGCGGAAGAGGCGCAAGGCTTGGACCATATTGAAATCGCTTGCCTCCGCCTATACCTCCAGTACTACCTCGACTTGTACCGCTACGCACCATAGCTGAGGCGGCTCTCTTCCATGATTGCTGAGGCGGCGAAGATGGCTGACGTGGCTGAGTTGGAAGAGGAGGAGTGGCCTGAAGCTGTGCCGGACTTGGAGGAGGAGTGGCCTGAAGCTGTGCCGGACTTGGAGAAGAAGTGGCCTGACGCTTTGCCGGACTTGGAGGAGGAGGAGTGGCCTGAAACTGTGCCGGACTTGGAGGAGGAGTGGCCTGACGCGTTGGTGGACTTGGAGGAGCGGGAGTCTGCTGAGTCGGTGGCGGACTACGACGAGGAGTCGGATGACGCGGTGTCGGTGGCCTTTGAAAGATGATGCAATCCTTTCTTCATAGGATGATACGATGGTTGGTCTCTCCTAGTGTGTGCTCATCGTCACCTCCAGGAATGTCAAGCTCTAGCCCCAAATGTTGGTCCACCACCTCATCAACCAAGACACGAGCATAGCCTGCTGGAATCGGGTTGCAATGGAAGGTTGCCTCGGGGGGATTTGTAAAAGCAAGGGCGTCCGCCACTTTCATGGATATGTTCTTCATTTTGAAGTGTAGCTCGCAGTTAGTGTTCTCCATGATGTCATCCACTGGGTAGCTATCCAGCAATGCGTCGCCCAGGGCGGAACCCACGCTACTTCTCGGCATGGATGGGACGGTGCTATCCAATGGTGGATCATCCGCTAGCTGCTGAGACCCCCTTTGCTAGCTAAGTGAGTCGATCTGCTCCTGCTGCCGCTGGAATTTGACTGCCAAGTCCGCGTGCGCTGATTCTAGGCCTTGAAGGCGTTCATAGTCTAGCTTCCTCTGCTCCTCCTCCATGTTCCTCTTCTTCTCCTCCGCAATCTTCTTTCTCGCACGGGTTCTGTAGTCGGCGTTCCAGTCCGAAAACCCCTCATACCACGGAATAGCGCCCATGCCTCGTGTTCTTCCCGGGTGTTCAGGATTTCCCAGGGCACGCGTAAGCTCGTCGTTCTCTCTGTTGGGCTCGAACAACCCCGATCGAGCCTCTTCTATTGCAACAAGTAGCTTATCTTCGGCTCCGTCCAGACATGCCTTCTTCGAAACTTTTCCTATCTTCGGGTCCAACTCCCCCCCATGCGCATAGAACCAAGTCCTGCACCTGGGGGGCCAGCTCAATGTTTCTGGAGTGACACCTGCATCCAGCATATCTTTCTCAGACTTATCCCACGTAGGCATTCCCACCGCATAGCCACCTGGCCCCAGCTTATGGAACTTATCCTTTTTTGCGGCATTGGCCTTGTTTATTCTCGACCGTTCCTTAGATAATTCTGAATCCTTGAATTTCACGAAATCGTCCCAATGAGCATTTTGGTTCTCTAGTGTTCCCTCGAATACTAGAGTCTTCTTTCCTCCGTTGACATACTTGGCCCATTCACGAATCTTGTGGTTCTTGAATGCAACCGCCATCTTCCTAAGAGCAGCGTCCTTGACTTTCTCCACATCTGCATCTGTGAAATGATCTGGTAGGGTGAAATGTTCCACGAGCATTTCCCAAAGCAGAAGTTTTTGTCTGTCGTCGACAAAAGTAACTCCTGGACGTGACTTTGCTGGCTCTCTCCATTCTTGAAGGGAGATCGGGAGTTGGTCCTTCATAAGAACTCCGCACTGACGAATGAACTTGTCTGCAATCTTCTTAGGCGCTAATGGTTCGCCATTAGGTCTGATTGCCTCGATATTGTACTTTACGCCCTCCTTCAACTTTTTGTTCGGGCCTCGTTTCGTCCTGTTGCCTGAAGATTTGCTCGATCCGGATGGCTGAAAGAAGAAAGATCGATTCATTAATATATCTTCAAGTCATTTAAAACATGTGATTATCACCAGATGCCTGCTTATATAAATATATATACCTCGCCGGTCTTTGTTGTTTCAAGATCAACATTTTCTTCGTCATGTTCATAGTTCATGACTTCATCAATTCGGTCGTCGCGATCGAATATCATATCACCCTCCCCGGTGTTGTTTAGATATTCGGAGCCGTCATAATCTTCTCCATTCTAATCATCATCTGGCCCGCGAGGATTGCGTATGATATTGAACAGGGCCTCTTCTCCCTCTCTGCCGGTATTGTCCGCCATAGGTTTTGTTTAACTAATCCAAAAGAAATATATTCAAATTACAATGCATGGATGCAATCAATTAATAAGGAAAAATTGAATCAATCATAGTACATAATAAGCATCATCGGATATAATATCGAATACATCGTCTCGAATAATAGATATAATCTCGAATACATCATCTCGAATAATAGATATAATCTCGAATACATCGTCTCGAATAATAGATATAATCTCGAATACATCGTCTCGAATAATAGATATAATCTCGAATACATCGTCTCGAATAATATATAATCTCGAATACATCGTCTCGAATATTATATATCGAATACATCACTGGCTAGGTAGCTAATAAAGATCGAATACTACAGAAGAATCTAGGACACTCGCGGTTCCTGCGGCGCGGGCGGTGAACACCCAAAGAGAAGGAACCCTCACAGGATCATAGCTAAAGTGAGATCCCTGAAGAAACTGCCAGGTATTGGAGAACCTGCCGCCCTCTAACACAACCATGTAGCGATGGACGTGCTCGTCCTCCTCCCTGACACGACGACGTACCACCTCCGGCGGGGCCGGCTCCCTCCGCACCGAAACTGGCCCACGCGAAAGCCACCAAACGAGATCAGGGTCGATGACGGGACCCGGAGCCGGGTTCCTCATCAAGCGGCGCGCCCCTCCAGGTAGCACCTCCCAGTGCCAGCCCGGCGGAGCCCAGTCCCGGACATGGGTCAGCCGGACGTCGTCATGGACGGGTCGACGACAAGAATGCGGGCCGGGCATCGTCGAGAACAAATACTAGTTATATGCCCGCAAAAAGTAATATTTTTTTAATGATTGGATTTTGATAACTAAAAT
The DNA here is from genome assembly GCF_002162155.2 of Triticum dicoccoides. Lineage (NCBI taxonomy): Eukaryota > Viridiplantae > Streptophyta > Magnoliopsida > Poales > Poaceae > Triticum > Triticum dicoccoides. The sequence continues at coordinate 708,516,153 of NC_041382.1, read as the reverse complement.
TTCTAACATTTCTATGTAACTAACATTCCTATAACATTTCTAACAATGCTATATAACTAACATTTCTATAACATTTCTATAACTAAAAAACAAAAAAAATTATAACATTTCTATATATATAACTAACATTTATATAACATTTCTAATATTTCTATAACTAAAAAAAGAAAATTTCTAACTTTTTTATAACTATTTCTATAACTAAAAAATAGAAAAATTTCTAACAATTCTAACTTTTTTATAACTATTTCTATAACTAAAAAACAGAAAAATTTCTAACAATTCTAACATTTCTATAACATTTCTAACAATGCTATATAACTAACTATTTCTATAACTAAAAAAAATTCTAACATTTTTATAACTATTTCTATAACTAAAAAACTAAAAAAATGTATGTGTGTGTGTGTGCTCATCGGCGAGGCGAGAGGCGACGGGGGGCAGCGACGGGGACGGCGACGGGCGCGGCGATTGCGGGGATGGCGACGAGGGGACAGGGACGGGGCGGCGACGACGAGGACGGAGCGGCGATGACGGGGACGGGGACGGCGCGGGACAGGGCGGCGGTGACGACGGGGACGACGGGGACGGGGACGACGGGACGGCGACGACGGGGACGGGACGGCGACGATGGGACGGGGCGGCGACGGGGGCGGCGACGAGGGATATGGAGACGGGGGCGGCGGGCGACGGGGCAGAGGAGAAGAAGCAGATGAGAAACTGAAATTTTTGAAGTGTTTAGTTATATAGGATGGACCTTTAGTACCGGTTGGAGCCACCAACCGGTACTAAAGGCTTGTTTTGGCCAGGCCAAGCGGCGGGAAGCGCACCCCCTTTAGTATCGGGTGGTGGCTCCAACCGGTACTAAAGGCCCCCCCCTTTAGTACCGGTTGGTGCCACCACCCGGTACTAAAGGGGGTGCGCTGGCGCAGGTGCGGTGCGGCAAGTTTAGTCCCACATTGCTAGCCGAGGGGCGTCCGCACTGGCTTATAACCCCCCATGCAGTAGCTCTCTCGAGCTCCTCTCCAAAGCAGGCCTACTGGGCCTACATGTTCTGTGCTGCCCTGTGGGCCTACTGGGCCTTTGCGGGCCTGCATCCTAGCCCAACAACAGTTTGGGTTTCTAGTCGTATGCAGGCCGCTCTGGCCCAGTAGGCGGGCTTTTTTTATTTTTTTTGCTTTATTTATTTTTGAGTTGTTTTTTGTGTATTTAGAGTTTCTTTGTGAATATTTTTGCTTTAGGTTTAAAAAATTACAAACTTTCTGTTAGTGCCCGTAGTTTTCAAATTTGAATAGTTTAAATTTTGAATTATTTGAAATTAGTGTGAATCACTAGTTTGTGAATAACTTAACTTTAAAAATCAGTAAAGGCATGAAAGAATTTGTTTGCACATAAAATTTCTTCGCGTTTCAAATGCCAAAACACATAACTACCCTAACTATTACAGAGATTCCCTCCTGGGTGTGAAACACAGAAGAAAGTAATGATAGTGAAGCCGATCACATCCCAGATCTTTGGGTGTGAAACTTTTTCTTCGCGTGTGTCCCTTTGCGCCGTAACCATGGAAAATCTTGATCATTTAACGGGATGCTCGGTTCAATATTCACTGTGAATGGAGCAATTTCATCAAACTTTTCATAATCTTCTGACATGTCTGTCTTGTCATCCACTCCCACGATGTTTCTCTTCCCAGAAAGAATTATGTGCCGCTTTGGCTCATTGTACGATACATTCGCTTCATTATCTTTTCTTTTTCTCGGCTTGATAGACATGTCCTTCACATAGAAAACCTGTGCCACATCATTGGCTAGGACGAATGGTTTGTCTGCATACGCAAGATTGTTGAGATCCACTGTTGTCATTCCATACTGCGGGTCTTCCATTATCCCGCCTCGTGTCATATTGACCCATTTGCACAGAAACAAAGGGACCTTCAAACCACGTCGATAGTCAAGTTCCCATATGTCCTGTATATAACCATAATATGTTTCCTTTCCCGTCTTGGTTTTTGCATCAAAGCGGACACCACTGTTTGGTTGGTGCTCTTCTTATCTTGGGCGATCGTGTAAAATGTATTACCATTTATCTCGTACCCTTTGAAAGTCATTATATTCGAAGATGGTAATTGGGATAGCAAGTACATGTCATCTTGAATAGAGGCGTCATGCATGGTGCGTGTCTGCAACCAGCTGGCGAAACTCCTGGTTTGTTCACGTGTAATCCAGTCATCAGACCGCTCCGGGTGTTTGGAGCGTAGCAAATTCTTGTGTTCATCCATATACGGAGCCACCAAGGCGGAATTCTGTAGAACTGTGTAGTGTGCTTCAGTGAGAGAATGTCCGTCCATACATATTATTTGTTCCCCTCCTAGCGTGCCTTTCCATCCAGGCTGCCCTTATGCCGCGATTCAGGAACACCAATCGGCTTAAGGTCAGGAATAAAGTCAATACAAAACTCAATGACCTCCTCATTTTCATGGCCCTTGGAGATGCTTCCTTCTGGCCTAGCACGATTATGAACATATTTCTTTAAGACTCCCATGAACCTCTCAAAGAGGAACATATTGTGTAGAAATACAGGACCCAAAACGTTAATCTCTTCGCATAGGTGAACTAGGACGTGCGTCATGATGTTGAAGAAGGATGGTGGGAACACCAACTCGAAACTGACAAGACATTACACCAAATCATTCTCTATCCTTGGTATGATTTCTAGATCGATTACCTTCTGAGAGATTGCATTGAGAAATGCACATAGCTTCACAATGGCTAATCGAACGTTTTCCGGTAGAAGCCCCCTCAATGCAACCGGAAGCAGTTGTGTCATAATCACGTGGCAATCATGAGACTTTAGGTTCTGAAACTTTCTCTCTGCCATGTTTATTATTCTCTTTATATTCGATGAGAAGCCAGACGATACCTTAATACTGAGCAGGCATTCAAAGAAGATTTCCTTCTCTTCTTTGGTAAGAGCGTAGCTTGCATGACCCTGATGTATGCCGTCTTTTCCGTGCATATGTTGTTGGTCCTCCCGTGCCTCAGGTGTATCTTTTGTCTTCCCATACACGCTCAAGAAGCCAAGCAGGGTCACACAAAGATTCTTCGTCACGTGCATCACGTCGATTGCGGAGCGGACCTCTAGGTCTTTCCAATAGGGCAGGTCCCAAAATATAGATTTCTTCTTCCACATGGGTGCGCGTCCGTCAGCGTCATTCGGAAAAGGTTGTCCACCAGGACCCTTTCCAAAGATCACCTTCAAATCCTTGACCATATCATGTACATCAGCACCAGTACGGTGGCGAGGCTTCGTCCGGTGATCCGCCTCACCTTTGAAATGCTTGCCTTTCTTTCTTACGGGATGCCTGCTCGGAAGAAATCGACGATGTCCCAGGTACACATTCTTCTTACAATTAGCCAAATATATACTGTCGGTATCGTCCAAACAGTGCGTGCATGCACGGTATCCCTTGTTTGTCTGTCCTGAAAGGTTACTGAGAGCAAGTCAATCATTGATGGTCACGAACAACAACGCCTTTAGGTCAAATTCTTCCCCCATGTGCTCATCCCACGCACATACACCTGTTCCATTCCATAGTTGTAAGAGTTCTTCAACTAATGGCCTTAGGTACACATCAATGTCGTTGCCGGGTTGCTTAGGGCCTTGGATGAGCATTGGCATTATAATGAAATTCTGCTTCATGCACAACCAAGGAGGAAGGTTATACAAACATAGAGTCACAGGCCAGGTGCTATGGTTGCTGCTCTGCTCCCCAAAAGGATTAATGCCATCTGCGCTTAGACCAAACCATACATTCCTTGCGTCATCTGCAAACTCCTTCCCGTACTTTCTTTCGATTTTTCTCCACTGCGACCCGTCAGCGGGTACTCTCAACTTTCCGTCTTTCTTACGGTCTTCTCTGTGCCATCGCATCACCTTGGTATGCTCTTTGTTTTGGAACAAACGTTTCAACCGTGGTATTATAGGATCATACCACATCACCTTGGCAGGAATCTTCTTCCTGGGGCGCTCGCCCTCGACATCACCAGGGTCATCACGGCTGATCTTATAGCGCAATGCACCGCATACCGAGCAAGCATTCAAATCCCCGTACTCACCACGGTAGAGGATGCAATCATTAGGGCATGCATGTATCTTCTGCACCTCTAACCCTAGAGAGCATGCAGCCTTCTTTGCTTCGTACGTATTCTCGGGCAATTTGTTGTCCTTTGGAAGCATATCCTTTATCATTACCAGCAACTTTCCAAATCCCTTGTTAGATACACCATTCTCTGCCTTCCATTGCAGCAATTCCAGTGTGGTGCCCAGCCTTTTCTTGCCACCTACGCAATTCGGGTACAACAATTTTTTGTGATCCTCTAACATGCGCTGCAACCTTTTCTTCTCCAAATCACCTGTGCAGTTTCTCTTTGCATCGGCAATGGCCCGACCTAGATCATCAACTAGCCCATCCGATGCCTCTTCTTCAGCTTCTTCCCGCATTGCCGGCTCAACTTCTTCCCGCATTACCGGCTCAACTTCTTCCCTCATTGTTGTATCATCGTATTCAGGGAACCCATGGCCAGGATAGCTGTTGTCGTCCTCTTCTTCTTCATTGTCTTCCATCATAACCCCTCTTTCTCCATGCTTGGTCCAAACATTATAGTGGGGCATGAAACCGGACTCAAACAGGTGGACGTGAATGGTTCTTGACGTAGAGTAATTGGGACCATTCTTACAGCCAGCACATGGACAAGGCATAAAACCATCCGCTCGCTTGTTTGCCTCAGCCGCAAGCAGAAAAGTACGCATGCCATTAATGAACTCGGGAGAGCATCGGTCATCGTATATCCATTGCCGGCTCATCTTCAATACATAGCACCGAAAACATCAAATTAATACAATACATAAAGTTCATACATAAAGATCATACAACACTTAAATGCAACAAACAAATAACTCTCTAGCTAAAGAATTTAAATGCAACAACAAATGCGATCGAGATCGCAACTAAGGTAACAATTGATCCAACAACATAATGATACCAAGCCTCACTATGAATGGCATATTTTCTAATCTTTCTAATCTTCAAGTGCATTTTCTTCATCTTAATCTTGTGATCATCGATGACATCGGCAACATGTAACTCCAATTCCATCTTCTCCCCCTCAATTCTTTTCAATTTTTCCTTCAAATCCTTGTTTTCTCTTTCAACTAAATTTAACCTCTCGACAATAGGGTCGGTTGGAATTTCCGGTTCAACTACCTCCTACATACAAATATCTATGTCAACTTGATGGGCATAATTTGTCATAAACACGAAATGCAATGAATAGTTTTAAAAGACAATATACCACATCCGAATCATAACCCGGACGAGGGCCGACGGGGACGGATATCAAAACCATGGCACTATGTATAACAAACAACGTATGGGTAAGATAATTATACGAGTAACTATATATCCAAGTCACACAAACATCAATTTTTTATATAAAACTTCATGAACAAGAGGCTCACCACAAGGTGGTGCTAGCGACGGGACGTTGCGAGCGATCGACGGTGGTTACGACGGAGATTTAGAAGGTACTAAGTAAACCACACCTACATATGCAAACTAAGTGTTATTTTTGACCTCAAATTGCATATAAATCAAATACTAGCACATATATATAATTCCTCCCAAATTACTAAACTCAAAAATCAATCACTATATAAAGCATTGCACGAGCTAATCTAGCAATGAGAGATGAAAGGAAAAAGTTGCTAACCTTTGTGATCATTTGAATGGATGGGGGCCTTCAAATCTTGACAAATTTTAGGCAAAATGTGTAATGAGCTTGAGAGGAAGAGGGAAAAGAACAGAGAGGAGAGGGAAAAGGGGAAGAACAGAGCGAGCTCGGGTGGACGAAGGGTCTATGTAGGACGACCTTTAGTACCGGTTCGTGATACGACCCGGTACTAAAGGTGTTGGAGGGGCCCCAGACTGACAACATCCTGCCACCACTCTCATTAGTACCTGTTCGTGGCACGAACCGGTGCTAAAGGTTCGCCACGAACCGGTACTAATGAGAGCGGCCCGGCTAGCCGTTGGAACCGGAACTAATGGACACATTAGTGCCGGCTCAAATTCAAACCGGCACTAATGTGCTTCACGTTTGACCTTTTTCTACTAGTGTGGCAATGGGGGAAGGAGCAGCGAGGCCGGACCGGCGGCGCGGACATGTTGCCTCTTCTTTCGTGGACCATGGATATTGGTACGTCGCTTTGCTTTCCTTTGTTGGGGATGGTGACGATGTAGTAGTCCACTCCTTACACAACTCGGCCTAAATGCTTCAGTGTGCGGCAGCCGCTGGAGATTTGAGTTTTGTACAGGGAGGCACATCGGAGGGCAGTAGTCGATGTTTTAGCCAATCATGATGTATTGCACATTGCCTTTCGTTTGCCTCTCACTCTTATTATTGACATGTTGATTTTTCACTGACATGGAGAAGAAGAGAGATTATAGGGCGACATTAACTTCCGTTGTTTTTAATTTGACTATGATTGCAACTTTCAGATTTATCATATTCTAATACTTGGTGATTTGTATTTTGTAGGTGATGCTGGATGCTTCTACTCTGCAATGCTCATATCTGATGCAATATATTTTTGCTTTATTGAAGGGGACTAACTTGTGTTGGGAGGGATTCCTGAAGGTGATGTCAGATCATTGCTAAATAACAAGGAATCCTTGGCACTTGTGATCTAGTAGTATTTGTCTACGACAGGTATGCATTCTGTCCAGCTAGGCCGAGTGTTCCAGATTTAGTAATGCTAGAGACACAAACAGATTTTGTATACATTTTGATGTTTTAGCTTCCATAGTGAGAGCAAGTTGCAAGACCATATGCGGTCTTATGTTTGCGAGTTTCCTAAATTTATAAGATTCTTGGTCCAATCTGAAGTAGCAGTACAAATGGTTCATTAACTTTTCCACTATGTTTGCTTCTTAGATCTACTACATTCAACTACTGCATGAATATTTTTTGGCGCCCTCTTTCTGGCGTAGAAGATTGGCAATGCCACAAGATCGAAATATGTTCCATTTATTAATATACGACTCTGCACCAAACTGCTATGGTTGTCAAGTGCATATATAGTGGTATTCTTCTACAAGAACACCCAGTAGGTAAATGATCTTAGATTTTTTCCAGCCATCTTCAGCTGCAGTGCTATTCCTGTTTTCTGAATTCATGGGGTGCAAGGCTATGCAATCTCTTAACTGTATATTGCACCCAGTTAGCAAGTAAGTCCTTTCTCTTTCTTCTTTATTTCCTGTTTGCATTCAGAATAATTATGTCTAGGCATACTAACCTACAGTTTTCTAATGTGTGCTTCTCAAGAATGATCTGCATTCGGAACAAACAATTGGAGGGGGGGACCTGGTTTCAACTGTTGATGAGGCACTGTCCGAGGAGAGACAGTAGATAAATGCAAATGTCCCCCAGCGCCAGAGGAGATCCTTTCTATGGAGAAACACCACATACGTACATAATTTTCTGCCTGGATTCTGGAAACGACCAAGGATAAGCAACTCAAGCGAAAGATTGCTTTGGTCGATCCTGCTGTGTTATTCTTCTCAAACATGCTAAAGAAAGGTTGGTACGATTGGTAGCCAACTAACTTACATAACACGCACACATTACTCTGTTTTTCTAATGAGTGTATGTGGATGCATACAAATAGTTTAGTATATTCTCTATTTCTTTAGTGAGTATATGAGGATGCGTAACAGTTCTATGCTTTTCACGGATATATGTTGAAGCATGGAAAATGTATATGGTGCGTTTCATTTCTGCTCATCCTGATTTAACCAAACCAACCCCATGCATTTGAGGTTGTTGTGCCTGTCAGGTTTGGACATGTCCTTATTTGTACTAAATCACTAAACTAAACTTTATAAATAAAATAGCCTCCCCCTCCTTTCCAACAACTTATTTATTATTAGAGCAAGCAACGACGTGTTATCATGCTCGCTTTCTTGTGAGCAGTACTTGAGTTTAGATTGACATATACCCTTAGGTGTATAGAATCTTTGCCTACCTCTTGCCTATTTGGCATAGATAGATGGTTTGCTTTGGAGAGGGATTAGATAAGGCCTATGAGTCCTAAGTAAGCGTGATAAGCAGCAAGCAGTACACTTCTATTTACTATTAAGCGGCTACTGAATTTCTGATAATGGCGTTACAGGGATGATACAATCAATCCAACTGTTACCTTCGGTGTGATTTTTTGAAGGACTAATCTAAAGATGCTGGCTAGCTTGCACCGCCATCATACAGTCTAGAAGCAAAGGCAAGGATTACAGGGAAAATAAAGGTGCAATGCGCCTAATATATTTTACTTTTTGGCGAAGTTTTGGTGCTTGCGCAAGAAAGTAACACCATTATTATACCTACTGATCCTTCTTCCCAGGCAATTCGCCATCCGAAGAAATGCCAACTAACTCATTTTTGTACTTCCTCTGTTACAGAGGTAAAAATACTACCGCTTTTCGAAAGCTTTTTGTTGTTGCATGTTCCCCTTTCTTAATCTTGTATTTATTCAATCTCACCATTCTATCGTTTTCCTGAAAAATTATACTCACATAGTAATATTTTCCTTATTGGTGATCTTCTGTTTGGCCTTCATTTGGTGTGCATATGGCATGGGATATTATAGGCTTATTTTTATTATTTGTTCATGCACTAATGCATACTCCCTCCTTTCCCAAATATAAGCCTTTTTCTAGAGATTCCAACAAGTGACTACATACAGAGCAAAATGAGTGAATCTACACTCTAAAATATGTCTACATACACCCATGTGTTGTAGTCAATTTGAAATGTCTAAATGACTTATATTTAGGAACGCAGGGAGTAAATCTTTTGGTTATGCTCTTATTATTTAGTCTAGAGCTATGCAATGACAACCATGGCTTTAGTGTTCAGGTGAGTGCCATAGACTGAAGAACCCTTGGCATCTTATCTAAATTCTTTAATCCTATATTATGCGTGCCCAGTTAAAGTTAAAGTACCTTATACCAGTACCTTAATTAGCCTCTTCTGACAATTGATTGTTTGAACTGTTATAGTAGGACTCGGACTTTCAAAGTTATTAGGCATGTGAACATGTTTTTATTTTAGTTTATACAGTTATGTGTTCTTTTGGCTTCAGGTTGCTCCTGCAGAGAAAGCACAGTAAACTCAGATGATTTAGTTAGAAGATACTCTTTTAAAGGCGGTCACTCAACTAAGTATCTTATACAATATACCTAGCTGGATGATTGGAGCAGTCTCAGCTGCTAATTAGTGCTCCTGTGTTGAATCACTCAGCTCAGTATCAACACTGCCCTTGAGACTTGGCTATTAGCATAGTAGCAACGAGCTCACACACAAAATCTGCAGATTCATCAAACACTGGAGGAGGTTAGTTCTTACCTGAGTGGCAATGGCGGCTGCCGTGCTGGAGCATCCCTTGCCGTGAAAAGTTACCAGCTTCAGGGAGTGCCGGCACAGCCGAAACTGACGCCACCTACGGCAGGGAGCGACGGTGGCAACTGAGGATTTGGCTCGCCGGTATGAGCAACAGTGGCACCATTTGCCGGTTCCGCAGCTCCAAGCCACAGAGGTAGCTGCCGGGCCACCAAGATGCAGATGGAGCCGCAACGCCTCTAAGCTGCAGCAGGAGCCGCTCTGCCGCCAAGCTGCAGCGTCAGCCGCCGCCAAGATGGAGCCCAAAGTGTCGGCGGCGGCCTCCACCAGGTGCTTTATCACTTCAGTACGAGTAGAATGGGGAAAGGAACGGGACGAAGATGGTGAACTGGTGGATGGAACAAGACAAACAGTCAACCACGTGCTGACCTCCGACATTACATGTGTGACGCGTGTGTATAGGTGTCCAGAGTGTGTGGTTCTCTTGTCCCAATGGCACAGTTGTAATTTTGTTTTTCTTGCTAATTTGTACTGCATGTACTGGTATGATCTGTACTGTTTCATGCAGTCTATTCCTACTTATTTTGACTTCTTTTTATCATGTATCATATAATAATAAGATATAAGTATCTATTAAGTTAATTTTAAATTAGTGGCTTGCTGTCGCTTTTTGCGCCATGGGCGCAACGAGTCATCTAGCATAAGAAACACTAAGATGATACAAGAAATTGATTTGTGACAACTTGATAGTACCAGCCCTGAAGAAGTCGGATAGAAATTTTTTCCATCTAACAATTCTTTATTTTTTGAAAGATCGACAATTATTAATTGAACATGCCTTACCGATGTAGAACTTGTCTTTGGTACTGTTACGACTTATGAGTGTATACCAGATTAAAAGACGGATGTCTGGGAGGAACGACAAAGCTGTTGAACAATAGAAGAGTGAGGTAACATAGAAAACACTAAGAGGTAGTACAAGAAACTGATCGGTGACAACTTGATAGTGCCAGCCTGAAGAATTTGGATAGAATCTAACAATTCTTTATTGAAGATGATTCATGAACGTAGAATTTGTCTTTGGAGTTGTTACAGCTGACAAGTGTACTATGCGATGTAGTCAAAGAACAGAGGCATGCATTGCCAATTCAAACATGCAAGTCATCCCCGAAAATGGGAGGTTTCTCATGATCACAGTTTGTTTGTATCATTTAACTTGGCGATGAGTATATTTTTAGTCCCTCAACTTTACCGACAGGATAAAAATAATTCCTCAACTTCAAAACCAGACAAACATAGTCTCTTAACTTGTAAAACTGGATACTTTTTGTCCCTCCGGCCACTCAAGGTGGTTTTGGGCTGACATAGACCTGGTATTGACCTTTGAACTCGCCACATTAGCGCCACGTCACACAGAACGTATATTGTTATCCAACAGACTGTATATTGTCGATCTTGCCTGTAGCAGGACGGCGGTGATGCATGGCCATCCAACAGACTGTATATTGTCGATCTTGCCGAGAGCAACAGACAAGCAGGATGGACTGAGCTCGCCTCGACACAAACGCATAGAAGCTTCAATTCCTCGACACGCACATACACAAAAGGAAGCTGAGATGCCCTTTCTCCCATGCTATTTACAATTGCCATGGATATGTTAAGCAAGCTATTTGACAAGGCAGAGAAATGTGGAGTCGTTGACAAATTCACTAACAACCATGCCATTCCTCAACGTTTGTCCGTATACGCGGACGATGTCATTCTCTTTCTTAAGGCTGCACATAATGAGGTAGAGGCAACTAGAGTACTTCTAAATATTTTTGGGAATGCCTCAGGTCTGAGATGTAACATGAACAAAAGTTTAATAACTCCAATTTCCTGTGAGGATGAGATGATCGTCAAGTTTGGTAATATCTTAAACTGTCAGATTGAACAACTTCCCATAAGGTATTTGGGTCTATCGCTTAGTCTGAAACGATTGCGCAAAGAGGACTTTCAGTACTTGATTGACAAGATCAGAGACAAATTAGGGACATGGCGAACCGGCTTGTTTCAGAGTGGTCGTTTGATATTGGTTCAGGCCGTGCTTTCGGCTATACCAATTTTCCATCTCATGTCGTTGGATCCACCTCCGTGGGTGTTCAAGGCCATTGATACAATTAGGAGAGCTTTCCTTTCGAAGGGTACTGAAGTTGTGAATGGTGGCCATTGTTTAGTGAGTTGGAAATATGTTTGCAGACCGAAGGGGTGTGGTGGCTTGGGCATACTGGACACTCAGATTATTAATTCTGCTCTCAAGTTACGTTAGGCGTGGAAGGCTCGTACTGTTGGGGATCGCTCTTGGAGCATCATGCTCAACCCTCTGGAGTATAACAATAGACAGCTTTTCAATGTTGTGGCTTGAGTGGTTTTGGGAAATGGGCAGCAATGCTACTTCTGGACGGATAGATGAATTGAGGGAGCCGTTGTTGCTGATTATGCACTGGATGTTATTAACGCTGTCCCAACAGTCGTCAAAGAAAGAAGAACTGTTGTAGATGAAGCTTGGATTAAAGATATTAAGGGGAAGATTTCTATTCGGACCTTCCATCATGTCTTAAACTTATGGGAGGTCATTATCAATATTCATGTTGATCCCTCGACTGAAGATAAGTGGACTTGGACTTGGGAGGTAAAGGGAGATTATTCGGCAAGGTCTGTTTATAATGCGCATTTTTGTGCTGCGGTAAAATGCAGCACGGCCAGTGGTATCTGGAAGACTTGGGCGTCTCTGAAAATTAAACTTTTTCTATGGTTGGTCGTCAGAGGGCGTGTATGAACAAACGACCATCTTGCCAATCGTGGTTTGCCTCACCAGGATGCTTGCTGCTACTATCATAACACTCAAGAAACCGTTCATCATTTATTCATAGGTTGCTCGGTCGTGTAGATTATTCGAAATATGGTGCTTCAATGGGCTGGTTTGAGTGAGATAGTGCCTCAAGATTACCGTCTCTCCAGAATTGGTGGCACAATGCCAGACTCACTACTCAAGAAACTAAGAGGAAATCTCTGAACTCCTCAGTTTACTTGATCATTTAGAGCATATGGCGCGAGAGAAACAGAAGAGTCTTTGATAATCGCTTCACGCCTTCGCAAAATGTCGTTGATCAAATCAAAGTTGATGCTAGGCTGTGGGAGGTGGCGAGTTTTGGTCGTTTGATCCTTCATTAACTGCATGTTATTGTGTTCGGCTTGTAGGGCCCTTTTTTGCGTGTTAGTTGTTCCTCGGTTGGGTGGGTAGTTCGTTTTTCTATTTCTTTCTGACTTGTTTTGGATTGGTCGTGTTGTTTATCCCTCTTTCTTTAATATAATACATGTAGCTCTCCTGCATAGTTTGAAAAAAAAAAGTTGATTGTTTCCTCAACACGCAAATACACAACAAGCAAAGCTGATTGATTCCTCATATGCAAGCTAGCCATGCAAGCCAATTTGCCGCTGGCTGGGGACGCAAACGACTCACGTCATCTGCCTTGTCGGCATCGACGAGGGGTGCGCGCATGCCGTCGAGCACAGGAACGCCATGGATGTCGGGCCGTGCGTGTTCGACCGCTCGGCACGCGCTGTCCATGCGCTCGATCGGCGCCTCTAACATGGGCACATGGCCTCGGCCCATGAACACCGGGTCCTACGTGTTCGACCGCTCAGACGCTCGCTCAGCATGCACGTCTTCCAAGTGCTCGTCGTCCATACGCTCGGCATCTAGCTAGCTTTTCACATACCAAAACCCCTATTTTCGGGGATGATTTTGCTCTCACATTTCACCACTTGGGTGAAAGCAACGTGAGAGCCTACCGAGTATGGACACGTGCATTATTTTGGGAGATTGGTGTGCACAGTTCCCCTGGTGACTATAAGCCTTGGATGAAAATTTTCTTAATATGGTTACCTATTCCATGCGTGCGTCTAGCTATTTTTGAGGGGTCAAACATGCAGTTCGTCAAGCGAAGAGAATTGGTTGTTTGTATATTGAAATCCCTGGTGGGCCGCCAGTGCTCAAGTGGGCGATGAGGCTACTTGCATGCATGCATGAGGCCCGGCTGTTCGATGCAGACGGTTTCTATTTTATTCGTTTGCGTGGCCGGTGCTGGCGTGTATTGCGAGCGAGAGTTTTTCTCAGGTTTAGAGTTTTTTCCTTCACTTACGAATGTAATGGTATTGATGACACGTAGTTATTATTATTGACGTGTTTTCTTCTCTCTCGAACACTCGAAGGCTCAAGGGAAATCACGTGACCGCCCCACCGTCGTGTGCTCATATAAAACTGCCCGCCTGGTCACTCAAGTCGCCATCACCAGCACTGTTGCATCGCCACTTCCTCCCCCACCACGGGCCTGCTTCTTCCCCGTTGCCCTCCCGTTCAATCGTCATCCTACCCGGTGCTCGGGGACGCCCACACCCCACCTAGCTGCTGGCCAATAGCCCCCGACGCACCCTTCCTGTCGTGAAATTGTCACGGCAGATGTCCTTTTTGCAAGAATTTAGTCGTGGAGCCATCGCAACTAGAAAGCTTAAAGGGGTTAATCGGGACAAAGACACGCGAGGTTTATACTAGTTCAGCCCCTTACGGTGAAGGAAGGCCTACGTCTAGTTGGATTGGAATTGCTTGAGGTTTCGATGACCAGGGAGCGAGATACGCTATGCCTGGCTCTCGATCAGTTGTTTTTCATCCTATGCCGCTGACGGGTCGTCCCCTTATATACACGGGTTGACGCCCTGCGGCCTACAGAGTCCCGGCCGGCTCATAAACAGTGTCCGGCTCGGCGACTAGTTACTTCTACCTTACAGTACAAGTTATACCATCATGGCGGTTTATCTTTATGGGCCTCAGAGTCGCCTGTGGGCCTTTAAGCCTTTTAGTGAACCGCCATCTTCATGCCTTGGTCTTGGGCTTCTGATGAACCTCTATTTGCGTAACCCGACCTTTCCTGGATGGCTTACACAAATAGTCATATCCCCAACATTAGGCCCCAGATTGATTTGAACCGGTTCATGTCAATCTTTGAAAACCTTATGAACTGGCCTTTAGTCTTCTGTCTTGCGTGAAAATTGTAACCCGCCGTGACGTCATCCTCCGGCTTCGGGTTAAATCATCGTGACGTCATCTTCAATAAAACTTATATTTTTATTCATCATATCTTCAATGGATCTTTGCCTTTACTGACCCTCTCGAAAATCGAGGCGTTGGGGCCACTGGATAATGATGTCTTGGTCTCCTCGTTTCTCGCGCCGTCTCAGTCGGTCCTCCTTATAAATAGGCGCAACCTAGGTCTTTTCCATTTTCTCCGGTCGTCTTCTTCCTCGCACTCCCTCTTCTGCCGCTCGAGCTCTGACGCCGCCACCGTCGGAAACCTCGTCTTCACCGACTCAGGCCGCTGCATCACCCTATTTTTTGACCAGAGAACAACGGCAACCCTCCGCAGTTCTTCCACATCGGTGAGTTCTCTTTCCCCCCTTTCTCAGATCTGCATTAGTGCTGTCTTGAGTTCGTCAACGTTCATCGTCGCCCGACGCAACCTCCATTAGTTCTTACCTCTAATACCTTGTTCAGATTGTAAAAACCACATAGAACTGCCGCGGAGGATGTTGTGTGCTTATTCTGTATGAAAACAGATCTCATTTCCTTGTTTTGGGAGCCCTCCTTGAGTATATGAACTTCCTTGTACTGTTTTAGGTCTAGAAATTTTTCCTTTCTAGAGCATCGTTTGATCCAAAATAATAATTGCAATTTGTGAAACATGTTTGCTCCACACTTAGCCAAAAACTGTGTTGACTCTGTTTCAGCCATAGTAGTCCGTGTAACCGGTTTAAGATAATACCGGCTGTCAGCACCGCTTGCCTCTGGCGAGTTAAGAAAACCTTAATCATCGTTAATACCTGCAGCTGTTAAACATTATCACATAGTTACCTGTATGTCATTAGGCCCCTTCTTAAGCCGCCATCTTAAATAACCCAATAATGTTTATTCTCCGGGTTATAATAAACCGGAAAATTTCCTTTATCTTTTTGTAGGCTTCAATTTATCCAATGGGACCCAAAGCTGTTAAACCTTCGGTTACCTGCAACTGGGTCCCATCCATTGTTACAGAGAGCAAATTGTCCGAGTTTGTAAAGTCTGGCCATCTACCTAAGAAGGATGTCATGTCTTATCGTGCTCTTGACCCGTCTGAAGAGAAACCTCAACCCAAGAAAGGGGAGGTGATCATTTTTACCGATCACATGAGTCGGGGATTTGCTCCTCCCGGTTGAAAATTCTTTAGAGACCTTTTGCACTTCTTTGACTTAAGACCTCAAGACATCGGGCCCAATTCCGTGTCAAATATCTGCAACTTCCAAGTTTTCTATGAGGTCTACCTTGGAGAAGAACCCAGCCTACCTTTGTTCAGGGAATTGTTCTATTTAAACCAGTAGAATGAGCGGGCTAACGGGCCCAGTCTGGAGCTTGGTGGCATATCGATTCAAAGGCGAAGAGACTGCCTGTTCCCTTATGCTGAATTACCGAGTCATCCAAAGGACTGGAACCAGACATGGTTCTACTACCAAGATACTTCTCCGGCTGGTGAAAACCCGCTGCCCGGCTTCCGTGCATTGCGCCTTGAACCTACTCACCCGCTGCCGGATAAGTTGACTGCTATTGAACGTCTGCCACCCACCCCCAAGATCAAGAAGATTAAAGCTCTTTTAGGGAACGGCTTAGATGGCAGTGACCTGGTCCGAGTCTGGGTTGCTTGGAGAATAATTTTGTTAAGCCGCCGCCCCGGCTTAATATGTAATTATTCAGGCGAGAAAGATGACCCTCAGCGTCATAGTCCTGACGACTTACCAGATGACATAGTGGAAGCTACAACTCAGTCTTTGTTGAAAGAGGGCACAGTGAATAGTAACGCTTTCGGCTTACTACCTTTCTGCAAGAAGAACCCGGCCCCTGCAGTAAGTTTCTAGCCGCCGGGTTATTTTTATCATGTTATACTGTATTCTTACGCATAACCCTTTATAACCTTTTACAGGAAAATGATAACTTCTGGAAAATCCAATATGATCATGAGGCGGCCAAAAAAGCCAGGGCGGCCAAAAGAGCTGAAAGGAAAACCGCCAAGCCCACCACTTCAAGGAAAAGGAAGCCAAACGCTTCTGAGCTGTTTCAGCTTGATGATACTGATGATAACGAGGAAGAGGTAACTTTTTAATTTCCCTTTCTCCTTTATCACTACCTTACTAATATTAACCTTCTTTCAGGAAGACACGGGCAACAGCCAACCCGTCGAGGAAGAGGTAATTATAATCTCCTCCAACTCCGAGCTTCAGCCGCATCAGAAAATTCGAAGAGTAACCCAGAAAGTAAGATTTTCACACCCTTTGGCTTACCAAGATCCTGACTTTCTTTTGAAGCAACAACAATTTGAAAACCGGAGGCAGACCCGGACCAGCAAGGATGCAGAGCTATCCTCCGGCTTGCCTGACACAACCCGGAAGCGTCGGACTGAGGTTATCTCCAACTTAGACCCTTTTTTACTTTTGGCGGGTCTAATCCGTCAACCTCTCAATTCCTCTGACTCCAATTACCAGGATACCTCTCCTTCATCCGGCGAGTCCATGCAATCAAACATGCCGGCTTTTAAGACTGCCCCTGGGTAATATCAATTTATTCACCTTATGTTTTTCTTTCTTCATGTTTCTTTACTTATTTCTCTGCTTTGCCCACAGCGTGCAGGTTAAGCCCAGGAAGAAAACCAAGAAGGATAAACCGGCCCAAACCCCTGTGGTGACTGAACCGGAACAAGGTATAGCTGCTCCTGACTCTTCCACACATCAATCGCCGCCTGAGCCGGCTCAAGACATTGCAGCACCAACTTCTGACCCACCTGCTGAAGATATTCTTGATGGTTCTGTTAACCCGGAGGCACCTAGCCCAGTCAAAACGTCTGACCCAGAAGTGGAATTTCTCAAGGCTCAATTCGTTGAGCCGGCCAGGCCCACCGTCCTTGCCAAATGCTCGGCTAAAGAGGAGTTGCTAGAACGCCGTAAGGCCAAAATGGATATCACCGACTATACTCATTTGAGTATTGGAGAGATCGTCTCGGGCTATATCAACCAGGTGCAAAGCAGCCGTGACCTGGACTAGGTATACATTAGCCCCCAAGTGTCAAGTATCTTTGCTTGCAAAGTGCTTGGGACTTAATATTATTTACCGTAATCTTGACTACTATCCGGTGCAATGCAGGCCACCATAAGTCAATTTGAATCGGAGATTGCTGACCTGAAGAACCGCCTGGCAGCCTAGGAGATTGAAATTCAAAAGGCTAACTCCAAATTTGAATTCAGCATCTCTGAACAAGAGAAACTGAAGAAAAATTTTGAGTCGAAGAAGAAAATTTGGACTGACGAAAAGGCCGGACTGATGACCCGGGCCGAGACAGTAGAGGCATCGCTGGCAAATGCAACAGCCGAACTGACCGGCTTACAACGCCAGATATCTCGGATGGTCTCAGCGATCTTTGGTAAGTTATCTTAAGCAAGAATTAAATATTGTAAATATTCCTTCAATTGTTACCTGAGGTTTACCTTATACTTACCAATACAGGCCCCAGGAGCACAAACCTCAAGCAGAATATGCTGATCAAATTGAAGGTGGTGTATACTCTAGTAGAGCAACTGTACATCGGGTCACAATGTGCCTTGGCCGTTGTAGCCTTATCAAATGATGTGCCCTACCTCCTGCAAGATGTGTTACAACGGCTTGCTGTACTTCCTCAGCGGATTCAAGAGTTGAGACGGGCCCAAGCAAGAGCCGGAGCAATAGCCGCTTTGAGTCGGGCCAAAGCCTGGTTACCACAGCTAGACCCGGCCGATATCGCTCTTGGGTATCCAAGTTTAAAGGAGGATGGTACTCCATTTGATGAAAAGGATTTCACCACCTACGTGAGGGATATACGCCCTGTGGCCACTCAAATTGGAAACGACACTGACCTCACCAAGTGTTAGCCGGGTTATGACAAGGAGAATCGGAGAATCCCCACGCCGCATTATGACAATGTCAGCTTGATCCCTCCAATCCATAAGCACACCTTTGCCCCTGAAGTCGACCCAACCGGTTTAATAGATGATGAAGCTGAGTTTGAGGCCTTGAGTGGCATTGACTGGGCCTCATCATCCTTCCAGGACAAAGCAGCCGGCGGAGAGGCGGAGAAGGATAACCCGGAGGCTTCAAGTCAACCCCAAGAGTAGATTGCCAGGCGCCACCTGCTTATGTGTTTGTAGAAAAAACAATGGTGCATCATTCAAACTCGGGGAGTCTTGTAACAGAGTAGAAAATACTTTGAGTTTTGCTATGCCTTTGCGCATGCTTATGGCCCTTAATACTTGCATAAGCCGCCGTCACTATGCACTTTGTAGTTTATATGAATATGTTATGTCCTTTGCAGAAATGTCTTGCATTGCCCTATGATGCTTACGGCCGCTTTTCAGGTTTATATAAGCCAACCCCTGAGGGTAAGTTTAACTCCTGAAAATTGGCACATAAAAGTTCACCTGGTACTTAACAACCTGATGTAACCAATATTAATCCTGGAGGATTGCAATGTATTCCATTGTATTTTCAAGAGGGTCGCAAGATATCCAATGTTGATACTTGTAAAATATGATGAACAAAATTCAAGGGTTTCTGATTCGAATACGATCAGTGAACCGTTCCAAAGGGGTTGAGCTAAGATTTGGATACGATCTGTTAGCCCCTAGTGGCTGTGGCGATGCCGATCAAGTGGGTATCGACAACTATGTTCTCTTTGGTTTGAATACGATCTATGTTTGAACAGGAAGCCCCCAAGTGACCATAAGAGTTGTTTAATGACGCTGATTCGAATGCGATCCACGTCAGACCCAAAGGGGTTAAGCTATGATTCAAATATGATCAAGAAGCCCCCAAGTGGGTTTGGCAGTATGCCGATCAAGTGGGTATCGACAGCTATGTTCTCTTTGGTTCGAATACGACCTATGTTTGAACAGGAAGCCCCCAAGTGATCACGGCTAGATTCAGATATGATCATAAGCCGGACCAAAGGAAAGACGGATTCAGATATGATCCCGCTTCTCCTTGGTTATCTCCACCACCTGACAAACAAAACACATAAACCTTTATGGGAGTGGAAAAAGGACAGAGGTCCTGCTTTATTGCTTTATGTAATATACATAGTATAAGTATATACACATTAGAGCCGATGGCTCAAGTATAATAAGGCCGAAGATGAGCGATATTCCATGGCCGACGGGTCTCCTCCTCCGACTTACGTGAGTCTTTGTGCTCCCGAACGTCGATAAGGTAGTATGATCCGTTGTTCAGATTCTTGCTGACCACAAAGGGTCCTTCCCAAGGAGGGGATAGCTTGTGCATGTCAGATTGATCCTGGATGAGTCGGAGCACTAAGTTGCCTTCCTGAAAGGTTCTGGACCTAACCCGGCGGCTGTGGTAGCGGCGCAGGTCTTGCTGGTAAATCGCCGAGAGGGCTATTTCCAAGTCTCGCTCTTCATCCAACAGGTCAAGTGCGTCTTGACGAGCTTATTCATTTTCTTCCTCAACATAAGCCGCCACACGGGGTGAGTCATGACGAATGTCACTTGGCAGGACCGCCTCTGCTTCATACACCATAAAGAAAGGCGTGTAACCCGTAGATCTGTTAGGTGTAGTATTGATGCTCCAAAGTACAGAAGGTAACTCCTCCACCCAACAACCCGGCGTCCGCTGCAAGGGGACTAAGAGCCGGGGCTTGATATCCCTCAAGATTTCTTGATTAGCTCATTCTGCCTGACCATTGGATTGAGGGTGAGCCACAGCTGAAACGTCAAGCCGGATATGCTCTCGTTGTCAGAACTCTTCCATAGCTCCTTTGGAGAGGTTAGTGTCATTATCAGTTATAATGCTGTGTGGAAAACCAAAGCGAAAAATCACCTTTTTCATAAACTGGACCGCCGTGGCTGCATCACACTTACTGACTGGCTCCGCCTCCACCCTCTTTGTGAACTTGTCAACCACCACCAAGAGGTGCGTCTTTTTATCCTTAGACCTTTTGAAAGGCCCGACCATATCAAGCCCCCAGACTGCAAACGGCCAAGTAATTGGAATCATCCTCAATTCTTGAGCCGGCACATGGGCTCGTCGTGAGAATTTCTGACATCCGTCACATTTACTGACCAGGTCTTCTGCATCAGCATGAGCCGTCAGCCAATAAAACCCATGACGGAAAGCTTTGGCCACAAGAGATTTTGAGTCGGCCTGATGACCACAATCGCCTTCATGAATCTCACGAAGGATCTCCTGACCCTCTGTAGGTGACACGCAACGTTGAAATGCTCTAGTGACGCTGCAGTGATGTAACTCGCCATTGACAATTGTCATGGACTTGGACCGCCGGGCGATTTGTCTTGCCAAGGTCTCATCTTCAGGCAACTCTCCCCGGGTCATGTAAGCCAAATAAGACACTGTCCAATCCGGGATA
Source organism: Triticum dicoccoides (assembly GCF_002162155.2). NCBI lineage: Eukaryota > Viridiplantae > Streptophyta > Magnoliopsida > Poales > Poaceae > Triticum > Triticum dicoccoides. Next base: position 708,495,173 of record NC_041382.1, on the reverse strand, counting down.
ACGTGGAGAGCCGCCACCAGTTGTGCCTCCGGGTCTGGTACTGCCAGATCTTCCTCTGTAGGTAACTTAACAGAAGGATTATGCAAAACATCAAGAAAGGTGTTAGGCGGCACCGGCTTACGCTGAGACCCCAGCCGGCTTAAGGCATCAGCCGCCTCATTCTTCCTTCGATCAATGTGTTCCACCACATAACCCTTGAAATGTCCAGCCACCGCATTGACTTCACGATGATAAGCCGCCACAAGGGGATCTTTAGAGTCCTACTTGCCTGACACCTGTTGAGCCACAAGGTCTGAGTCCCCCAAGCATATTACCCGGCTCAAGTTCATCTCCTTGGCCATCCGGAGACCATGGAGTAGGGCCTCGTACTCAGCTGCATTGTTAGTACAAGGAAACATAAGCTAGAGCACATAACAAAATTTGTCACCTCGAGGGGAAGTTAACACGACTCCAGCCCCCGACCTTCCAACTGTCTGGACCCATCAAAGTGAATAGTCCAATAAGTGTTATCGGGCTTCTCCTCAGGTGCCGGTAGCTCTGTCCAGTCATTGATGAAATCCACCAAAGCTTGATACTTAATGGTAGTGCGTGGTACGTACTTCAGACCATGAGGCCCGAGCTCGATGGCCCACTTGGCGACTCGTCCTGTAGCCTCTCTGTTCTGAATAATGTCTCCCAAGGGGGCAGAACTTACTATAGTGATAGGGTGACCTTGGAAGTATTGCTTCAACTTCCGGCTTGCCATGAACACCCCGTAAACAAGTTTCTGCCAATGAGGATATCTTTGTTTTGACTCGATGAGTACCTCACTGACATAATAAACCGGCCGTTGAACCGGATGTTCCTTACCAGCCTCCTTGCGCTCTACCACAATTGCCACACTGACGGCTCATGAATTAGCAGCCACATATAACAGCAAAGGCTCTTTGTCAATGGGAGCTGCAAGAACTGGCGGCTCAGATAACTGCCTCTTCAAATCCTCAAAAGCAGCATTAGCAGCATTACTCCATACAAAGGTGTCTGCCTTCTTCATCAGTTGGTACAGCGGTAAGGCCTTCTCACCTAACCGGCTTATGAACTGGCTTAAAGCGGCAACACGACCCGCCAATCGCTGAACATCATTGATACATGCCAGTTTAGCCAAAGAAGTGATTGCCTTAATCTTCTCCGGATTAGTCTCGATGCCCCTGTTTGAGACCAAGAATCCCAAAAGCTTGCCTGCAGGCACACCAAATACACACTTCTCCGGGTTAAGCATCATTTTGTAAACCCGGATATTGTCAAAGGTTTCTCTGAGATCAGATATCAAGGTTTCCGTCTCTCTGGATTGCACCACTATGTCATCCACATAAGCATGAACATTGCGCCCAATCTGATTGTGGAGACAATTTTGTACACACCGTTGATAAGTCGCCTGGGCACTCTTGAGCCCAAAAGGCATAGACACATAGCAGAAGGCTCCAAACGGAGTGATGAAAGCCGTCTTCTCCTGGTCCTTAACTGCCATCTTGATCTGATGATAACCAGAGTAAGCATCCAAAAAGCTCAAACACGCACAACCCGCCGTAGCATCAATGATTTGATCAATACGGGGGAGAGCGAAAGGATCAGCCGGACAAGCCTTATTTAAGTCCGTGTAATCCACACACATCCACCAGGTGCCGTTTTTCTTGAGCACGAGAACCGGGTTAGCCAACCACTCCGGGTGAAAAACTTCGATAATGAACCCAGCCGCCAAGAGCCGGGCGACCTCTTCTCCTATAGCTTTTCGTTGTTCCTCATTGAATCGCCGCAGAAACTGCCTGACCGGCTTATACTTCGGATCAATATTAAGAGTGTGCTCAGCGAGTCCTCTTGGTACACCCGGCATGTCAGAAGGCTTCCATGCAAAGATGTCCCGGTTCTCACGGATGAACTCGATGAGCGCGCTTTCCTATTTAGGATCCAAGTTGGCACTGATGCTGAATTGCTTAGACGAATCGCCCGGAGTAAAATCAACAAGTTTAGTCTCTGCAGCCGATTTAAACTTCATGGCCGGGTCATGCTCCATAGTCGGCTTCTTGAGGGAGGTCATATCTGCCGGGTCAACGTTATCTTGATAAAATTTGAGCTCCTCTGCTGCACAGACAGGCTCGGCATAAGCCGCATCGCCTTCTTCGCATTCCAGGGCCACCTTTCGGCTTCCATGCATAGTGATGGTACCCTTGTAACCCGGCATCTTGAGCTGTAAATAAACATAACACGGCCGCGCCATGAACTTGGCATAAGCCGGCCGCCCGAACAAAGCGTGATATGGACTCTTGATTTTTACCACTTCAAAAGTTAACTTTTCCGCCCTAGAATCATGCTCGTCTCCAAAGGCCACTTCTAGCTCAATCTTACCCACAGGATACGCCGACTTACCAGGCACCACTCCATGGAAGACGGTGTTGGAAGTCTTTAAATTCTTGTCAGTTAAGCCCATGCGCCGAAAGGTCTCGTAATAGAGGATGTTGATGCTGCTACCTCCATCCATGAGCACCTTAGTAAATTTATAACCACCAACCTGCGGTGCCACTACCAGGGCCAGTTGACCCGGATTATCAACCCGGGGAGGGTGATCCTCCCTGCTCCAGACAATAGGTTGTTCCGACCACCTCAAGTAACGAGGGACTGCCGGCTCAACAGAATTCACCGCCCTCCTATGAACTTTCTGATCACGTTTACACAAACTTGTGGTGAACACGTGATACTGCCCACTGTTTAGCTATTTTGGATGGCTCTGATAACCCGACTGCTGCTGCTGCTGACCTCCTTGACCAAACTGTTGTTGATTATAACCACCCTGGCCTCCCTGAAAACCGGATCCTGAACCGCCGCCCGGGCCATGAAAGCCGCCAGCTCCTGAGCCGCCGCCTGGGCCTTGATTGCCATCAAACATATTAGAATTCTTGAAAGCTTTCATGATTGCGCAATCCTTCCATAAATGAGTCGCTGGTCGTTCCCGGGTGCCGTGTTTCGGGCAGGGCTCATTGAGTAGTTGCTCAAGAGACGGACCTGACCCGCCAAACCGAGGGGGTGGCTTTCCTTTGCGCTTCTGATTGTTACCCTGTGCATTGGCCACAAATTCCGGGTTACCATCCGCCTTACGCTTATTGCCTCCTTGACTCACCGGGTTATGCTGCTGACCCTTTCCATTACCGTTCTTCTTTCCCTTCCGTGTCTTTTCCTCATCAGACGCGGGATCCTTGGTACTATTAGAATCGGCATACTTGACTAAAGCCGCCATCAGCGTCCCCATATCGTTGCAATCACGCTTAAGGCGCCCCAGTTTCTGTCTCAGAGGCTCAAATCGGCAATTCTTCTCCAGCATGAGAACTGCTGAGCCGGCATCCATCTTGTCAGACGAATGTATTATATCTTTGACCCGGCGCACCCAATGAGTTGTAGATTCACCTTCCTCCTGCTTACAATTTTTCAGGTCCACAATCGACATAGACTGCTTGCAAGTGTCCTTGAAGTTCTGGATGAAACGGGCCTTTAGCTCCGCCCATGAACCAATGGAATTGGGTGGCAAACCCTTTAACCAAGAACGGGCCGTTCCATCCAACATCATGGTGAAGTATTTAGCCATCGCTTCATCACTAACCTCTAGCAGCTCCATGGCCATCTCGTAACTTCCAATCCACGCCCCAGGCTGTAAATCGGCCGTATTATTCGGCACCTTTCGAGGTCCCTTGAAATCCTTGGGCAGATGTACATTACGTAGAGCCGGTACTAGACAAGGAACTCCTCCGGTTCTAGTAGCAACACCCGCCTCAATGGAAGTCGTGGGGTAAGCCGGTGAGTCCTGTTGGGCTGCTAGCTGAGCCGCTAGCTGAGCCGCCCACTCGTTCTCCTGACGTATCCGATCCTGAACCGGGTTATACCCGCCGGGCTGGTTCCGGCGCTGAGCGCTACTTGACAAGGCCTCCGACTCCATGTGTCTATTGTAACTCGGGCTCAGGTTTTGACGAGGCGGAGCTAACCAGGGCGGAGGAGTTGAGTGAATCATGTCCCGGTTGTAGGAGTAGGTCTCTTGCTGAGCCAGGGCTGTTTGAACAAGTTCCCTGATCCTCCGGGTTTCCACCGCTGTCGGATCATCATCATCTACTGGGAGAGCCGCCAAACGTGCTGATGCTGCGATTAATTTCTCCATGGGGTTGGAGAAGTGACCCGGTGGTATTGGTACGTAATGGGGCGGTGCCATATTGCCGTGAAGAGGCGCCGTCATCGGAGGCTGGACTAGGCCTCCCGCTCCGGATGTCATAAACTGATTTGCACCTGGCGGGTTACTTGGGCCGGCCCCGGGTGTAGCAAAGAGATTCCGAGGATCATAAATCTGAGGTAAACGGGACTGAGTTTTCTGATGTCTCCTCCTCATTACCTCATTAGATGTGTTCAAGCTCAACGTGAGCTGAAAGGCCTCTGCGTGAAGTTGTTGTGCCCGTACGTCCAAAGCCGCCCGCTCTGTCGCTAATCTAGTATCTTCAGCTGCTAAGGTTTCCCTGGCCCGGGCGATCTCATCGCGAACCTGTGCCACCTCTGCCTCATGCTCAGATTGGTTCGCAGGGATGACTGTAGCAGTTAACAAGGCCGTAAGTTTATCCATGAGATCCATCAGCACCTGAGTCGGTGAGCGCATAGGGCCTCCTGCCCGGGCTGCTCCTAACCCGGACGTTATCGCCGCTGAGGCCGTAGAATTTTGGCCGGGTTGAGTACCAGCCATGAAGACTCCTGCCCAGTTTGGCGACTCTAAGGGGTCCGGAATAGTGCTGCCATCGGAACAACCCCCAAGCACACCATCTTGAACTTGATACAGCGAATCTGTTGAGCCGGCGGACGAATCACCGTCAGAGAGGACGGCCGGCTCACCATCACCTTCAGATCCTTCAGAAAGTTCACCTCCGTGGATGCAACCCACAAAGGCATGCTTCACGATGGGTTGAGCTCGGGCGGGTTTCGCACGCTGAGCCGTCTCGACGAGGTCGGTGCAGCTGTCTGGCTCAGGGCCCGGCTCACCAATCCGGCCGATGAAGACATGAATTCTGCCAAAGGGAACCGGTACCCATACTCAATTGAGCCGGCGTCGGGGCCCCAGCCTTCGTCGTCGATGTAGATCTTGCCACGATGACTCTTGGTCATCCGGCCAACTGCGTATCCCTTGAGCCCTTCGAAGCTGCCCTTCAAGAACTCAAATCCACCGTTCGCTGGCCCCACGGTGGGCGCCAACTGTCGTGCAATTGTCACGGCAGATGTCCTTTTGCAAGGACTTAGTCGTGGAGCCATCGCAACTAGGAAGCTTAAAGGGGTTAATCGGGACAAGGACACGCGAGGTTTATACTAGTTCAGCCCCTTATGGTGAAGGAAGGCCTACGTCTAGTTGGGTTGGAATTGCTTGAGGTTTCGATGACCAGGGAGTGAGATACGCTATGCCTGGCTCTCGATCAGTTGTTTTGCATCCTAAGCCGCTGGCGGGTCGTCCCCTTATATACACGGGTTGACGCCCTGTGGCCTACAGAGTCCCGGCCGGCTCATAAACAGTGTCCGGCTCGGCGACTAGTTACTTCTACCTTATAGTACAAGTTATACCATCATGGCGATTTATCTTTACGGGCCTCAGAGTCGCCTGTGGGCCTTTAAGACTTTTAGTGAACCGCCATCTTCATGCCTTGGTCTTAGGCTTCTCATGATCCTCTATTTGCATAACCCGGCCTCTCCTGGATGGCTTACACAAATAGTCATATCCCCAACACTTCCCATCTCTTTGCGTGGCTGCTGCGGTGACGAACAGGAGGTGCTCGTTGAGGCCGTAACCGATAACAGGAAGCAAACTTAGTACTCAGGCCGCGGCGTCGTGCCATTCCTATCGCTGTTGTCGGTCTTCTCACCGTCGAGGTGGGCACATGCCTTGGTGTTCTTGACCTCGAGCTCTCCCAACTCGCGGGCGCCTCGAGACCATCCAACTTGCCGGCTACTCTAGCTTGCACCCGCCGAATCGACCTCATGCACGCTGTCGGTGTCAAAACCGGCGGATCTCAGGTAGGGGGTCCCGAACTGTGCGTCTAGGGTCGATGGTAACAGGAGACAGGGGTCATGATGTTTACCCAGGTTCGGGCCCTCCCTATGGAGGTAATACCCTACTTCCTGCTTGATTGATCTTAATGAATATGAGTGTTACAAGAGTTGATCTACCACGAGATTGTAATGGCTAAACCCTAGAAGTTTAGCCTATGAATATGGTAATGAGTATATGCGTTGTCCTTTCCGGACTATCCCCTTCGGTTTATATAGACACCAAGGGGATCTAGGGTTTACATGAAGTCGGTTACATAAGAAGGAATCTTCGGTCGTCAAGCTTGCCTTCCACGCCAAGTAGAGTCCAATCCGAACATGGTGCAGTTTTCGGTCTTCATGTCTTCATAGCCCATCAATCCGACCCATAGATAACAGGCCGGACGTCCGAGGACCCCTTAGTCCAGGACTCCCACGGTAGCCCCTGAACCTGGCTTCAATTACGAGGAGTCCGGCGCGCAAATTTGTCTTCGGCATTGCAAGGCGGGTTCCCTCCTTCCGAACTCCAGAATAATCTTCGGACGAAATAAGTGCATCCGGACCTGTTACGCACACCATACACAACCACAGAGAGAATATAATATTTGCACGAATCCAATCTGTTGACAGCGTCTATCCAACACGGCATTGTGTCTGTCCGGTTATAATTTCAAACCGTTTGTCTTCTGCCATCCCACGTTTCGAGATGCGGTTGCTATTGGCACGTCTTGTCGAAACAGAGATCGTGTCCCCTTATCGCGGGATTCTCATCAATGTGGGCATGGGTAACTCAACCGTGCCGTTCATACAGCCCTAGGGAACAGGCGAATCCTAAGGCGAGTGAGGTGGCGTTTAATATCTGCTGCCTTTATAAGGGGATAAGGATCCCCCTTCCTTTCCTCATGCCTTCTCTCTATCTTCGCCCTTCCGATCTCAAGCTCCAGCGCCCAAGTTCCCATCTCCTTTCTACTCAAGCAACCATGTCCGGATCTGGTGGTCAGGGCAAGTGGATGGTCTCCTCCGTCAAGGAGGAGGACATTACTGAGCTCTGGGCGGCCGAATATTTGGCAAAGGAGATCGCCCACCGTCTGCCAGCCGAGGGACAAGTCGTCCCCACGCCGGAGCCCATAGAGAGAGTAGTCTTCATCCCCCATTTCCTCCGCGGGCTAGGGTTTCCACTCCACCCTTTCGTCCGTGGGCTGATGTACTATTATGGGATAGATTTCCATGATCTGTCCCCGAATTTCTTCCTCAACATCTCGGCGTTTATCGTCGTGTGCGAAGCCTTCCTCCGCATCCATACCCACTTCGGGTTGTGGCTCAAAGGCTTCAACATGAAGCCGAAGGTGGTGGATGGTCAGCACACGGAGTGCGGAGGGGCCATGGTGAGCAAGCTATCCAACGTCTCCTAGCCCAAAGGCACCTTTATAGAGACAGTAAAGGAATGGCAAAAGCAGTGGTTCTACATCACAGAACCTCGCGGCACCACCTAGGCCGCGGCTACCGAATTCCGCTCTAGTGCTCCCATGCGGCTCACCTCCTGGGTCGAGAAGAGTCCGGACTGGTGTTCTCCTGACGAGATGATAGCGCTGCAGACACGCGTTCAAAGCATGGTGACCAAGGACATCAAGCTCGTCGACGTTTATTCAGGTGATGGTGGTGCGCCGAATTCTTCCATGCCAACGCCGAAGCCGCCCTTTATGGGAGTTCAATTCAAAGAAGCACCAGACCCTGAGAAGGCTCTTCGACACTTCTCATGAAGGGGCATGTAAGTTGCTCTTTAAGGGCAATGAGAAGCCACCGGCCACGGACTCAGACCGTGGTCACAATTCTAAACGCCCCACCAACGAGGTATGTTCCTTTTGACGTATTCCCAACTTGAATGTTTCGAGGATGATGTCTGAGATTTAGTATTGGTCCTGCAGGACTGGGTGGAGAAGGCGCAGGGGATCCAGTGTCCAGCGCCGCTGCCCGAGGAACCGGTCATCCCGCGCTTGGCGAGGATGCTGGTGCCGACGCCGTATACGACGTCGGAGAAGAAGGCCAAGAAGAAGGCCAAGGGGGCCAAGAGTGGCCCCCGTCGCAAGGGCGCTTCGGACACGACGTCCGAAGACGACGAGGCCCATTCCTCCGTCCCCGAGGACAATGACGAGGAAGAGGAGGAGGAGAAGGAGGAGGAGGAAAACAACCCTCCTCCCGAGGAGAAGAAGAAGAAGAAGAAGAGGGTGGCCCCAACACATCTGGAGGCGAAAGCGCCCAAAAAGAGGAAGGGTGCCCCAGCGGTCAACACTGCGTGGGACGTTGACAGTAGTCCGGAACGACGCCCCCGCACTAGGCCTCAGGCCGCATCGTAAGTGACATGGCTCATTTACATGCATATCCAGCCCTTTCTTTTTGTTATGCTAACATGGTTAATCCATACTTTTGCTGTCCGGCCCGTGACCTTATCCAACGTTCCTCATCTGGAGGTTCGCTAGCTCCGTCGGAGATGGCGAGCATGTCGCCACCGCCTGCTTGCTCCCATGGGGCCAGGGACGACACCGAAGTGTTATCCCGGAGGGCCGCTCGAAGGGGGGAGCTTAGGACATTGTCCGGGGGGCGCCACAAGGCGGGACCTCCGCTGCCGGACAGATGGGGGAGCAGATCCCCAAGGAGACCGGCAAAGAGGTCCGTATTTAGTTTGGTCCTCAGCCGGATACGATTCCAGAGACCCATATGGCTCCGGAATCAGGCGAGCACCCTCCTTCGAAGGAGGGGGGTGTGCTAATTCCACCGGTGGCCCCCTGTCCACCCAGGGGCACCGGATGACCTGATGGAGGTGCTACGAGGCGCCTCCGTTGTGGACGAGCACCGTCTCCTTATGGGTGCAGTGATCGAGAAGGTTCAGTCCGCCAAGAGTGGACTAGACGAAGCCTCCAACAATCTATTGATGGATTTCTAGGTAAGTGACATAGAAAGAGGAAAACCCCATGTATTCAATAGCCCCTGAGACACTGTCCGGAGTTCGGCAAGAAGAACCAGACAAAGGATCAACCTCTTATTGTAGGAGACTAATAGAATACGTATGAATAAGCAGGCGTCGCTGTTGGCCGCGACCTCGCATACTGCCAAGGTCTCCGAGCTGAAGCGGAAGCTGGAGCGGACCAAGAACGAGCTCGGCGAGATTAAGGTTCGGTTCCAAGAGAAGCAAGGTGAGGAACGACTTGCTATATGTTCGAGAAAGGATAAGCGCTGTGTAGTGACAGCGGTATCGTTATATGTGCAGAAGCCGCGACCGAGGTCGAGGCCCTGAAGAAGGCGCTGGGCGAGGCCGAGGAGAAGGTTGTCCGGCAGCAAGCCGCCCGTAAGAAGCTCAAGGCCCGGGTCAAAGAAGTCCAGCAGGAGCTCCAGGATGCGGTGAAACAATGTGATGGCTTGGAGCATGATGCGTCGGTTCAAGGGACCAAACTCGCCAAGGCTCGTCAAAGCGCGGAGACTGGTCGGAATGAGGCCCAGGCCGCCCTCCAGAAGATCCAGGAGGCCAAGAAGATCACGGCGGGTAAGGCATTTAAGATGCAAAGCAAGTATGCGGAGAAGCAGTACCTTTTACTAACTCGAGTTCGGAGTTCCCCAGGGGCCTTTGCGGATTTGCCACGCAGTGTATCCGATGTCGCGGAGTTCTATCGAGCCGAAGGAGGGGGTTCCACGGAGAGGCTATTCTGGTTGCAGTATGTGGCGCCGGAGCATCCCGTGTTCTTCACCGATCGGCTGAAACAGCTGGTGGAGCTGCATAGGGTGGCCGAACTAGCCATTAAGGATTTGATAATCCGGCTATGGCCAGCCGAAGCTATGCCAAGCAGCTACTTCGAACTCGTGAGGCAGGTGGTGAACGCCTGTCCTCGGCTGGACGTCGTGAAGCGCTTGGCCTGTATAGAAGGTGCGCGCATGGCCTTCGCCCGTTGCAAGATGTGGTGGGAGAAGATGGTCACCGTCGAGGTGACCAGGGGGCCACCGGAGGGCAAGGAGCACCATACACTGGAACGGTATTTTGCGGATGTCCTGGAGGGGTCTCGCCTTGCGGCAGCACAATGTTCACAGGACATTGTGTTTGAATGAATGTATTCATGTTGCCTTTGCCTTGTATTATGAGAAACAAAGCCTGTTTTGTTAATGCAATTTTATTATGCTTTGATTGTTTCCTCTTGTGCGGTCGTGTTATATGTAATCTGAGGGTTGGCTAGTCGTCGGCTTCTGCCCTCACGTAGATAGTACGGAGGTGTTCGGGATGGAATCTAAACAATCTTGATCCAATTACATGGTCCTTGAAGGAGTTGTTTAGTGCAACGAACAAGGCAATCGGACTATTCGGCTTAAACGCCCTCACTTAGCCATAAGAGTTTTATAATAAAGCATGGGCGCAGCCCCTGGTTCGAGCCAGAGTGCTGTCATCATCTAATCGAGAAGTGCCAATCTTTCGCATAATGCGGATAAAATCTCCAACGATTTGTAACCCTCGAGTAGCTGACTGGCTCTCGCCGTATCATGACAGTCAGTTTCCGGCTTTCTCTACTGAGGTGCTCATCCGGTCCAAGCCAGGGCACAATCGCAGTAGTTCTCCCTTTACTACCCTAGCCGATGGAGCGGAACGTGGGGTAGCAAGCACAGGAGCCGGGCAACCCAACTATTGACCAAATACATGATTCAGAGCCAATGCATATAATGCTGAATTCGGGGTGCCGAACTTATGTATAAGAATTGTTCGGACTGTGCTGCCGTATTGTGGGGCGATAGGTAGCCCCTAGCGAATATGAAACGTAAAAGAGTGTCGATGCAGCAGATAGGCAGATCGAAATAAAACAAAGTAAGAGGCGAAAAACACAGAGAGTGGGCCACGAACCATTTTTATTATAACTGGATGGATACGTCAAGGCGTATCTTGTACAGATGGTGCTAGAAGTATCCGGCCATTTAACATGTCGGAATCAGTATGGCGCAGCGTGCGGGTCCTGAGAAATAAGTGTGAATACCGTCAGGAAGAACGTATAAAGGTTACCCTACACACCTGTGTTGCTTGCCTCCGTTGCATTCCAGTCCTTCTAGAGGACTTGATATCAGGCCTTCGAGAAAAGGTGCCTGTAATGAGAAAAATAAGTAAAAGTATGTGTGTCGGGGATTGGTTTTGCCGAATTGCAGCCACTGGGTTATCTCGTGCCTCCGTCGATGTCCATGGAATTTTGAGTGCGTAATTGTGTACACGTGGTACGAATGCCACTACCTCATTGGGGCTGGGATGGAGGCCGAATTGCTAGTCGAGCTCTTGACGAGCCGCGTTGTCCTGTTGTAGTGTAGTTCGGACCCTCTTGAGGTGTCCCGGGGCTCGGCAGCTAGATTACAATGCTGCTTGAGAAGGCCGCTTTGTACTTTTGCTGCCAGGGCGGCGGTTTGCTCCTCTATTCGGAGGGAACGTTCCTTATTGCTATTGACTGTTATGACGCCGCGTGGATCGGGCATCTTGAGCTTAAGATAACCATAGTGTGGCACTGTGTTAAATCTAGAAAATGCGGTTCGTCCGAGCAGTGCGTGGTAGCCGCTACGGAAGGGGACGATATCGAAGATTAACTCTTCGCTTCGGAAGTTGTCTGGAGAACCGAAAACCACCTCCAGCGTGATTGAGCCCGTACAGCGGGCCTCTACACCTGGTATGACTCCTTTAAAGGTAGTCTTTGTTGGTTTGATTCGTGAGGGATTAATGCCCATCTTCCGTACTGTATCCTGATACAACAGATTGAGGCTGCTTCCACCATCCATCAGGACTCATGTGAGGTGGAATCCGTCGATGATTGGATCAAGGACCAGTGCGGCCGAACCACCATGGCGGATACTAGTCGGATGATCCCGTCGATCGAAGGTGATCGGAAATGACAACCATGGATTGAACTTGGGGGCGACTGGCTCTACCGTGTAGACGTCCCTTAGTGCTTGTTTGTGCTCCTTTCTGGGGATGTGCGTGGCATATATCATATTCACCATTTTGACTTGGGGGGGATTTCTTCTGTCCCCCGGTGTTCGGCTGCCAGGGATCTTCATCATCATCCTCACTTTGTGATCCCTTTTCTTTGTTTTCGGCATTTAACTTGCCAGCCTGCTTGAAGACCCAACAATCCATGTTGGTATGATTGGCTTGCTTATCCTGGGTGCCGTGGATTTGGCACGGACAGTCGAGTATGCGGTCTAGGTTGGAAGGTCCTTTGTTGTTTCTTTTGTAGGGCTTCTTCCGTTGGCCGGACTTGGAGCCACTGAATCCGATGTTGACTACGGTGTCCTTGGTGTTGTCGCCATTGCTTCGGCATTTGTGTCTATTGCGCCGGAGCTTACCGGTGCTGTTCTTGGCCTCGGTGGGGCCTGCCTCGCTGGCTGTGTTTTTGCTACGAGCCAGCCAGCTGTCCTCGCCTGCGCAAAAGCGGGTCATGAGTGCCGTAAGGGCTGCCATTGACTTCAGTTTTTCTTGTCCGAGGTGGCGTGCTAGCCATTCGTCATGGATGATGTGCTTGAAGGCTGTTAGGGCCTCGGCATCCGGACAGTCAACGATCTGGTTCTTCTTGGTTAGGAACCTAGTCCAGAATTTTCTGGTTGATTCTCCAGGTTGTTGGACTAAGTGGCTTAGGTCATTGGCGTCTGGTGGTCGGACATAAGTTCCTTGGAAATTGTCAAGGAAAGCCTCTTCCAAGTCTTCCCAGCTGCCGATGGAGTTCTCAGGCAGGCTATTTAACCAGTGCCGAGCTGGTCCTTTGAGCTTTAATGGTAGGTATTTGATGGCGTGGAGGTTGTTTCCTCGGGCCATGTGGATGTGGAGGATGAAATCCTCGATCCATACTGCAGGATTGGTTGTGCCATCATATGATTCGATATTGACGGGATTGAACCCCTTGGGGAATTCATGATCCAATACTTCATCTGTGAAGCAGAGCGGGTGTGCGGCGCCTCTGTATCGGACCGCATCATGGCGGACCTCCGAGGAAGTCCGTCTGCGGTATTCGGCCCAAGCGTGGTTAGGTTTGTCACATCCGAATAGGTGACCGTCGTCGTGCCTCGAAGCACGTCCTCGCGATCCATAGATCGATCTTGTGTGTCCTGCTCTACTGTCTAGTGTCTGTCAGAGGTCATACATGTGACTCCGGACTTTTCCGTCTTATTATGGCGGGGTGGTGGGGCGGTCTACTGTTCGGCCTGAGTTGCCGCTTTATCCCGACCACGGGGTGGCCGTTCGGCCGCCCTGTCCCGACCACGTGGTGGTCGGTCCACATTACGCGAGGGAGATATGTGCTCCAGCGCCTCCTCATCAAATTGAGGTAGCAGTCTGCGTTTCGGGTAGCTCTTGGCTAGGCAGTTGAGGTCGTATTCCTCGGCTGTCAAGACGTCCGTCCATCTGTCGACGAGCAGGTCTTGTTCAACTTGAAGCTGCTGGTGTTTCTTTTTCAGGCTCCTTGCAGTGGCTATGAGCTGAAGCTTAAAATGCTCCTGCTCGAGAGGATCCTCAGGCACGATGAAGTCTTCGTTGCTGAGGCTTGTATCCTCCTTGGAGGGCGGATGGTAACTATCATCCTCCGAGTCATCTTCTATGGCCTGTTCGTCAGGGTTGTCTTCCTGCTGTCGTGTTCCTGTTCGGATGTAGCCCCGGCGGTGTCTTTACTGTTTTCGGCGTCACCCGGAGTACTATTTTCTCCGGTGTCAGTGTTGTCGTCCTTTGAGCGGCGGGGCTTTGGGCGGCGTTTGTGCCGCCGGAGCTTGGACTGTGTCTCGGAGGCTTTATTCACATCTGGCTCTTCTTTGTCGTCCCCAGATCCTTTAGGTGTATCAACCATGTATACGTCGTATGAAGAGGTAGCCGTCCAACGTCCAATGAATGGCGGGTCTTGGCCCTGCTCCTTGTCAGCATCGTCGTCCATACCGTCGATGTCTTCGGAGCCATAGTCAAGCATGTCGGTTAAATCATCAACGGTGGCTATGAGGTGGGTGGCGGGTGGGAAGCAAAATTCCTCATCATCCATTTCTAGCTCGAACCGGACATAGTTCGGCTGTGAGTCCTTCTCCAATGGCAAATTCTTAAAAGATTTTAGCACGTCGCCCAAAGGCGAGTGCTGGAAGACGTCAGCGGCGCCAAACTCGAAGATCGATAATCGATCTAGCTCAGTGTCCGCGGGCATACATAATCCGGAACTTACAGCCGGAGACGAGTCCGAAGTTTCGTTAAAGCGAATGTTGCAGGGCGTCGAGTCCATGTGCGGCTCCAACTCCGCGGACTCTGAGGCCTCGGATGGCTCGATCTGCTTTGCCTCTAAGGTCATTGCAGCCGTAGGAACCATCTCCTGGGTATGATCCGATGACAGATTTAAGTCACGTTCATTGGGATGAGGGGGAGCGATCGCCGAAGGCTGAAATCCCTTGAAGATCAAGTCTCCATGGATATCCGTGATGTAGTTCAAGCTCCCGAATCCGACCTGATGGCCGGGGGTGTAGCTATCGATCTGCTCCAGATGGCCAAGCGAGTTGGCCCACAGTACGAAGCCGCCGAATACGAAGATCTGTCTGGGAAGGAAGGTTCCTCTTTGGACAGTGTCATTATTAACGATTGAAGGGGCCATCGAGCCTCTTGTCAATGGCATAGTGGAACTCTCAATTAAAGCACCAATGTCGATGTCAAAACCGGTGGATCTCGGGTAGGGGGTCCCGAACTGTGCGTATAGGGTCAATGGTAACAGGAGACAGGGGACACGATGTTCACCCAGGTTTGGGCCCTCTCTATGGAGGTAATACCCTACTTCCTGCTTGATTGATCTTGATGAATATGAGTGTTACAAGAGTCGATCTACCACGAGATTGTAATGGCTAAACCCTAGAAGTCTAGCCTATGAATATGGTAATGAGTATATGCGTTGTCCTTTCCGGACTATCCCCTTCGGTTTATATAGACACCGAGGGGATCTAGGGTTTACATGGAGTCGGTTACATAAGAAGGAATCTTCGGTCGTCAAGCTTGCCTTCCACGCCAAGTAGAGTCCAATTCGGACACGGTGCAGTCTTCGGTCTTCATGTCTTCACAGCCCATCAGTTCGGCCCATAGATAATAGGCCGGACGTGCGAGGACCCCTTAGTCCAGGACTCCCTCACCCGCCAGGCCGCCGGCGCCCTAGCATTTTGTTTCCTCGCCTCAGCCTTACCACTACCCGACTATTGGAATCTCTCTGATGGCGAGGTGTGTGCAGAGGCCACGACCGGGAAAAGGAAGTGATGGCGGAACTCAGTGCGCGGCGACACGCCATCGCCGTCATCACTGTCACCGGCGTCGTCGCGGGTGCATGCGGTGATGATGTTCAGACCTTGAGCTCGGCGCCTCAGCCAGCTTGCCAATGGCTCGAGCTCACGCCTGCCCAGACAACCAGCACCCCGCCGCCCTATGTCGCCTAGGTGTACCTCGTGTTCGACGTGCAAGTTTCCCGGTGTTGCCGTCGCCTCGAGCCCGCGTCTGCCTAGACCGCACGCCGGCGCCATGCCGTCCCGTGCTACCGGAGTCGTCCGCCTCGCGTCGTCGTAGCCAACATTCAGTGGTACAATCATAGTTTCCAGTCCCGCAGGAGGCCTCGATAGATTGATAGTACCCAGACCCCTATATCTGGGGATGATTTTGCTTCCACATCTCGCCACTTGGGTGAAAAGGACTGGGGGCCTATGGAATATGGACACGTGCATTATTTTGGGAGGCCGGGGTGTAGAAATCGCATGTGACTGTAGACCTTCGGTGTAAATTTTGTTAACTGATCTTTCTATTTCTATGTATGCTTTGGGTGGGCGTAGCGATTTAGCTTCTGATGTGGAAACATTCCCTCTGCCCCGCATTGGGCTGCATGGCGTCGTATTTGATTTGACTACATTGCTTTTAGATGGACTTTGCATGCGGTTGTGGTCTGGTGTTTTATATGCATTTGCCTCACGCGTTTATCTTTTCAGCGGGCTGCCGCTGATGCATGGATGTGTGAGCAGCTGGTGTCGACATTGTCTTGCCGCTTTGTTTGTTCATTTTGGATTGTCAGTTGTTACCTTCTTTCCACATGCATCGTTTGTCTATAAATAAGGGGGCCGCAAGAAGAAGCCCGCAGCAGCTGGAAGATGCCCTCGCGCGCCTCAGGTCTCTCCTTCCCCCCTTCCTCCTTGATGATTCATTTTTCTGATCGCTCCATGTCGTGTCAAGTTCATAGTCCGTCGCAGCTGCTGATATCGGGCAACACGACGGCGCTGCATCAGCAGCGATCGGGCACAAGCAGCGATGCCGCATAAGCGGCAACACTACTAGGGAAAATATTATACACAAAATGTTACCAGTAGCACTTGTTAAAATGAGGCGCTACTGCTAGCAGTAGCGCGTCCGCTAGAACGACGTTACTGTTATCCGCTTAAAAGTAGCGCGGGAGGAACAAAACGTGCTACTACTATAATTACCACACCGTTCCCGACATGCTAGGTATAGTAGTAGCGCCCTTCTACGAACAACGCTACTACTACGGATTTTAGCAGCAGCGTGTTTTGCCTCCCCATGCTACTGTTAAAGCTATTTTCACCTAACCCCCCGTGCGGCCTGATTCCCTCTCCTCTGCTTCCTCCCCCAATTCTCCTCTACTATTCCTCATCGCCTCCGCCTCGCCGTCGTCTCCCCCGACCCCGCCTCGCCGCCGTCTCCCCTGACCCCGCCTCGCCGCCGTCTCCCCCGACCCCGCCTCGCCGCCGTCTCCCCCGACCCCGCCTCGCCGCGCCTCAGTACCACCGTCTCCCCCGACCCTATCTCTCTTCCCGCCCTATGTAAGCACTCTCCCCTTCCGATCCCTCTTCTCTGCTTAGTATGAACCCTAGCTATTTAGTGCTAGTTAGTATGAACCCTAGGCTATTTTTAGTGCTAGTTAGTTAATTACTTATATGGTAATTAGGGCAGTAGTTCCTAGGTATTAATTAGTTAGTAAGAACTAGCTACTAATTAGGTATTAGTTTATTTTTATTTATAGTAAGTTTATTTTTAGTAAGAACTAATTGAATTAATAGAACTTGTTAGTAAGAACTTGTTGCTATTATTTTAGTTAAAGTAATTTTTCCCGCATCGACGTCGACGATGCCTATCCCGCATCCTCGTTGTCGAGTCGGCGGAGGACGACACCTGCTTGACCAGACAGGCCATGTCCGGGACTGGGCTACGCCGTGGTGGTACTGGGAGGCGCTACCTACCGGGAGGCGCAGGTTGGTGAGGAGCCAACCTGTCGTTGACCCGAACCTTCTTTGCTGGCGATCGCGTGGGCCAGTGACGGTCCAGAGGCTCGAGGACCCTGCGGAGGTGGTGCGTCACAGTGTCAGTGAGGAGGACGCGCACGCCTGTCGTTACTTGTTTGCGTTGGAGCACAGGTTCTCCAATACCTGGCAGGTTCTCCAGGGATCTCACTGGAGCTATGATCCCGTGATGGTTCCTTCTCTGTGGGTGTCCACCGCCCGCACCGATACCCGTCGTGTGCTAGGATTTTAGTTGTATTAGTGATGTTATATGTATGACACTATTCGGGATGTATTAGTGATAATATTCGACGATGCACAGACGCGTGAGATGATTTACTTTTGCTTATTGAATGCATGTTAATTTGAGTCCTATAAGATATTTTGAAATGTATATCTTGTGTTGCTCAAATAGGATATGTGCTTGCCCAAGTGGCCGGTCATGTTTGTAGGTTACACCTCCGAGTGGCCTATGTTTTGCCGGAGTGTTGATTCATTTTCATTCCGGCAAATTTCAGGCGCTCGATATGTCCTATTTTAGCAAAGGTCATGCCAGTTTTTTCTGTAAATTTTGGCATGACTTGTGCCAGAATATCTAGGAAATATCGAGTGCCCCAGATTTGTGTGTTGAGTATCTTGGTAGTTGTCTTCGATCAATTTTCAATTAATGTTTTAACTATGAACATAGGAAATGTCTGACAACGAAAAGGATTTTGGTAGTTGCAAATATTGCGAAGACGAGCGCGGCATGTGCGACGGAATCTTCCTTGATGATGATAGGCGCTTCAGCGTCAAGCTGGACGAGAACTTCGAAGTGGATACAGTAAGTCACAACGGCAAGTCTTTTTTCGTAATTAAGCATGACATTTGCTTTATTTGCTTCAACTTATAATTTAAGCATGACATTAAGCATGACAAGTCTTTTTTTACTATTCTACTAGCGTATCCCCTGCCATGCAAGAGTTTTTGTATTGGATAAGATAGGTTTCAGTCGTACTATGAAGGAAAAGAAATTTTACTTGAAGACCGAGCATGATTATATTTTCAATGTAAAATTATACAATTCAAACGACTACACCTATTTTGGACGCAAAACATGGCGATCACTATGCAAGACTTATGCATTTGAGCCTGATATGGTTATCACCTTTGATATTCGTACGGAAGATGATATTGAAGGTAATACCGACATCTGGGTCGATGTGCAGACGCGTCCAGTTATACCATTATGTAAGTTTCTCAACCATATTTATGTCTTTAATATTGTTTATTCAAAAATAGTTGACAACTAATTTGTATTGTCAGCTTATTTCGGTGCAAGCAAACATGTCCAGCACTTGGTAGACATGACCTACTACTGTCCCGGGGCTGAACTAAACTGCGAGGAGCTAAGTCATTATGTTTCATGGATTGAGGATCTTGATACTGTCAAGACAAATTTTCTTCCTGCACTTAGAAATGTTAGTACTGAAAACGTGCGACCAATAGTGTTCGTAATGAACTACGGTCACATCTATTTAGGAAGGATGGTAAGATTTTTACTATTTGTCCTGAGTGCATCTTTTTCATACATTATTTTTAAAGCTAAACTTCATTGCTAAGTATGTTACCATACGATGTTCTTCAACAGAGACTCCCGATGAATGTTGTGCCTTATGAAATCGAGACTAAAGGTACCATGAGTATTATTAGCTTACGGCCAAGATATCCTACAGATTACTTTAGTGCATTCAAGATTAGCGACGGATGCTTAATAGTGCAAGACTGGACCAAATGTGTGATGGGGGAGCGCAGAGAAGTACTAGGAGGCAGCAAACAGATGCGCTACCCACGATTGGGAGACAGGTTCATCTGCATGCTCCAACTTGATCAAGGAGGAGAGCTATACATGTTTTTATGTTATTTTACCTAAGAGAGAGCAGCAGGAGTGATTAGCTAGTTAGAAATGAGTTTGAGGATGATGATGTGCTACACTATTACTATGATGATAAAATAGCTAGTGTTGGTGCTAATGACTATGATGATTATTATTAGCTAGTGTTAGTGGTGATTAAATAAATACTGTTGATGGTAATGACTATGATGATAATTAAATAGCTTGTGCCAGCGGATTAGATTCAAGTGGAGGCAACATGTGGTGCACATCGAAAGTAGTACTAGTCTAAACTAGATCAAATTTGGATTAGTATATTATACTTTTGACATGCACCACATATTGCCTCCACTTGAACCTAATCCACCTTCATTTGACACACTGTTATGGACATAATGATGTAAACCTCATAACTGGTATTGTATCAATATTTGTACGATGACGCATAAATACACTAAAACTAAAAAAATAAAAAAAATACTAGTAGCGATGGAGAGAAAACACGCTGCCAGTAGTTATATTAGCAGTAGCGTGGGAGTGAACAACGCTGCAGCTATTTGTCCTAACAGTAGCGCGTGCGAGCACGCGTTACTGCTAAGCAATAGTTGTAGCGCCTTATTAGTAGCGCGCCTACCCGCGCTACTAGTGAGTACAAAACCAGCGCTACTGCTAGGGTTTTCCCTAATGGTGCAATAGTATATCACACGCCGTCCGCCGTCGGTGGGGTGGCTGCAGAGGCTTCTCTACCATTCCTATCATTGCGACATGCCGGTTCTTCACTTGCCCCGTCGTCTGCTGGCTGATGGTGATCGCCAAGCAGATTGCTGCGGCAGGTGCCGTGGAGACGGTGTACGGGAGGCATGCACATAGTTCACGGCCGAGGAGAGGAAGCTGGTAGAACTCAGGCCACGGCGACGTGACGTCGTCGGTGTCATCGGCGTCGTCGTGGGTGCATGCGATGATGATGTTTCCGACCTCGAGCTCGCAGCTTGCCGACGGCTCAATCTCACGCCTGCGGCGCCTGCTTAGGCCACCGATACCCCGTCGTCCGTCCAGGCGTACCTCGCTCGACCTTCAAGTTGCCCGCGAAGCGTCATGAGTGGGCCGTGGCGCCTCGCGACGTCGAGCAGAGCGCGGTGCGGCAGGGCGCCTACGAGGTCGCTACCTGGGACACCTACTCATCGGGCGGCTGCCTCCCCGTCATCGCCGTGCTCTCCGCGGCTCCGGCGCTCCGCCACGAGCACGACATCCTCCGCTGCCTCCACGCCAGCTCCGCCACTATCGTCGGTGGCTCAGTTTTTCTCTCCCCACTCTGTGCCAGCCCACCGCTCACGGCAGATGTTCCTCATGCGACCTGTCAGTCCCAAGCTCAACCTGATGCCTGAAATCTGAAGTTACTTGCAAGTGTTCAAAAGTTCAGAATATTCAGAACCGAGCTAAACAGATAAGGGAGAGATGGAATGACTAGGATGCAAGCTTAGTGCTACCCATCGATCTGATGGTTTACATTTCGGCGTGCTCGGTGTTCAGATTAGTTGTAATTTTTCGCACCTAAAAAAAGTGCTTAAATTATGTAAACAATGTTTGAATCACTGTAAACCAAAGATGGGCGCTGCCTCTCTAATATGAATGACAGTGTAGAGAGTGGATGGGATGCAAGCCATCAAGAAAACCAAATTTATCATTCTCCTATATTTTTGTTTCCAGTCCTTTAGTTTCTCCTGCAAACAACTCTGTTTTTCTCTTATCTCTGTACCACGGCAAGCCAGCCGCCTCTTTGATTCCACAGGCAATTCGCCATGCACTACTTCAATGACGATCACAACTGCGCATCAGCTTTGTCACGATTATACAACGACGACGGCTTCATCGTTGTTGATCCATCGCTACAGCAGACGACGCAGCCACAGTACTACTACACAACGCCATACCAATTGCTATTCAAACACACTGCTACTGCTGGCAGCCATGTGAACGTACGAGTATGACGAGATCTTTGATTAATTATGTGTTACTGTTTGGTTTTATTCAACACACGATCCAATAAACCATTGCATATTATTTGCCTCTGAAGGTACCAGCTATCTAATGATTTATCGATTATCGTTGTCATGTTGTATGCTAACTTTTGAGGTGCTGATTAACCATGGCAGTATGTGATGAATGGCCAATCAGAACGGTGACCTTGATTTATGCTTTTATCTGATGAGACGTTACAATCACTCTAAACCTTTTTTTCCAAGACATTAAAGTAGGTCTAAAGGGTGGAAAGTTTACACCAAATATACTCCAAAATACGGAATAAAATTTTTCCTGCCTCTTTGGAATTACTACATGGATGGAAAAATTAATGATCAAATCAAATAATCACTTCCATAAAATTAATGATCAAATCAAATAATCACTTCCATAAATATTTCCTGCCTCTCTCTCTCTCTCTCTCTCTCGCTCTCTCGCTCTCTCGCTCTCTCTCTCTCTCTCTTAAAAACAATCCTTTACCGAGACCGAAGCCAAACCAAGATAGTCCAGAACTTTAGGCATTCTTGGCCACAGTCATTTCCAGAACTATGTGTTCCTCAAACTATAGTGAACACAATAGCCAAAAACTTCAGGCATTTTGGACCAATCAATTCATTTTCTGTTTTTTGTACATTAAACTGTTCATCACGGGCACCAATCCTGCAGGAAGCTACACCAGGATGTCCTAATCTAACAATAATTATCTATGTTTCTTTTATCTTACCACAGTAGAGTCGTGCCACGTTCCGCAAGAAAAGGTGATCCCTATCAGAGATGTATGAATATGTGTTTCCCTCTTTAGCAACGTTCAACATGCGTGATGCCAATAAATTTGCTTATTTCTTATTTATTTTCCAACGTCCACAATTGTACGTACAATGATCTGTTATCAAAAAATGATAACTTTAATTGTAAACAGTAAACACAATCCATATGAACACACCGTATCGATGGACACGGTGTGCCGCCGCGCGGGCTATGCTAGTATAAGCTACAAATGAATGTAATGCATTTTGTAGTCCTATTAAAGTGGCGATGTGTATTTCCTACCTTCTTTTTTTTTTTGAGGGGTATTTCCTACTTTCTAAGATGTAGCACTCATGCTAATAATAAATCCATCCTCTCCATTTTGCATTCATCCATATATTGCCTTTTTATAATTACAAACTTACGTGTGTAGATTTTTTATTTCAATTTAAATTCAAACAAAACAATGACAACAAATATGTGCACGGCGTATCAATGTGGCGTGGCGTGTAACAATGGCCTTTACGATCCGTATAAATACAATGCATCACCGGGCGCCGCGTGCCGCCGCGCGGGCTATGCTAGTGAGCATCCAAAGCCAACTTTGTTGTGTACGTCAAGCCCGAGCGCCACGGCACCTGCACCCCTTCCGGTGTCGGCCGCATGACCGGGACAGTGAGCATGGCGAGGGCCAACATCCCATGAGCCAGGCCAGCACGGACGAGCATGTACACATCATACAGTGCGGTCGCTGCTCGTGACGTGGCAGTCTAATCTGGATGACATGTCAATGTTTTTTGTTCAAAACTGAGTCCAACTCGGACGAAAACCACTTAAAACACTTCAAGTGGTATGAGGGACTAAACTTATCGGTTTTATAAGTTGAGGGACTACGGTTTACCTATTTTAAAGTTGAGAGACTATTTCTTTACTTTCAAGAGAGTTGAGGGACGAAAAATATACTTATCCCTTTAACTTCCTTAAATAGAAAATCCTATCAAATTTGAAGTGACTGCAAATAAGAAGTCTCCAAAGTGATTTGCAGATACACTGCTTTAGGGTTAAGGCAGTTTTAGTTCAACCTCTCATTGACTGGTTATAATCTCTGTCCCTGTAATTTTTTTCTTTCGTTTCTTTACGCACCTCGAGTATGTACAGTTTGTAAGTTCCCCTTAATTTTGTAGAATGTACACTGGTGGGGCTCCCCCTACTGCATCACTGTCAAAAATGAAAAGTTTTTTTTGACTCGAACGGCAGGTGCTCTGCCTTTTCATTAAAGATTAGGAATATACAAGGAGTTTAGCAGTCATCAGAAGACGCTGACAGTACAAAAAGGGGAGACTAAAACGCTACTCTCAATATATCTAAGTCAGCTTTGATCAACGAGAGCACACCGTCCGATGAGGTTGATTTGGCATTGAAAACCCTTCTGTTCCTCTCATTCCAAATATGCCAAGCGAAGTAGGCAGCGGCCGCGGCATGCTCTTTGGTACGCTGGGAGCAGGCCCTCCACCATTGAGAGATCGACAAAAGATTAGCAGGCAGAGTAGGACAGCACCGTGGCCGCGCCAAACATAGCTTGGACCAGACAACCTTGGAGAGACGCAAGTGTTGAAGAGGTGGAGTGTTGTTTCAGGTTGTTGAAGACAGAGGGCACACGTCGCACTCTGGTCACTCCCATGGGCACGGAGCCTGTCAGTGGTTGGGAGTCTGTTTTGAGCCAAGGTCCAAAGGAAAAAACGCAGCTTTCTCTCAATCTTCAGCCTCCAGATCAGGTCAAGCTCAGGTTTGGCGATGGAGCCAGTGAACTGACAGGAGTAGGCCGTATTAGCGGAGTAAGACTTGTCCTTCGTCCAAATCCACTCGATGGCATCGCTGGCGTCATACAAGTCGACATTCTGAATTTTCTCCCATAGCAGCAGAAAGGAGTGCAGATCATTGTGTGAGCTGATTCTCTCAAGTCCTTTCATCCACTTGCTACCTTGAAGTGCCTGGGCAACTGTGTTGGATTTCCTGCGAGCTAGTTTGAACAGGGAGGGTGCAAGGTCCTTGGGGGCGGCTCCGTTCAGCCACTTTGAGTGCCAGAAGCTTGCAGTCTGCCCATTGCCAAGGTGGATGATGGTCGAGGCATTGAAGAGCTTCATTTCGACGTCCGAGCAAGGAAGCTTCATGCCTAGCCATGGCCGAGGCAGACTTTGCCACGCGAACCATGCCCACTGCAGCCGGAGAGCCCTACTGAAAAAGGATAGATTTTTGATTCCTAGACCGCCATACTTCTTTGGTGAGCAAACGACCTGCCAGTTTACTGCACAACTTCCACCTTTGGCTTCTTCCTCACAGCCTTTCCAAAGGAAACTTCTCCTAAGTTTATCAATCCTCTTGATCAGCCATTTGCTGGGAGCGAACAAGGTCAAAATATAGGTGGTGAAAGAGGTTAGGACAGAGTTGATCAGCGTCAGCCTTCCCGCTTTGTTCAACAATTTCCCTTTCCAACCTGCCAACTTGGCAGCGATTTTGTCAATCAACAGTTGAAGGTCAGCGCGCCTTACCTTGCCAAGACTGAGAGGGAGCCCGAGATACTTGCAAGGGAAGGAGTAAACAGTTCCTGCAAAATCCAAAAGTGCTTCATTGATTGTCAGTTCATCACAGCAGATAGGGAAGGCCGATGATTTGCTGAAGTTGGTGAAGAGCCCGGAGATCCTCCTAAAAGCATCTAGGATTGCTTGAGTGGCCGCCATCTCATGCTTGCACGGGTTCAGAAAAAGTGCAACATCATCGGCATAGAGGCTGACTCTGATGGAGGCGAGATTATGAGCAATAGGCTTGAGAATCCCAGTGTCCGTTACAGACGCAAAGATACGCTGCAGTGGCTCAATGGCGATCAAGAAAAGGAAAGGCGACAGGGGATCGCCTTGGCGCAAGCCACAGCAGTGGTAGAAAGGGAGCCTCGGGTCGCCATTGAGGAGCACTCTGGAGGAGGTTGAGCTCAGCACAATTGCAATCAAGTCCCGAAATCTCTGTCCAAAACCCATGGTACAAAGCACCTCAAGCAGGTAATCCCAACGAACGGAGTCAAAAGCTTTAGCTATATCCAGTTTCAGAAAGATTGCCCCTTTCTTGGCCCGGTGCAAGCTCTGGATGAGATTCTGAACATACAAAAAATTATCTTGGATCGATCTTCCCTTGATGAAAGCACTTTGACTGAGAGAGATAAGATGTTGCATAGCAGGTGCCAGTCTATTAGCAAGCAGCTTTCCCAAAATCTTGGCAACACTGTGAGAGAGACTTATTGGGCGATAATCAGCAGGGCGCAGAGCGTTCTCTTTCTTCGGGATTAGAACAATGAAGGCCGAGTTCAACAGGTTCCAATTACTTGCATCAAGGGCAGAGAGCTGGTTGAGGGCATTGAGAAGATCCATCTTAACCGTGTGCCAACACTTTTTGAAAAACAGCCCAATGAAGCCGTCCGGGCCTGGTGCCTTCTCCGCAGCCATATCTTTAACCACTTTGTCCAGTTCCTCCAACTCAAAAGGGGTCTCGAGATGTCTCAGGTCGGCGGATGGAAGGTTGAGATTATTCCAATTCATTTTCATGCCGGCGCTCTCCAAATGGCCCAACAAAGATGTGAAGTGGTCTTTCAGCAGTCGCGTCTTATCCTCATGATCAGAAGCAACATGGGCGCCATGGTGGAGGAAGGGGATGTGGTTTTTCCTTCGTCTGCCGTTGGCTCGAAGGTGAAACATCTTGGTGTTTGCATCTCCTACTCTGATCCAAACCAAACGTGATCGCTGCCGCCATCTTATTTTCCAAATAGCAGCGAGAGCAAGCAGCCTGCCCTTTAGCATCGGACGCAGGTCCAGCTCCTGTGAAGTTAGCAAGCGGTTCTCCATCGCAAGGTCCAGCTGCAGTATGACCTCAGACGCGACTGCAGAACAGAATTTTCTATCTTTGATCAATGCTTTGCTCCACTTTTTAAGGGCTTTGGAAGTTCTCGTAAGCTTGGTGTGCAGCTTCTTGATGCAATCATTTGTATGCAACTGCTTGGACCAGGCTTGGGAAATAGTCTCGCTGAAACCGGCTTCGTTAGGCCACCAAGCCTCGAACCTGAAGCCCGAGAAATGATGCGCTTGTATCTTCTTCATGATCAGTGAGCAGTGGTCAGAAATGTCAGTGGAGCCCGACAAGAGTTGAAAGTCGGGATATTTAGATTCCCACTCCGCAGAGAACATCACTTTGTCGATCTTGGTCAGGGTAGTGTTCAGTCGCTCGTTGGACCAAGTAAAGCGACGCCCGATCAGAGGCATCTCCCTCAAGTGCAGGTCATCAATGGCAGCTCGAAAGGCACGGATCAGACGGAGGTTTACATTACTGGTGCTTTTCTCGGATGCACGACTGATAAGGTTGAAATCCCCAAGCACAACCCATTCAGACGGAGCTGAAGCTTCGATGTGTCTAATCTCATTCAGGAAGGCGATTTTATCCTCGGCAAATTGAGGGACGTAGACCCCAGTCATCATCCAGGAGGTGTTGCAACTTAGGTCAGTGATCAGGGCAGAGACAGAGAAGATCCCTTGCAAACTAGGTTGTGGACTAACTTTGAAGTAGTCGGAGGAGGCTGCAATGAGGATGCCCCCTCTAGTGCCATCAGCAGGAAGATAGACGAAATTGTCCACAAAGGAGGAGTCCAAGGTTTCGGCAATGATACTATTGGAGAAAGAATCCAATTTAGTCTCTTGTAGGAATACAAGCTTACATCGGTGGTCACGAGCAACACCAGCAACAACACGACGCCTAGCAGGGTTGTTCAGGCCCCTTACATTCCAACATAAGATAGCACTATCCATAGGCAAACTGAAAAACATCTGGACAGGACCGGACTGAGGCACTAACAAACATCTTAGCAAGGCAGACAGCAGCAGCAGAAACATGCCTAAGCAAACACACAGAAGAAGAACCAGCAGATGCGCTCGACATGGAGCAGTGGTGTACAGTCATTGGAAACTAGAGGCAGCCATCAGGTCCGGCATTAGCCAAACTACTGCCCCATCGCCGCGGCCGTCAAACGGGTCGACGCAGCAGCCTCAGGGCGCCTCCCCATCTTCCCCGCGGCGGCGACCAGCTCGGTGATCGCGTTGATGAAGTGGGGAGGAAGGGGCTGCTGGTAGATATCCTTGTACTTCTGGATGTCGTCGGGGGCCGGCGGCTCATCCGTCGTCTTCTCGTCGTACTTCTTGAGGAGGACGAGGTGGACCTTACCCTTGGTGGAGAGGCTGTGGGTCGGCTGCGCAGCCAGGTGGCCGCTGCGCCGCTGGTGAGTGGCGCGAACGGATGCTGGTCCACGGGGCGGGGGGTACTCATCGGCGGCACCGGCGGCGGTGGAGGGAGCAGAAAGTGGCGATGAAGCGGAAAATGCTATTCTGAGCTCGAGCTCAGATGAGCTCCATATCAGAGCCGTCAGCTCCCGCTAAGATTCGCACCATCCAGCGTATTTCCATCTGTATTCGAAATAGTATATGCAACCTATGGCCCACTGACCTATCTCCTTTAATGTAACGTCGGTCGTCCCTCCGCCAGGCGGCTCAGCCCGTGCGACCCGTCATGGGCCACGGCTCAGACGTTACGCTACAAACGGCGGTCAACTGACCGGCCCATTTATTGCACGCTCCGGCCAACGGATCCATCCTTTCGCCGGAAGTTTCGTTCCCTTCCCAACCCCTACCCTTATCTTCTTCATTCTCGCCGGCAAGAACCAGATCCGGAGACGATAACTACCTCCTCTTCGTCGTCGCAGCCCGACGATGTACTCCCACTGATTCTTTGCCCCACCTGCGGCGATCCCCTTTGTGAACATCCACATGCTTGTTGCAGGCTGGTTATGTCTGTTCTTGAGATCCACGGACACGTACCTGCCGGAGCTGAGTCGCCATGGCTTATTCCAGCCATAGGTGCTGCACGCCTGCACCAGCCTCTAGCCGTGCACACATCCGCTTCCCTTCACCGGAGATCCAGGCACGAACACAGTCTCTTGGACGGCAGCCAGGCGGAGATTCAACCAGCTCATGTACGTGCCCAACCACAGCTTCAGCAGCCCTGCCCCCTTGCGCGGCATCTCACTGCTGCTCGACGGACAGCAAACGCACAGCACTGCTGCTTGCCGGCACCAACCTGAATACCTGATCCTGGTCATCGCTATGTTGTTCTTAATCTTCCTGCAGCGCAGCAGTTAGTACCGTGTAGAAAGTCCTGTACTATGGAGAGTCGTCTAGTGCTTATAATTATCTAATTCCAGTTTGTAGCACGGACCTGTGTGAGCCGTCATGCCCTGACCAAGTAGCAATGATGTATTTTGCGTCAGGTCACTAATATGTAATCATGGTTATCTCTAAATAATATTCATCTAGCTCTTTCTTTAATGATCTCATGAGACCCCATTCAGTTGGCTTGTTTGGTGTGTGTTTTGTACATGAATATTTCTAGGAAGCTTAGGCATGTGTTGCAACACAGAAATTATAAGTTCAGATATACTCATACATTTGTATTTATAGCACATAAAAGAAGAAATGCGAAGATATAGCCTGATGGCATGGCAAATGCTATACAGAAAACTCTTATTATGGCCAGCGCCGTCCTCTACCCCCCACTGAGCAGACCCTCGCCTTCATCATCACCTGCTTGATCAGCTGCTCATCACCGCCATCGTAGTAGTCCTTGACGTAGACCACGACCCTCTACTGTTAATAGGCTGCATTTCAGCCATGCTTTCTGAACTAAATTAAATTCTAAATCATGAAAAAGTGAAAACAAAATTTGCAAAGACATGGGATGGATCCTGTCAGTGAAGCCCACCAAAACGTTACCTTGTGAACCAACAGAAACCTTGGAAAATGGAGATGCATAATCTCAGTAAGCATATCATCACTACCTCTTACAAAGCAAAAATGTGTTCAATCATAACGCCCTTTAACAGTTGATTACTCATTTGTATCAAAAGTCAGACTAAGAAAACAGTAGGTACGTTTGTGCGTAGACCGGAGTGTTGTTTTCTTTCACAGGAGGTTGATTCATCATTAAGGAAAAGTGAATCGCATTAAAACTACGCATCGGCCCAAGGAACATCCCAGAGAAAAGAATCCATCAACTTATAAGAATATTTCCACATTGTCGAATAACAATCAGGAAAACAGAGACAGTTTATCAGAAGGTCAAGCAAGTATAAGCATATTTATCACAGGTAGTTCCTTTCACGAATAAATGTCATAGATGAATGAATATTATCCCGAGATACTGGCTATAGAGGTACAGGTAGGAGCGTAGACCATGGACTAAGGAGATTACTTCATATAATACATCTTCGCCAAAGTTTGTTCGAACTAACTCTCAAACATTTTCAATGAAGTCTCAATGAGAACCTGCGATGGAAAAAAGAACACCTACATTATTTTTGGGATTAGGGGCCTGTGGGAGCATAGTAATGTTGGGATCAGGGGTTTTATGTTACTAATGGGAGTGTAGTAATGTTGCGATTAGGTATTCTTTGACAAATGGACATCCTTGAATCATATATACTACACTGCTGTGAGAATAAATGTAGATCTCTTGAGGGGGGAAGTACATGCTCCAAGAGAAATGCCGTTGAATAAGTAAATCAAAAGTTAAATACATGTTATGAGTATCACCTCACAATGCTCAACAGTTCTTGCTGCCATTTAATCGGGTCCTTCTTGCTATCAGATGCAACCTGTGTGTCTTATGAACCCTCATGTTCTTTGTTAGTTACATTATCCATGTTAACTGATGCCTCATCCTGAAACAAAAAAAAAACATTTTCTGGGGGCCTGTTTCTCTTCAAAGTACTTAAGAGCTCTGTTGGAAAAGGCAGTGCCTAGGAGGCGCTTAGGCACGCCTAGGCGCTAGGCAATGGCCAAACGCCTCGCCTAGGGCATGAATGGAGGTCTAGATAGGGAAAGCAAGGAATTGTCCACCCAAGCAAGAAATCATGCCACATACTGCACTGACATGACGAACGTGTTATATTCCAATGGCAGTAGATGGTAACTAACTTATTTATATGCCCTAAACTAATATCAACAACCATATAATAATCAAAAATACACTAGGAGTAAAAACTATATTACCGCCTAGGCCGTGCCTAGGGCGCTTAGGCACTGCCTAGGCACTAGGCGAAGGCCAACCGCCTCTTACGCCTACCGCCTTTTCCAACCTTGCTTAAGAGTTAATAGAATAGGTAATTTTCCTTTTGAGATAAGGGAAGGGACGTTGTAATTCAGATAAATCAAATCAGTCGGAGTAGAATAACGTGAGCCATGTGGGTGAAATATCTGCAGCAATGGGCATGTCCCGTTCTGTTCCAGCAAGGAGCTCCATAATAAATAGTCTCATGTGAATATAACTAACAATTAAAAGTGCTTCGAATTCCTTTTACCTTGTCAAATATGAGTTCCTTTAACTACTTTGTCAGCTCTTCAATTATAACCTACAAATATTGAAAGTAAGCTAATAAGCATCGTCTCTTCAGATTACTTGTAATGGCAGCATAACACCTGGTTCAAGCAAACGATTGGTGCTGGCTAACCTCAGTAACAAGTTTTGTGTTATCAACAATGGAGAGAAGACATACAACGAACTTGAGGAAAAAAGACATGTTCTCAGTTGATGATTAATTGCTTGGGAGCATAAAACCAACCAAAGTTTCTATGCACTGGGAGAATGTTTGTATAGGTTAGAGCATAGAATTCACACAGTATGATCCTATTTAAACACTAAAATATATTACATATATAGACATCACTTACAAGACATACATAATCACTGAGAGCGAGCCTCATAATCTTCCCCTTCAAGCTTTTCATAATCTTCTTCCTGTCCTGAACTGAAATGCATTATCGTGTTAAATAGCAAAAGCACATTGAAAATAAGCAAGAAGGAAAATACTACTGAATATGCACCGTGAGGAGGCTCCAATGTGCTTCTGCCATTTAACACAGTAAGCAAACTTAATCGGATTTACACATAGTTTGAGAGGATGAGTATTATGAACATTGGAAATACTACGGAATATGCAGCACGCTCTAGATCTGTGGTTCAGTCTTTCAGTTCATAGATTCCTAGGTTCATAGATTCCTAGGTTCATAGATTCGAACATTCAATCTTTACAATCAGCAGTACTTCTAGATTCACATATTCGAAGATTCAATCTCTACAATCAGCAGTACATCTAGATTCACATATTCAACGGATTTTCTAGGGAACGAACTGTCCACCGGGTTCCATATTAAATTAGCCCACATCCATACTTTGGCAGACTGTATTTCTTACTTAGCAGCACAAGCATACTAGATCTTCGCATGATCTTGCTGAGAGTCAGTACAGC
This sequence comes from Triticum dicoccoides, assembly GCF_002162155.2. Taxonomy (NCBI): domain Eukaryota; kingdom Viridiplantae; phylum Streptophyta; class Magnoliopsida; order Poales; family Poaceae; genus Triticum; species Triticum dicoccoides. The sequence continues at coordinate 708,463,785 of NC_041382.1, read as the reverse complement.
TTTCCAGTTTACTCAGTGGCTGGCCTTGCTGCTAGTTGCTGCAGTAAGGCACTCCTAGCATGACCCCTCTGAATTGAGCAAGCAGACTGCAAAAGAATCCTATCGGCTCTGACTGTACTATTTCTTCAGTCAAGCCAACTACTTTATTCAGAAATCGCTGCATGTTCGATGGGGCGAAGTTGTTTGTTCACTAACCTCTTGTTCCATCCGGGCACCAATGATTCATCTCCCTCGTTGACAGGTCTGATGTCGGCGGTGACCCCTCCCTCCCTCCTCCGCCGCAAAGATGGGCGCTTCCCCGCTGTCTGCCGCCGCGTGCTGCTGCGGCGCCATCGGCCCTGCCAGAACTTGGCCTTTCGTAGGCACAGGGGCGGGGACCAAACTCTCCCTCACCTCCTCAAGCAGAGCGGATCTGATTCATGGAAGAAAGGGATCCTCTCAGTCAACCAAGCTGGTCCTCTACATGGAGCCGCACCCGGCAAAAACCAAAAAAGATCAACGTACCAGCCGATTGGTTGCATGAGAAACTCCATGGTACCTCGCCGCCGGCGGTCCAGACTCCAGACCTCTATTCCGCACTCCTCAGCCTTGGGAGGGAGAAGATCTCTCACCCTGCACTCAATTCGTCTCAGTGCCCACGAGACGGAAAGCGAACTTTCTGATCCACGGATCAGACGGGGAGCGGCGATTCTGATCCACGGCTCACCTCGCCGCCGTTCACCTTCGCGTCAAAACTAGTTGTTCTGCTCCATCTTCATGGCCCACCACCTACCACTGTGGCATACGTATTTCCAAACAGTACCCAATTTCTGGCAGCCCACAACCGCGCAAATAAAGAAATGGCCCAGATCCACGGGCGCTGACCGACGCTGCAGATATCGAGCGCATCTGCGCTCGGGACTAGTTACTCCACGTCCCCGATGAAGCTGTCTATAGCTGTCCCTGTGGGCTGACTAGGGAGTGGATGTTTGGGCCGGCCCAAAAGAGATCAGGTCCGGCAGCGCACAGCCCACACCACATGTCCCTCCACCATATTCATCATAGGCTGTCCTGGACTAGCGTTGCCCAGACCAGCATGTGGCCCTGCTGGCGCATCCATGGAAAAGCAGTGGCCCAC
>NC_041382.1:708458906-708462536 GCF_002162155.2 Triticum dicoccoides | reverse complement strand
GTCCACCGACGTGCCCAAGACCGAGCCGGGTTGCAGTTGGTCCACCGGCAACAGCGAAGCAAGGGCTGTCGCGGTAGCAACAGCAGGCACGCCTCCCTGCTCGATAGATGTCTTAGTAAACATCAACATGGGATATGCATCCTGCACCAGTCTGTAAAGGTGATGGCCAACTTCTTCTCTTGGGTGGTCACATGCGACCAGCGACGGGGGTGGGGCTCCGTGCCCATCACCATCGTCACTGTCGCCAGGCAGCAAGACACTGTCGGTGCCCGTCTCAACCAGGCCACCAGCGTCTTTGCCCAGGGAGATGACGCCGTCAGTGCCGGTGGCCTCGTCGTCTCCCACGGGGGTAGCCGCCGTAAGAGCGTCGTTAGGGCTAGCATTGTCCGCCTGATGATGTTGCCGGCCCTGCTGACGCCCCTGTCCACCATTCCTCGGACGGCTGTCGGAGCCAGCGCCCTGAGAATGTGACCCAGAGGCGGAGGCGCCTCCCGCAGCTCCCGGATGTGCACCAAAGGCGGCGCCTCCTCCGGACGACGGGCCGTCCTGATCATCGCGGTCGGCGAAGTTGAGGCGCGAGTGCACGAGGCCCCGCTGCTTCCGAGGAGGGAAAGTTCCATCCTTGAAGTGCAAGTTCCAACGGTAGTGCCACTTGGCCGAGTCATCGCGAGGGGGGAGTCGAGGTCGTCGGAGGGGATGCCGCTGGTAGCACTGTGGGAGCTCGTCGGGCTGCCGCGGAAAGGTGGATCTATCGGTTCGACGAAGTAGTCATGGATGCGGTCGAGGTGGATGAGAACCGGATAAGCCAAAGGGCTCACCGGCTCCGAGCGGTATGGCTCGTCGTAGCGGTCCTCTAGAAACCTCCTGTGGAAGCTGGCCGAGGTCTGATTTGGAGGCTCCTCGACGGTGAGGCTTCCCCTAGTGGCAATCTTGGTCAGATCCTGGACCCAAACCTAGGTGTAGAAACACGCGGAGTCCTCGTCGCTGAAGGTGCCCTCTTTGATGTGGTCGACGATGGCAGGGGCGGGGAAGAGCTGCTCCACGTCTTGTGGCGTCCAGACATGCCTAGGCGGTCCCTCGAGGCAGACCCGCGCCTTGAACGGCAGGCGGATCAAGGTGGCGCCCGCCCGCTTGGACCAAACAGCGAGCATGAGCACCGCGTTGCCGATGCGCAGCACGCTCGGCGAGCACAGGGCCACATCACGGATGCGTCGGGCGGAGAAGCGGATGAGGAAGTCGCCGGGCTCGAAGACCGAGACGTGCATCTGGGTGCAAGCGATGCCAAACTGCATGGACGCCGCCACCGAAACATCTTGCACCGTGAAGTTGGGACGGTTCCCGAGCACTGTAGTGATAATGACATGGTGCTCAAAGTCCCTGTCGGCGTCAGCGAGTGCCGGCCGCCAGGCAACCGTGGCAGAAACCATCCTGGGCCGCAGGCGGACGTCGGGCACCGGGTTCTCCATGGTGACAGTGGGAGCGGCGGCTGGTGCGGCTGTTGCAGCGAGGGAGGGGAGGGCCGCAGCGGCGCTGCAAGGGTGGGAGGCGGAAGCTGCGGTGGCATGGGCGGGGGCGGGGGGATGGGAGCTTTGCGGTGATGGTTGAGCTCGCAGGCACTGGAGATGTGCCCGGAACGGGAGCACAGGAGACACCGGGGGAGGTTGGTGCAGGCGGCCACACGATGCTTGGGAGAGAGACAGCGAAAGCAGCAGCCCTCCGCGCGCGCACGTCATAAATAGATGCTGGATGCACGTGAGGGGGTGGGGAGGGGGATTGTGCGACCGTCCACCATTAATGACAGACCTTCGGGGCCGGTCACGGCGCCACCAGTATGGGGGCCTGACCTTATGCCAGCCCTGTCCGCCATGAATGCTGGAGCCGTTGGCGGAGGGCTCACCCACCTCAGCACGCGCAGGCGGACGGATTGAAGGCCCAACCACCACCGATTGGATCCTAGGAGCAGGCACCCCATGCCGGGGAGGAGGCGCGGAAGCAGATCCAACACATGGGGCTGCAGGATTCACGAGAGCGTCGCGGTAGGAGGAGGGACAACAAGCTGCTATAGATGATGGCGGGCCTGGGGGGAGGTGGAAGAGGGCGGGCCTGGGTTGCTGGAGGTCGGCGAGGGGCCGGCCATGGCCAGGGAGGCCGCCGCCGACGCGCGGCGGAGCGGGGGGAGGCGGAGCGAGGAGCTAGGCTAGGAACTCCTTTAACTGTTTCACGCACATCCCCGGTGGCAATGTGCTAAAATGAAAGGTTTCAATACCATTGCTCAAAGCAAGCCCGATGTATACTTAGTATAGAGCTGACAGAATACATGTCACATTGATGGCACATAGTCATGTCAGTGTTTTGATAGGGTAGTACTATATATAGGCAAAGAGACCTTCTCAAGACATACTCCCTTCGTAAAAAAAATATAAGGCTAATCATAGTGGCGAGTAACTTAGACTAGTGTCATGCATCTATGTTACTACCTTCATAATGCAAAGTAACATACAAGTAGTATCATAGATAATAGCATTTATTATATTATAGACTCATTTTGCTTTGGGTTGCGTTATGTTACAGTAACATATTATGTTACTCCAAACACCTCTCTCCTCATTAACTATATGTCACATAAGCAAACTTGTCTTGAAATGCGCTATGTTATTTGCTAAGTTACTCCCACTATGACCAGCCTAAGAGCGTTTAGATTGTAAGACGCACACATATAAGACATGAAATCAAGAAAAAACAAATCACCATTCTTACATGTCCAACTTTTACTGGCACAAAATCGTGATCTTAAAGAGCTCATTTCTCGTCATGAAATACTACCATGGCCGATTGGGCGGTGGCCAACAACCGAGGTACACGACATGTAACGTAAGTAAGCCTGCCATCTGCTGTTATTTACCTCGGCTGCTGTGATAGTGCCTTTCTTCGTATGTTTATTGACTTATTGTGGCTTCATGGGATCCCAAGGATTTTGATCTACTACCTCCGTCTCAGTTTACAAGTTCTACGCGTATACCTAGGTTACCAGTTTTTATCATCTTAATATAAACTATATGACATAAAAATTATACGGTTTGAAAATAGAACATTTGAAGTTTATATTGTTATATTTTTTATAATATATGACTTGTATTAGGTTGGTCAAATTAACGACCTAAGAGCATGCACACGCCCTGTAAACTGAGAGAGAGGTAGTAATTAGGTCGCCAAACCTACAACAGCTGCAGGAGTAGAGCTTGAGATCTTTTTTTTTGCTGGAAGTAGAGCTTGAGGAATTGATGTTCTCGGTTTAACAGACTACTTCTCTTGGGTTTGATTTATGAATACTTGTTATAACACCGACATGACTTCCAAACAAGTCGTATCTATTACAATTTGTATATTCTCTAGCAGAAATTTCAGCCCTTGCAGTTAACCCCTTCTTTTTGAACAAATAACAGACAAAAATGTGGCATCCTTAGAAAACTATATTCAATACGATTGCACCATTGGTACCAACTAGTGCTGAAGAAGCGTTTTTTGATTGATATTTCCCTTACCAGAAAGAAATGGTGACAGAGTTGGTATGAGCCTTTGAGGACATAACTTCTCTGAACATCTTCTTGAAAATTGATAGAATGCATCGTT
>NC_041382.1:708457601-708458896 GCF_002162155.2 Triticum dicoccoides | reverse complement strand
ACACACACACACACACACACACACACGCACACACACACACACATCCAGCCGAACCTCCGAAAGACCCGCCGAGGAAAGGGCACAGAAGAAAGCCTTTCAATGATCCAAAGCCATACGCACCAACACCACCGACCGCCATTTCCATATATCATCAGCACAACCAGCAAGGTGGACCTCAACTTACACCTTCATCTGACCAAGCAAGGAGAGAGCCTTGAACGTTGGCCGTTTGGTCGCCACCCAACAGCCCCCCGTAGAGGTAGAGGTGCCATATGGGAACGAGGTGATCCATTGAGTAGGATAACGACCCCGCTAACCCGGCTATGGATGAAAATCAGACCCATTTCCAGCGCATGGCTGAGCCACGATCTCGCAGACAAAGCACCACCTCCTCACCAACAAAGCACACACCACCGTCAACCCCAAACTGGGCACACCACCACCACCATCGAACCCACAACGAGCAGCCTCCACATAGCCGAACCAAGCCGAACCTAGATGATGCCTTCAAGAAGAGATGCGACACAAAATGCGCCGCCATCACCCGTTCCAGGAGAACCTGGAACATGGGTTTCCCCAGGTTTTCGAAGGGGCACTCACCATGACAGCGCCGCCTCCACGGAGGTTCACGGCCCCCGCAGGCGTCGCCGTCGCCGGCTCCAGCAGGAGCAGAGCTTTCGCCCAAGTGAGCATACCACCTCCTAGAAGCATCGACAGGTCGTGGAGCACTGCCTCCTGCACATTTCCACAGAGAAGGGCCACTGCAGCCCCGCCGCCACACATGACAGGATCCGGTCCACCACAGGTCAGATCCGGCAGGATCCAACATGCCCCGCCCGCTCCCCGTCGGATCAAAGTCAATCCGAGGCCGGCAGGCACGCCGCCCCACCAGAAGGCAAGGGGCGAGCACCACCACCCCGCGCCTCACAGAGCACCTCCACCGGACTCCCCCAAGCCGAATCCAGCAGCCATCCCCGAAGCCAACCGGGCGCCAACGCAGCGGGGAGTCGCCGGTTCGAGGGAGGCCAGCTAGAGGGAGCCGCAAGCGCACCCACCCCCACTGTCCCCAGCCACCGCTCGAAGAAGTGACGCGCGCCGGAGTCACGCCGCGCCGCCCGCCACCACACAGAGCTCCCCCGGCTCGTGGGTGTTCTGCGCTAAGAACGACGCCCCGCCGCCGCCAGATCTGAGCCGACTTTGCCCGGCAGGAGCTTTTGGCGGCGGCGGGAGGGGGGTTCGGCCGGGGGAAGGGGTCGCCGCCCGAGCCGCACTGGGGAGGACGGCGCCGGGGGGGG
>NC_041382.1:708408264-708457252 GCF_002162155.2 Triticum dicoccoides | reverse complement strand
TGCAATTGCTAGGGCCGTCTTCCTTGTGTCTCACTTTGCAGTTGGGGTCGGCGGATGAGGCGGTGCATTCTCAGATGGAATTGAATTCGAAGCCAATTGATCTCCACTTCCTTCCATTCCTCCTCTTCCTCCTCCTCTCGTTTCTCCTTCAGCAGATCTTTGTGGATTTGCCTTCCCATCTCGGCTCCCCCAAAATGGAAGATGTCTCGGTTCCTCTTCATCTCAACTTGATCTACATTCACATAGTGTGCGTATTTGTTGATATGGCAGCAACTGATGTTAGCGTTGATGATCGCAAAATAGTACCGCATGTTAGTGTGTTAGAGGAATTATTTTCTGTTAAAATAAAACAGGACACTGATTTGTTTGATCTTTCCGCCAACGAGAAGGAAGAGAAGTCTCTGGACGTGCATGTATTAAAGGAGAGTAATTACATGCAAGGTGAAGAGGTAAATCAAGACGTGACATCTGCATGCAACATTGATCAAGCAAGGTCTGGCAAGGAAACAGAAACACTCTCCAAATTTTGGAAAGCTAATGGAGCCTACGTACATACATGGGAGTATAGGATCTGTGATCTATTTGACTCAGCCAATAAAATCAAAGAAAGGAATTTGTTTTTATTCTTGCCACTTCCACGTAAAAAGAAGGTCCCTCAATCTGGCAAGACTTGGAGGTTGCTAGTACGTGATTTGCTTTCATTAAAGGATATGGGCTGGGGTCCACCTCAGATTATCATATATGTCGAGATATAAAAGGCAGTTTAATTAGAGATAAGAGTTTGACTTGTTTACGTACACTAGTTTTATTGTTTGTCGGTCAAGTTAAAAGGGTCGGCTATACTAGTATAAATAGCCATAGTACGGTCAATGTAAAGGCAGGTTATTTTTGATAAAATAGACACAATGTGTTTTCAAGGGTAAACACCCGTATCAAGTTTTAGAAGGATCTTTAGAAAACCTCTGTGTTGCGATTTCTTTGTAGAAATTGTTTTTGCGCGTGAGTATCATCGTCGAGATTGATTTTCTCGTACTGGGCCGTAAGGTTCAAACCCTCTATTTTTCGTGCATATCGCGTGCGCGGGTGAGAGGCTACTGCTGCTGAAGGTGGAGTGTCGTGAAAGGTCGGGCCGCAACAACAGACCGGATCTCGCCAACGGGGTTCGGTCCATATCAAGTGGTATCAGAGCAAAGGTTGTTCACGACACAATATTTTTCTTTGAGTTACTATTGAAGTTTTTTTATCATGAGAAAAGATTGTAGCTCGCAAATGATGATGGCGGTCGAGAAGGATCCCTTGCGTTCCTTGCCTTGGTACCAATGCTTTACGCGTGTGCGCGTCGGGCCGACGAGTTGTGCAACATTGATGAATTGCTACTCTAGTATGAATATGGTGAGTCAGACTACGGTTGATGCTTTGAACTTGTCATTGATTGAACATCCAGAACCGTATGAGCTTTGGTGGAAGGACAAATTTGTCAAGATCATGCATCGCGTTGAGGTACGGTTTATTCCATGTGGATATGACGATATGGTCATGTGTGATGTGCTTCTTACGCACATACATACATGTTCAATACTGCTAGAAAAACCATGGACAGATAAAAGACAGTTGACATATCATTCGGTTGGCGAATTTTCTTTTGTTCGTGGAGGACAGTACGTAGCACTTGATTCGTACACATTGGAGAAGTATATGGCTGATCGCAAGAAGCGGGACATTGCTCAAGCTGCATCAGAAGTAAAGAAGAAGAAGGTTGAAGCCGCTGAAAATTTTCCAAGCATCGTTCAAACTGCAAATACAAATATTGTTGAAGAGATAGATTCGAAACCGAGGACGGTTTCGTTTCAAGGAGGAGAGGATGATATGGCCGCAACTGATGTTAGCGTTGATGATCGCAAAATAGTACCGCATGTCAGTGGGTTAGAGGAATTATTTTCTGTTAAAATAAAACAAGACATTGTTTTGTTTGATCTTTGCGCCAACGAGAAGGAAGAGAAATCTCTGGACGTGCATGTATTAATGGAGAGTAATTACATGCAAGGTGAAGAGGTAAATCAAGACGTGACATCTGCATGCAACATTGATCAAGCAAGGTCTGGCAAGGAAACAGAAACACTCTCCAAATTTTGGAAAGCTAATGGAGCCTACGTACATACATGGGAGTATAGGATCTGTGATCTATTTGACTTAGCCAATAAAATCAAAGAAAGGAATTTGTTTTTATTCTTGCCACTTCCATGTAAAAAGAAGGTCCCTCAATCTGGCAAGACTTGGAGGTTGCTAGTACGTGATTTGCTTTCATTAAAGGATACGGACTGGGGTCCACCTCAGATTATCATATATGCCGAGATATAAAAGGCAGTTTAATTAGAGATAAGAGCTTGACTTGTTTACGTACATTAGTTCTATTGTTTGTCTGTCAAGTTAAAAGGGTCGGCTATACTAGTATAAATAGCCATAGTACGGTCAATGTAAATGCAGGTTATTTTTGATAAAATAGACACGATGTGTTTTCAAGGGTAAACACCCGTATCAAGTTTTAGAGGAATCTTTAGAAAACCTCTGTGTTGCGATTTCTTTGTAGAAATTGTTTTTGCGCGTGAGTATCATCGTCGAGATTGATTTTCTCGTGCTGGGCCATAAGGTTCAAACCCTCTATTTTTCGTGCATATCGCGTGCGCGGGTGAGAGGCTACTGCTGCTGAAAGTGGAGTGTCGTGAAAGGTCGGGCCGCAACAACAGACCGGATCTCGCCAACGGGGTTCGGTCCATATCATTTGTGATGAAGTTGCTTGTGGAACCTGCAAACACCAGATATATGTCGTCCAGTAGAACTAGTGACAGGTTAAGCTTGGTGACGGTCAAAGTGCTAAATTCTGGAGTAGCTCATGGCTAAATGGTTCTGCACCTAAGGACATCGCCCCAAACCTACATAAGCTTGCAAGGCGGAAAAATGCCTCGGTGGCGGCTGCTCTCCATCGGGGCCGCTGGATGAAAGGAATCGAGCAACTTAGCACCACTGAGGATCTGATCAGTTTCATTGACCTTTGGCACCGGATACAAGGGGTTAACCTCTCGGATCAACCGGATGACATTGAATGGAAATGGAACGACAGCAAATCATACACTGCTGCCACTGCTTATGATGCCCAATTCATCGGAACCATTGCGAAGCCTGAGTTGAATGCCCTTTGGAAAGCAAAGGTGGAGGGAAAGATCAAATTCTTTGGTTGGCTTCTATCTCAAAATAGACTGCCAACTGCTGATCGTCTTCGCGCGAGAGGATGTGAACACAACGACACCTGCTCCCTCTGCGACCAAACAATTGAGACTGCCGCTCATCTGATTTGTGGATGCCCATTTGCAAAGGAAGTGTGGCAGAAGATCACCACCATGCTGCCTAACATTCAACTTCAAGCAACCTTGCCGTTCACCTCCATCGCAACCTGGTGGAGAAGTTTTGCCTATGGGCAGCAGAAAAAGGCAGCAGCTGCGCTATACTTTGCCTGGAATATTTGGAATGAGCGAAACCGAAGAATATTTCAAAACCTGTCTTCAACTGCTGATATGGTGGCTTGCTTAGCCAGGTCTGACTTAGCATACTTGGACATGGCCAATGTGAGGCCTTAGCTTTGTAAATCTGCTGTATCTCTATCTTTTTGTCTGCCTTAGGGCTTCAGACTTTTCCCTTGTAAATTCCTGAACTATAATGAAAAGGCAGAGCACCTGCCGTTAGCCCTCAAAAAAAAAAAACAGGGAAACATGCTGCCCACTTGTGCTGTATTGAACGAGAGTTACTTGAAACAGCAGTGATGCACCATCGTATTTGATCCTGACCAATACATCAGACCCACTTGAGAGGACGATGGACTGATTACTGAGTGGGTGTTGCTGAACAGATTTGATGCTGTTTAAGTCGAGTCCGACATGGTTGCCGTCAAGGTCATCCTGGTAGCTCTTCCTCGTGTCAAATTCCACGGCTACTAATTGGTTCGTCTTGGCGCCGTCTGTCTGATTGTTGCACACGCCCAGCCACTGGCCACTGCTGTTGCTGGGCAACGACGGATTATTGGTGAGCACAAAGGCCATACCTTCTCCAGTCCCGTTCTGTGGGAGGATGTTGAGCATGAAATCTGTCCTGAAGGAGGTGAGCGCCGTGCGCTTGCTGTTCCACAGCTTGAGGGTCTCCTTGGCATACACCACTCTCCCCGACCGGTGGGTCATGTTGCCGGCGTTCGGCGTGATCTGCAGGGAGTTGTTGGAGATTGCTGAGCCAGGGCTGAAGCTGAAATCATCCCTGTTGCTTGCATTGAAGTTGGGGTATGTGAACTGCAAGCAGCTGCAGGTTCTGCCTAGGATGACAACAGCTGCACAAGCTATGCAGAAGAAGCTCGACAGGCTGCTGGTATTGGGCTTTGTCATGGCTAAATGGTTCCTGTAGCTTCCTGCAACCTTCTCAGAGAAGAGGAAGATACCAGTTCATATGATCCGCGTACTTCGCTTTTCAATATGGACGAGGCCGGGGAGCAGTTGACAAATACTTGGAAGAGACATGGTCAATGGGACTTGTCAGGTACATCGGCCAATACTATCTATGCAGCTGCAGAAAAGTTGCCAATTGTTAAATTAATAGTCTGTGCAAAATGTTCAGCAATATGCTACTCACCAGTAATATATTTGACTAGGTGATCATCCCCTTTTCTTCTCTAGAGACAGATTAAAAGAAGGGTGTCAGCTGGGAGGAACAACGAGGCTGTTGAACAAGTAGAACAGTGACATTAATAACATAAGAAAAACACTAAGATGGTACAGGAAACTGATCCCTGAGGAACTTGGATAGAAATTTCTTCCATCTAACAATTATTTATTGAAGATACCTCATGAATGTAGAACTAGTCTTTGCGGCTGTTACAACCTATAAGTGGTACCAGATTAAAAGAGTGTTGTCTGTGTGGAACAGCGAGGCTGTTGAACAAGTAAAACAGTCACATTAACATAAAAAACACTGAGGGTACAAGAAATAAATTGGTGCCAACTTGATAGTGCCAGCCCTGAACAACCTGGGCCGAAATTTCTTTCATCTAATAATTATCTATTGAAGATGCCTAGTCAATGTAGAACTTGTCTATGGAGCTGTTACAATCAAAGAACAAAGGCATTGTCAATTCAAATATTTGCAAGTTATCCCCAGAAAAGGGAAAGTTTCTCTATGATTACAATTTCTTGGAGTAATCTAGTTTGCTTAAATGCTATCTCTAGTGTGCGTATTTTGAATTATCCTCATATAATGTCTTGATCTAGCGCTTAACATGGAAGATCACATTGGACCAGAGTTTTTCATGCTAAGCTATACAACATGAGGCCAAATTAAGTCTCCCTTCTCCGTTCTCCATCTGTAAAATCAAAAGTGGAACGGATTGAAGTGCATTGTAATTCCTGTAGAAAATTTGAAGTGACTAGAAATAAGAAGTTAAGAGTACTATTGGTCAGACCAAGCCATATGTATCCTAAATGGAAGCACGGATAGAAAATGGAATCAACGAAAGTCAAATAATTTTTCTCACCTGTCCACCGTCTTACTGCCGGGAATTTGTGATCTTAAAGAGCTCGCTTCTCACCGTAAAACCAAGCTGACAAACCTGCCTGAACGTCGCTTTTCTATGAGTCAGTGATCTGCTGTTATTTACCTCGGCCGCCATTGTAGTACCTTTCTTCATATGTTTATGACTTACTGTAGCTTTGTGGGACTCCAAGGAGTTGGATCTGATTAGGTCACTTAGACTAATAGGTGGAGAATTAAAACTTGAGGAATTGATGTTATGGGTTTAACAAACTACAAGTTTTACTTGCATGAAAGTAAGTATTGTAACTCCTTAATCACCGTAAAAGATTTCTTTTGGGCCCAATTATGACCACTTGCTATACCACCCACATGACTTTCGAAGAAGTCAAATCAATTTCATTTTGTATATCCTCTAGCAGAACTTTCAGCCCTTGCAATTCTCCCCTTCTTTTTGAACACATAACAGACAAAAGCAAAAATGTGGAATCCTTGTAAAAACTACATTCAATCTGATTGCACTAATGGTACCAACTAACATTGAAGAAGCGTTTTTTCGATTGATATTTTCCTTACCAAAAAGAAAATGGTGACAGAGTTGGTATGGGCCTTGGTATCCTTTTGCCGGGATCATGTGGAGGTCATCGTGCTAGGTATCTTCTCTGAACAGCTTCTTGAAAACTATATCCACGATGCTCACCTGCCACCTCGCCGTGAGGGAAGTGGAGGTCATGGAGCAGAAACTGTTCTGCTGCCTAGCCCCTCCGGTGAACAGCAACCCGACGTCCGGCAGCTCAATTTCCCGCTGATTGCCTCCCGGAGGCCAAACAAAAGCAGGCTTATTAACCGGCGGCTCCGGCACCGGGGCACCATCGATCAACACCTGCACCACCGTTCTTATGGACGGCCTCTCCCTCGGGTTCGGGTGGCAGCACGCCAACGCTAGCCTCACCGCACAGTCCACCTGCGTCTGCTCGAACTCGCCGTCGAGCAACCGGTCGGCAGCATGCAAGGCCTTCCCCTCGCCGTATAGACTCCAAGTCCAGTCCACGATGTGCATCGTCAAGGGGTGCCCGTCGCTCGAGTAATCCTCCATGCCACGGTGGTCGCTGTCGTGCATGTACTCATACTTCACGGCGCTGCTGGGGCTCCTCCCGCTGACCACCTCCATGATGAAGACACCGAACGCGTACACATCCGTGTCGAGGCTGGCACGGCCGGTGAAGAAGCACTCATAGGCCATGTAGCCGCGAGTGCCGGCCACCGCCTGCGTGGAGTGGTGTGTGATCCCGTCGTACTGGATGACGCGGGCAAGCCCGAAGTCGCCCACCCGCGCGTTGTAGTCCTCGTCGAGCATCACATTGCTGGGCTTGACGTCCCTGTGCAGGACCCTCTTGCTGCTCCCGTGGTGCAGGTAGTCCAGCGCCGATGCCACCCCACAGATGATCTTGTACCGCCGATCCCATGTGAGCTCAAGAGCGCTAATCTCCGACGACGAGTTGCTCTCTCTGGCACTGGCATACAAGAGCTTGTCCAGGCTGCCCATGGGAAAGTACTCTTACACCAGGAGCAGCTCGGATCCCTCGTGGCACCAGCCGATCAACTTGACGAGGTTGCGGTGGGACAGCTTGCTGATCGTGTTCACCTCCGCGACGAACTCCTGCTCTCCTCGGTTGGAATCGGCGTTGCCCATTGACACCCGCTTCACGGCCACCTCCAAGTTCATCCTATTGATGTGGCCGAGGTAAACGGTGCCAGAGCCGCCTCTGCCGAGCTTACGTGTAGGACTGAAGTTGGCAGTCGCACGCCTCAGCTCCCTGAGCTTTTGACCAGACCATGTGCGTCGATCATCTTCTCCAGGTTGCGGTTGGCGAGCCTTCTCTGACGTGTCAACCTTCTCCACATGAAGAACACACCAACCAAACAGGTAGAAAATATAACCAAAGCAGCAATAGCCAAGAACACCTTTATTCCAACTCTTATTCCGACTGTGGCATCATTTTCTATTGTGGTGAAGTTCCAGGACTTTATCTGATTCAGTTGGGTGAAATCGCCCGTGGAACCTGCAAACACCAGATATATGTCGTCTGCCAGATAGTGTGATAGATTAACAATCAAACTTCCGCTGGATTTAAGCTGCCCTCCTATTGTGCTGTGCTGGACTAGATCTACTCCAAACAATCCTGTTGTACCATTGTATGCCATACTGACCCATACATCAGATCCACTTGCGAGGATGATGGACTGATTACTGAGCGGGTATTGCCGAAAAGATTTGATGCTGTTGAAGTCGAAGCCAAAATGGTTGCCGTCAAATTCATCCGCATAGCTCTGCCTGGTGTCGAATTCGACGGCAACTACTCGGTTTGTCTTGGCGCCATCTCTCTGGCTGTTGCATATGCCCAGCCACTGGCCGCTGCTGTCGCTGGGCAAGGATGGATTGTTTGTGAGCATGAAGGCCATACCTTCTCCGGCAGTCCCGTTCTGCGGGAGGATGTTGAGCACGAACTCTGTCCTGAACGACGTGAGCGCTGTACGCTTGCTATTCCACAGCTTGAGGGTTTCCCTTGCGTAGACCACTCTTCCCGACCGGTGGCTCATGTTCCCGGCGTTCGGCGTGATTTGCAGGGAATTGTTTGAGATTGCTGAGCCTGGGCTGAAGCTGAAATCATCCCTGTTGCCTGGGTTGAAACTGGGGAAAGTGAAGTGCAAGCAACTGCAGGTTCTGCCTAGGATGACAACAGCTGCAGACACCATACAGGAAAAACTCAACATGCTGTTGGTGTTAGGTATTGTCATGGCTAAATGGTTCCTATAGCTTCCTGCAACCTTGTCAAGAAAGAGGAAGATGCCAGTTCATATCATCCGCATACTTTGCTTTTCAATGCAGAGGAGGGGAGGAACTGACAACTACTTGGACACAAAGTCAATGGGACTCGTCAGATACCGCCAGCAGTGATATTTCTGCAGCTGTAGAAAAGTTTTTGATTGTTAAATTAATAATCTGTGCAGGCAAAATGTTTGGAGAAATTTTACTTACGTGTAATATATTTGACTACGCGGTCATCTTCCTTTTTTTTACTAGACACAGAACAAAAGATGGGTGTCCGGGAAGAATAACGAGGCTCTTGGACAAGTAGAACAATGACATTAACATAAAAAAACACTGTGGGTACAAGCAACTGATTAGTGACAACTTTGATAGTGCCAGCCCTGAAGAGTTTGGATAGAAATTTCTTTTCATCTAGCGATTCTTCATTGAAGATGCCTCATCGATGTAGAACTTGTCTTTGGAACTGTTACAACTACAAGCATACCAGGTTAAAAGAGGAGTGTCTGTGAGGAACAACAAGGCTGTTGAACAAGTAGAATAGTGATTAGTGACAACTTGATAATGCCAGCCCTGAAGAACTTGGATAGAATCTAACAATTCTTTATTGAAGATGCTTCATCAATGTAGAACTTGTCTTCAGAGTTGTTGCAACTTACAAGTGTACCACAGGCAAAATTTGAAGTGACTGCAAATAAGAAGTTTCCAAAATGATTTGCACATCCATCGCTTTAGGGTCAAGGCAGCTTTTGTTCAACATCTCCTTGACTGGTTACAATCTCTGTTCCTGTAAATTTTTTTCTTTACTTTCTTTACCCAACTCCGGTATGTACAGTCTGTAAGTTCCCCTTAATTTTGTAGGATATACACCGGCGGGCTTCCCCTATGGTATTGCATTCAAAAAAGAAAAGTTTCAGTATGATTGCTCACACCAAGCCTGTACTTATTGTGGCTTTGTGGGATCACAAGGAGTTTGATCTGATTAGATCGCTTAAACTTGCAAGTCAAGGATTAGAATTGACTTGAGAAATTGATGTTCTAGGTCTAATAAACTACTGTAGTTGTATTTCCCTTAAGCCCAACTATGGACACCTGTTATACCAACCACATGACTTTCAAACAAGTCATATCTATTCTGTGTACCCTCTAGCAGAACATTCAGCCCTCGCAATTTTCCACTTAGTTTTGAACAAATAACAGGCAAAAAATGCGGCATCTGTATAAAAACTGTATTCAATCCAATTGCACTTATCGTACAAAATCACAAATTAACACTGAAGCTGGCCTTATTTAACTCATGCTTTGCTTACCAGAAAATAATGGTGATAGGGTTGACATGGCCCTTTGAGCATGGACCTTCTGTGGAGCTCCTTGATAATTCATAGAATGCATCGCGATAGATATCCTTTTGCCAGGATCATGTGGAAGAAGCTCAGCATCACAGGCCATTTTCTTACTGCCATTTTCCTTGTGTTTCACTTTGCAGTTGGGGTCGAGGCCGAGGTGGTGCATTCTCAGATGGAATTGAAGTCGAAGCAACAGCCAAAGCCAACTGATTTTCACTTCCTCTTGTCTCCCCTTCAGCGGATCTTTGTGGATTTGCTTCCCATCTTGGTTCCCCGAAACTGGAAGGATGTCTCGGTTCCTCTTCATTTCAAATTGCTTCACATTTTCCTCGCTTTTTTTTTGCTCTACATTTGCAAAGACATTGGCCGGAAAAAGAAACAATCAGTTTATAGTTCTCCAGTCTTCAATCAAGTATTTCGGTATGAGAAATAAGGAAGAAGGAGAAGTACTTCCCTCTGTCCTCCGTCCCGGCCGCCAGCCGCCTGAGCTCGAGCAAGAGTGAGAGGAGAGACCCTTGGTGCGGCTGAGAGGGGTTAGGTTTCTTAGGCCCCGTTCGGAAGTGCTCCAGCTTCCCGACGGGGCCAGCTTCTCGACGGAGCAGCGCAAGCCAGCTTCCCAGTGAAGCCAGCAGCGTTCGGCAGGCATAGGAGAGGAGTTGCGCTAGTCGTTGTGGTCGGGCCTACCAGGCAGGGCTGCGAACAAAGAGGAAAACGGTTCAGCAGGCACTTCGCGGTGGCAGCGGCATGTAATTTCAACGAACTCCCACTTCTGTATTTTGCGAAGCTGGACTTCCCTCGCTCCACGGATTTGCACGTCGCGAGGCCTCCGCTTCTGAAGCTGGCTCCATGGAGTCGACGCGTTCGGCCAGCTCCTCGCCCGCTTCCAGAGAAGCGCGGAGCCGGATCACTTCCAAACGGGGCCTTAGATTCGCTTCTCCGATTGAGGTGGGCTGTGGCCTATGCGCATTAGGCAGGCTATGCAAATGAGCCCACAAGGGTCAGATATGATGTTTTTTGTTTTTGTAAATCGGAGACAAATTACCTCGATTTATCAAATTCTACTAAAAACTCTCAATTTATCAAATAAATGGTAAGTAACAAAAATCGGTTTCTTCACAGGAGGGAGAGGCGATCAACAACCCTAAACGCAGGCAAGAAGTCACGCCCTAGTCAGTCGATTCCCCTCGTCTCCAATAGCCGCGCCCTCATAGCATTTCGGCAATCGAGACTCATGAGAGTAATTGTTGAAAACATTATTAAAACTTCAATTAATTTTTAATTATGATTAAATCATGATGACAATTTTTTAAAGGGGGGGAGGGGGGGTCACAATGACAGTGTTAGGCTGGTCATAGTGGGGAGTAACTTATACTAGTGTCATACATATGACACTAGACTAAGTTACTACCTCCATAATGCAAAGTAACATAATAGTAGTGTCATAGATTGCTTCATTTATTAGCTCATAGACTCATTTTGCCTCAAAAAACGCTATGTTACAGTAACATATTATGTTACCACAAACACCTATTTCCTCATTAAATACTTGCCACATAAGCAAAATTGTCTTGAGATGTGTTAAGTTACTACCTAAGTTACCACAACTATGACTAGCCTTAACTAATCTCATGTTGTAAGTTAATCATGCGAGTGCGTACAAACATGTATATCAATTAACATAACAAAGTACTGCAAGCGCATGGATCATAAAAATGGGATGAACAAATCATACCCTTCGAAAGGTAAGTGACGACAAAAGAAGCATCCAAAGCCTTCTTCGTGGCATCACTCTTGTCATCCATGGCGCGCCATTGGCAACCCTAAACACAGGCAAGAAGTCGCGTCCTAGTCAGCCAATTTCCCTCTTCTCCAATAGCCGCCCTCATCTCCTATAATCATTTCGGCAAGCGAGGCGACTCATCAGAGTAATTGCTGGAAATATTATTATTTTTAATTAATTTAATTATGATACAAAATCATGATGACCGTGTTTTTTTGGGGATTGGGGGGGGGGGTCATGATGACAGTGTTAACAATATTAATCTCATGTTTGTAGGTTAATCATGCGAGTGTGTACGAACATGCATATCAATTAACATAACAAGTACTGCAAGCACACATGGTCATAAAAATGGAATGAACAAATCATACCCTTCGGAAAGGTCAGTGGTACGGTGACGACAAAAGAAGCATTTGAAGCCTTCTTTGTGGCATCACTCTTGTCGCCCATGACACGGTTGGGAAAGCTGAAGTCATCGATGTAGACGGATGGAAGTGAACAATCATTAGGACGTTCCCCAAAAAACGTATATCCCTTCTCCCAGTGTAGGGTCTCAAAGAGCGCGGCTCCGGCTTGCTCTCCTTTATGGTCATGCACACGCGTGCTCGTCGACATGGAGTAGCCGAATGTCGGAGTAAATGACCACGGGTAGCCTAGCCGGCTTCCCCTGGTTCTTCAGAAAAATTATAGGCCAATTGAGCCTCCAAGCGTCCAAGACGTGGGGCCGCCTTCCCCCAGCTGGCTACCTCTCAGGCCGGCTGCGTAAAGGCGGCCATGCCCTAAAAATCCTTGAGAAACAAAACCACGAGAAGGCCGACTCCAAAAAGCCGGCCATGAGAAGGCCGACTCCAAGGAGCCGGCCCCTCAGCAGGCGGCCAAGATCGTGCCCTCGGAGTTTGCGCCCACCTAACGGCGACGAGATGGGGCGTGGCTACAGTGAAGCCTGCCACCCCCGAATCCCGGGACGCGCACGGCCACAGTACGTCGTACAGGGCGGCTATCACCCGTTCGGCGCGGCGCTGTTGCCATGTTGATCACGACGTCACCCACGGCGAGCAGTCAGTACGACCCGTGGGTGGCGGGGCCCCTCAGTCAGGGAGACACCCAAAGGCGGCCAGGCCTCCCGCAGTCAGCCTGGGGTATGGCCGGCTCCCAATAGCCGGCCAGCTCTCTCCCTCGAAGGAGGTGCCTCATTAAGGAGATAAGACGAGGTAGGGCTACAGTGATGAGCCGCCCAGCGGCGGTACTGTAGCCATGCTTACCACGACGAAGCCCTCGTCACTAGGGGCAAGGCAATACTAACCAGCCTCCGACAAGACTCCCGAGCGGTGGGACCGACCTGTCGACCAGAAGGCCGGCAGCCGGCGAGGTCCACCAGTCGGCGGGCCCCATCTGTCGGCAGAGAAGCCGGCGAGCGTAGACACAGACGGCTGGGGCCCACACCCAGCCAAATTACCGTTGTACCCCTGGGGGTAGGCCTATATAAACCCCCACGGCGCCCATGCAGAGGGATCCCCCTTTCGATAGTTCCAGACACCTCATCAAGAGAAGCGGGCTAGCCTTGCCCTTCCTCATCCTTTCACCAAACAGCTCAAGGAGCCTCTTGTAGCTACTTGTCAATCTAGTGACCATGCGGAGACCCCGTGGAGCAGCAGTAGGGGTGTTATCTCCACGGAGAGCCCTGAAGCTGGGTAAGATCCGCCGGCGTGCATGTCTTCGCCTTATCCCGTTTCCAGGCACCGGCGATGTTTTATTGGCTCCCACAATGATAAGCCACCCGTTGGCATATGTCGCACCAACCACCCGACATTTGGCGCCCACCGTGGGGCCAGGTGCACCGTCGTCCGGAGACCTACTCTGGACGGGAACCCTCTTCCTCCCCAGCGTGCGTAGCCAGCCCGGCTCGCCCGATGGCGCTTGCCTCGATGTGCTGCAAGGCGTCGCTGACGCATGCGTGGCGAGCTGCCTCACCGATCTTCTTGGCGAGGCTCGCATCTCCGACGAGCCCACATCCGACGCGGGCACAGGCTGCCCCGAAAGCCACCTCGTCAGCCTCCTCAACCAACTCCACGTCTCCGGCGAGCTTATCACGGACTTGGAGTCGGTTGGCTCCACCGACCCGATGCTTGTTGATTCTGACACGGCATCGCTTGACGCCTTCCCCTCCAACGTGGTAATCATCAACGACCCTCTTCCTCGAGCCGACAGCAGCGGCAGCGCCATCACTGAGGTACTGGTTATCAGCAACGGCGCCGCCTCTGGCGAAAATGCCCACGACGCCCTACAAGTGGCGCTGCACGACTTGTCCGCCCCACCCCGGTTGACGCCGACGCCCACACACTGGAGGCGTCGCCTCGCCCTCGTTGCGGAGGGCCAGAAGCTAGCCTCCATGAGACGCCTCATCGAGGCTCACCAGCACGAAGTCAACCGAGCCGCCTTCGGCACGCCGCCTCCCGACGGGCCGAGCCGCGTCAGTATCATCAAGAAACGCGATGCGGCTATCGCCGGTGCGCTGGGAGCAGATTGCCCAGTCTATGCCACGCCTCTCAAGAACCTACGCGCCGCCCAGGCGG
The DNA here is from genome assembly GCF_002162155.2 of Triticum dicoccoides. Lineage (NCBI taxonomy): Eukaryota > Viridiplantae > Streptophyta > Magnoliopsida > Poales > Poaceae > Triticum > Triticum dicoccoides. Next base: position 708,443,161 of record NC_041382.1, on the reverse strand, counting down.
CCGTAGACGAGCTGGACAGGCTGAGGGCCGACGAGCTCCCCTACATGACCAGACGCATCCAGCAGCTTATCGACGCGGCCACAGAGCGGCATGAAGCCGGTGTCCGCGCCAAAAGTCCTCCCCCATACCAAGAGCATGGTGCGACGTCCCGAACGCCGACAACGGGCAACACCCGTGCAAGGAAAGAAAAGGAGCCGGCTGCCAGCCGCAGCCGGACTCGAATCTCCATCGAGCATGACGTAGAAGGCCGCCCTCGAGCTGTGGAATGGCGGGGCGATCCGCCTCCTCCTCCGCCTCGTGGGGAGAGATATCCTACTCCGCCGCCTATCACGCATCCGACTCTCGACGGCCGACTGGGCTGCCGCGAAGGAGTCGGCGAGAATGACGCCCGCCACCGGATCGACCGCCTAGGCGATCCCTAGCTCTGGAAGAAGAAGATGATGTCGGCCCGCCCTACTTTGGCCCCCGCATCCGTGACGAACCCTTCCCTAAGGGGTTCTCGCTCCCAAGAGACACGCCCAAGTACAACGGCTCCGTGAAGCCGGAAGACTGGTTGATCGACTACTCCACTGCGGTTAGCATCGCGAACGGCAATAGGCGCGTCACTGTGAAGTATGTTCCCCTCATGCTCCAAGGCACGGCGCGTACTTGGCTCAACAGCCTCAAGCCTTACAGCGTCAACAGCTGGCTGGACTTCACAGAAGCCTTCATCCGCAACTTCAGCAGCACCTACAAGCGGGCTACTAAGCCCCGACAGCTCTCCTTGTGTGTGCAAGGGCCCAGTGAATCAACTCGCGACTACCTCACGCGTTGGGCTGAGCTCCGCAACTCCTGTGAAGGGGTGCACGAGGTTCAAGCTATAGAGTACTTCACCGCCGGGTGCCGAGAAGGCACCCTCCTCAAGCACCGACTCCTCTGCGACGAGCCGACTACCCTCGACGAGCTGCTGGTCATAGCTGATAAATACGCCACGGCCGATTTCTTGATGAAGACCGAGCTCCGAGTAGACGCCTCTGGGAAGGTGCTTGCTCCGAGTCCCAAGACGCCGGCCGGAGACTCCAGCCGACGCCCGCACCATAACGACCACAAGCGCAAGGCTCCCATGCCACCGTCCACCAGTCGGCAGGTGGCCACAGTCGAAGACGAACAACCCGAAGGGCGGCCCACGCCCAAGAAGCAGAGGGATAGCAGGCCGGCTTGGCAGCCAGCTTTCTCCTACGAGCAAGCACTTGATGCCCCCTGCAAGTTTCACAACGGCGCGAAGCCTTCAAACCACACAACCCGAAAATGCCACTTGCTCACGCGGATCTCCAAGGGCGAGGGGATAGCGCCGCCTCCGCCTGCTGGTCAGCCGCCTCCGGCCCCTCCGCAGCCGGCGGCTCGACTGGCAGTCGGGGCTGTTCAAGACGAGTCCCCGACGAGCATGCCGGCTTTCTTCTACGGGCAAGCACTCGACGCCCCCTGCAAATTCCACAGTGGCGCGAAGCCTTCAAACCACACAACCTGAAAATGCCACTGGCTCACACAGATCTCCAAGGGCGAGGGGATAGCGCCGCCTCCGGCCCCTCCGCAGCCGGCCGCTCGACCAGCAGTCGGGGCTGTTCAAGATGAGTTCCCCAACGAACATGCCGCCTACATCGTCTTTACAAGCCAACCAGAAGACCGGCGCAGTCGGCGCCGACAGCACCAAGAAGTCAACGCAGTCGCCTCTTATCGGAGTAAATGACCACGAGTAGCCTAGCCGGCATCCCCTGGTTCTTGAAGAAAAATTATAGGCTGATTGAGCCTCCAAGCGTCCAAGACGTGGGGCCGCCTTCTCCCAGCTGGCTACCTCTCAGGCCGGCTGCGCAAGGGCGGCCCTGCCCTAAAATCCTTGAGAAACAAAACCACGAGAAGGCCGACTCCAAGAAGCCGACCACGAGAAGGCCGACTCCAAGGAGCCGACCCCTTAGCAGGCGGCCAAGATCGTGCCCTCAGAGTCTGCGCCCACCTAACGGTGATGAGATGGGGCGTGGCTACAGTGAAGCCTGCCACCCCCGAATCCCGGAGCACGCACGGCCACAGTACATCGTACAGGGCGGCCATCACCCGTCCGGCGTGGCACTGTTGCCATGTTAATCATGACGTCACCCATGGCGAGCAGTTAGTACGACCCATGGGTGGCAGGTCCCCTCGGTCAGGGAGACACCCAAAGGCGACCGGGCCTCCTGCAGTCGGCCTGGGGTATGGCCGGCTCCCAATAGCCGGCCAGCTCTCTCCCTCGAAGGAGGTGCCTCATTAAGGAGATAAGACGAGGCAAGGCTACAGTGATAAGCCGCCTAGCGGCGGCACTGTAGCCATGCCTACCACGACGAAGCCCTCGTCACTAGGGGCAAGGCAATAGTAACTAGCCTCCGACAAGACTCCCGAGTGGTGGGACCGACCTGTCGACCAGAAGGCCGGCGGCCGGCGGGGTCCACCAGTCGGTGGGCCCCATCGGTCGACGGAGAAGCCGACAAGCATAGACACAGACGGCTGGGGCCCACGCCCAGCCGGATTACCGTTGTACCCCTGGGGGGTAGGCCTATATAAACCCCCAGGGCGCCCATGAAGAGGGATCCCCCTTTCGATAGTTCCAGACACCTCATCAAGAGAAGCGGGCTAGCCTTGCCCTTCCTCACCCTTTCACCAAACAACTCAAGGAGCCTCTTGTAGCTACTTGTCAATCTAGTGACCATGCGGAGACCCCGCAGAGCAGCAGTAGGGGTGTTATCTCCACCGAGAGCCCTAAAGCTGGGTAAGATCCACCGGCGTGCATGTCTTTGCCTTATCCCGTTTCCAGGCACCAACGACGTTTTATTGGCTCCCACAATGATAAGCCACCCATTGGCATATTTCGCACCAATCACCCGACATTTGGCGCCCACCGTGGGGCCAGGTGCATCGTCGTCCGGAGACCTGCTCTGGACGGGAACCCTCTTCCTCCCCAGCGTGCGTAGCCAGCCCGGCTCGCCCGATGGCGCTTGCCTCGATGCGCTGCAAGGCGTCGCTGACGCATGCGCGGCGAGCTGCCTCGCCGATCTTCTTGACGAGGCTCGCATCTCCGACGAGCCAGCATCCGACGCGGGCACAGGCTACCCCGAAAGCCACCACGTCAGCCTCCTCGACCAACTCCATGTGTCCGGCGAGCTTGCCGCGGACTTGGAGTCGGTTGGCTCCACCGACCCGATGCTTGTCGATTCTGACACGGCATCGCTTGACGCCTTCCTCTCAACCGTGGTAATCATCAATGACCCTCTTCCTTGAGCCAACAGCAGCGGCAGCGCCATCACCGAGGTACTGGTCATCAGCCACGGCGCCGCCTCTGGCGAAAACGTCCACGACGCCCTCCAGGCGGCGCTGCACGACTTGTCCGCCCCCATCTCGGCTGGCGCCGACGCCCAGACACCGGAGGCACGCCGCCTCGCCCTCGTTGCGGAGGGACAGAAGCTAGCCTCCATGAGACGCCTCACCGAGGCTCACCAACGCGAAGTCGATCGCGCCGCCTTCGGCACGCCGCCTCCCGACGGGCTGAGCCGCGTCGGTATCATCAAGAAACACGGTGCAGCTATCGCTGGCACGCTGGGAGCAGAGCGCCCAGTCTATGCCACGCCTCTCGAGAACCTACGCGCCGCCCAGGCGGTCGTAGATGAGCTGGAAGGACTGAGGGCCGACGAGCTCCCCTACATGACTAGATGCATCCAGCAGCTTATCGACGCGGCCACAGAGTGGCATGAAGTCGGTGTCCGCGCCGAAAGTCCTCCCCCACGCCGAGAGCACGGTGCGACGTCCCGAACGCCGACGGCGGGCAACACCCGCACAAGGAAAGAAAAGGAGCCGGCTGCCAGCCATAGCCGGACTCGAATCTCCATCAAGCGTGACGCAGAAGGCCGCCCTCGAGCTATGGAATGGCGGGGCAATCCGCCTCCTCCTCCGCCTCATAGGGAGAGGTATCCTACTCAGCCGCCTGTCACGCATCCGACTCTCAGCGGCCGACTGGGTCGCCGCGAAGGAGTCGGCGAGAATGACGCCCGCCACCGGATCGACCGCCTAGCGCGATCCCTGGCTCTGGAAGAAGAAGATGATGTCGGCCCGCCCTGCTTTGGCCCCCGCCGTTCTCGCTCCCAAGAGACACGCCCAAGTACAACGGCTCCGTGAAGCCGGAAGACTGGTTGATCGACTACTCCATTGCGGTTAGCATTGCGAACGTTAACAGGCGCGTTGCCGCGAAGTATGTTCCCCTCATGCTCCAAGGCACGCCACGCACCTGGCTCAACAGCCTCAAGCCTTACAGCGTCAATAGCTGGATGGACTTCACAGAAGCCTTCATCTGCAACTTCACCAGCACCTACAAGCGGGCTCCTAAGCCCCGACAGCTCTCCTTGTGTGTGCAAGGGCCCAGTGAATCAACTCACGACTACCTCATGCGTTGGGCCGAGCTCCGCAACTCCTGCGAAGGGGTGCACGAGATTCAAGCTATAGAGTACTTCACCGCCGGGTGCCGAGAAGGCACCCTCCTCCACGAGCTGTTGATCATAGCTGATAAATACGCCATGGCTGATTCCTCAATGAAGACCGAGCTCCGAGTAGACGCTTCCGGGAAGGTACTCGCTCCGAGTCCCAAGACGCCGGCAGGAGACTCCAGCCGACGCCGTACCAGAACGACCACAAGCGCAAGGCTCGCCCACCGCTTTCCACCAATCGGCAGGTGGCCATAGTCGAAGACGAACAACCAGAAGGGCGGCCCATGCCCAAGAAGCAGATGGACAGCACGCCGGCTTGGCAGCCGGCTTTCTCCTACGAGCAAGCACTTGATGCCCCCTGCAAGTTTCATAACGGCGTGAAGCCTTCAAACCACACAACCCGAAAATGCCACTGGCTCACGCGGATCTCCAAGGGCGAGGGGATAGCGCCGCCTCCTCCTGCTGGTCAGCCGCCTCCGGCCCCTCCGCAGCCGGCGGCTCGACCGACAGTCGGGGCTGTTCAAGACGAGTTCCCCGACGAGCATGCCGCCTACATCGTCTTTACGAGCCTACCAGAAGATCGGCGTAGCCGGCGCCGACAACACCAAGAAGTCAACGCGGTTTCCCCCAACAACCCCGAGTTCATGCACTGGTCAGAAAGGCCTATCAGCTGGAGCCGGACAGATCACCAGAGGTGATGCCGTCTCCTGGCTCTTACACATTGGTTTTGGATGCCACCATCGCAACAGAAAGGCGAGCCGCTCTTTTCTCCCACGTGCTGATAGATGGTGGGAGCAGCATCAACATCTTATACTGTGACACCATGGAGAAGCTGAGCATCAAGACGAAGGAGCTCATGCCTAGTCGGACTGTGTTCCATGGCATCGTACCCGACCTGTCCTGCTCCCCAATCGGCAAGATCAAGATAGATGTCCTCTTCGGGGACGAGGATCATTTTCGTCGAGAGGTGGTGTGGTTTGAGGTAGTGGATCTGGAGAGCCCTTACCACGCGTTGCTTGGCCGACCTGCTCTGGCCAAGTTCATGGATGTACCCCACTATGCCTACCTCAAGATGAAGATACCGAGTTCCAAGGGCATCATCACCATAGCCGGAGACTACAAGAAATCCTCCGAGTGTGCGGCAGCCAGCAGCCGGCTGGACGAGTCCCTCGTGATTGCTGAAGAGAAGAAGATACTGGACCGAGTCGTGGCCATGGCCGGCAAGCAGTCGGCCCTGTCCCCCAACCCCAAGGAGTGTGATGCCCAAGGTTCTTTCCAGCCGGCCAAAGAAACAAAGAAGGTACCTCTGGACCCGGAGCACCCAGAAAGGTTTGCCACCATCGGGGCAAACCTGGACAACAAATAGGAAGGCGAGCTCACCGATTTCCTCTGTGAGAATCAGGACATCTTCGCATGGTCCCCCAAGGACATGCCGGGTGTTCCAAAGGAATCCGCCGAGCACAAGCTACATGTCCGAGAAGGTGCAAAACCAGTCAAACAGCCCCTCCGTCGACTATCAGAAGAGAAGAGAAGGATTGTAGGAGAAGAGATAGCCCGTCTTCTGGCAGCCGGCTTCATTATGGAAGTTTTGTTTCCAGAGTGGCTTGCCAACCCGGTCCTTGTGCTGAAGAAAAATAACAAGTGGCACATGTGTATAGACTACACTAGCCTCAACAAGGCCCTCCCCAAAGATCGCTTCGCCTTGCCAAGGATCGATCAAGTAATAGACTCCACAGCCGGATGCGAGCTGTTGAGCTTCTTGGATGCCTACTCAGGCTACCACCAGATAAAGTTGGACCCAGCCGACCGCTTGAAGACCACCTTCATCACACCATTCGAAGCATTCTGCTACCTGACTATGACATTCGGTTTGAGAAATGCCGGTGCCACTTTTCAGCGTTGCATGCAGAAATGCCTCCTCAAGCAGCTCGACAGAAATGCCCACATTTATGTGGATGATATTGTGGTGAAGACGGAGAAGCGCGGCACCTTGCTGGAAGACCTCGGAGAGACATTTGAAAACTTACGCCGGTTTCAGATCAAGCTCAACCCCGAGAAATGCATGTTCGGAGTACCAGCCGACCAGCTTCTAGGCTTCCTGATCTCTGAACGCGGCATCGAATGCAACCCGATGAAGATCAAGGCCATAGAGAGAATGGAGATTCCCACCAAGCTGCGAGACGTCCAGAAGTTCACCGGATGCTTGGCTTCCCTAAACCGCTTCATCAGCCGGCTCGGGGAGAAAGCTCTCCCCCTCTACCGACTCATGAAGAAGTCCACTCATTTTGAGTGGAATGACCAAGCAGACCAAGCTTTCCACGAGCTAAAGAAGATGCTGACCACGCCGCCTGTCTTGGCGGCTCTGACTGAAAAAGAGCCCATGGTCCTTTACATTGCCGGTACTAGCCGGGTGGTCAGGATAGTTATCGTGGTCCAGCGCCTAGAAGAAGGCCGAGCTCAACTGGTCCAGAGGCCGGTGTATTATTTAAGCGAAGTGTTATCCACCTCGAAGCAGAACTACCCACACTACCAGAAGATTTGCTACGGTGTGTACTTCGCTGCCAAGAAGCTCAAGCCCTATTTTCAAGAGCACCCCATCACGATCGTATGTACTGCCCCGCTCGCCGAGATCATAGGTAGCCGAGATGCATCCGACCAGGTGGCAAAATGGGCCATCGAGCTAGCTCCCTACACGATCTTCTACCAGCCCCGCACCGCCATTAAGTCCCAAGCACTGGCCGACTTCCTCGTCGACTGGGCCGAAACCCAGTACCTGCCACCGGCCCCCGACTCCACTCATTGGCGGATGCACTTCGATGGGTCTAAGATGCACACCGGCTTGGGAGCCGGCATCATCCTCACCTCTCCCAAGGGCGACAAGCTCAAGTACACATTGCAAATTCATTTTGCCGCCTCCAACAATGTGGCCGAGTACGAGGCGCTCATACACGGGCTCCGGCTAGCCAAGGAGCTCGGCATCCGCCGGATCCTGTGTTATGGCGACTCGGATTTGGTGGTCCAGCAGTCATCTGGCGACTGGGCCGCCAAGGACGCGAACATGGCGAGCTACTGCTTACTCGTTCAGCAAATCAGTGGATATTTTGAAGGATGCGAGTTCCTTCATGTACCACGTGCCGACAACATGCAAGCAGGTGCCCTGGCACGAGTAGGATCCACCCGGCAAGCTATACCAGCCGGCGTTTCTCTCCACCGCCTCCTCAAGGCGTCTCCAGTATCTGATTCCATCTTCGTGCCGCCTGACCCCGACGAAGTCGGATCCGACTTGGGGAACCAAGCAGGCGGCTCGAGGACATCGACAGGCGGCCCGGGGACTGCCATAGTCGCACCCGGCCTGGGGAATTCGGAACTTGCCCCGGGGGCTTCTGCAGCCGGCCCGGGGACTGCATCGACACAACAGGCGATGACCGACTCCAACTCATCACCACCCAGCCCACCCGCCCTGGTCACAGTAGCAGTTCTGACAATAGAAGAAGTCATAGCTCCATCATGGGCCCAACCCATCCTCAACTTCTTAGTAAACAGAGAGTTGCCAACCGACGAGATCTCGGCAAGACAATTTCAATGCCGAGCCGGAGCATACGCAATAGTCAACCGAGAGCTTGTTAGGCACAACGTCACTGGAGTCTTCCAGCGCTGCGTCGATCCAGAGAAGGGCATAGCAATCCTCAAGGACATCCACCAAGGCGAATGCGGCCACCACGCAGCCTCACGATCACTCGTCGCCAAAGCTTTCTGCCATGGATTCTTCTGGCCGACTGCTTTGGATGACACCAAGGAGCTAGTCAAACACTGCAAAGGGTGCCAAGTTTTTAGTTCCAAGAAACACCTGCCGGCTTCTGCACTCAAGACCATCCCCCTCACCTGGCCTTTTGCCGTCTGGGGGCTGGACATGGTTGGCCCATTCAAGACGGCACGCGGCGGCATGACACACCTGCTCGTCGCCGTGGACAAATTTACCAAGTGGATTGAAGCAAAGCCGATCAAGAAGCTGAATGGGCCGACTACCATCACTTTCATCGCAGATATTACAACCCGGTACGGCGTGCCGCATAGCATCATCACCGACAATGGCACAAATTTTGCAAAGGGAGCACTGGCACGTTTCCGTGCAACACACGGAATCCGGCTGGACCTAGCATCCGTTTCCCACCCGCAGTCAAACAGCCAGGTCGAGTGAGCAAACGGCCTCGTCCTCTCCGGCATCAAGCCCCGACTGGTCGTGCCACTGGAGCGTTCGGCCGGCTGTTGGCTCGACGAGCTGCCGGCCGTCCTCTGGAGTTTGCGCACTACCCCAAACAAGTCAACCGGCTTCACCCCTTTCTTCCTCGTATATGGTGCCGAGGCTGTCATCCCAACTGACATCGAGTTCGACTCACCTCGGGTCACCATGTACACGGAGGCGGAGGCCAAGGAAGCACATGAAGACGGCGTCGACCTGCTGGAAGAGGGCCGGCTATTAGCCCTCAGCTGGTCCGCCATCTATCAGCAGGGTCTACGCCGCTACCACAACCGGAAGGTCAAGCCAAGATCCTTCCAAGAGGGCGATCTTGTGCTCCGGCTGATCCAGCGAACAATCGGCCAGCACAACCTCTCGGCCCCTTGGGAGGGCCCCTTCGTCATCAGCAGAGCTTTAGGCAACGACTCCTACTACCTAATCGACGCGCAGAAGCCGAAGGCACGCAAGAGAGATGATTCCGGCAAGGAGTCGAAACGACCATGGAATGCCAATCTCCTCCGAAGATTTTACAGTTAAAAAGCAGTATGTATCACGCTAACTTTTGTACTAAGTACGAGACAAAGGGTCCCCCGAGGAGCACTCAGGGACTACCCTCTTTTATCTATGAATGATGGGTATCATGCCTATGAATATGTTACTACATTTGTTTTTTCGTCCGGCACCGGGCCTGACCAATCGGGCCGGGGACTCGCCGCCTTAAGTTATATATAAAGTTCTGCCTGTAGTCAGACAAGTAGTGTGCCGGCACCCAAGCCCCCTCTTGCCAAAAGTCGCAGCTGGAAGAATCGACTGTCCGACTGGCACGAGCCAAGGGCAGGAAAGGATGCCCACACGAAAAACGGCTAAGGACCAATGAACTTATATAATGCAAGCCGGCCTCCCGCCCCGCCAACCGGCTACCCGTTCACCTTGCTGCAATCTAAGAAAGCTCGAGTACTTGCCTTCCCAAAATGACCAAGTCCTTCTCCAGCCACAGACTGCAGAGCAGCTGTCCGGCTGGGAAGGTGGCGGCCAAGGAAAGGCGGCAAAGGAAAAAGCTAAAATGATGAAAAGCAAACATGAACGGAAGCCAAACACATGCATAATATGTGCACAAAAGACCTTCGAAAGGCCAGTATTCAACATAGTCTGAATACACCCCCAGTGGGTGGAACTATGCAAATTTAAAGATTGTTCAAAATAGTAACAAGCAGGAAAGCAAGGACGGCGGTTCAGGCCAAGGGAACGACGGGCGAGTTGGGCAGGTTGGTGGAGTCGGCAGTGCCGGCTGGAGGAGTGACCGGCTGGCGAGTCTCGGCATCGTTGCTGGAGGCACGATCAGGCTGAGGCGGGCTGGTCGCTTCGCCGTCTGGCACAACGTCTTCACCATCCTCTCCCTCTTCTCCTTCGCCCTCATCGTTGGAAGCAATCTCCTCCGCCGAGTCCTCACCTTCTGCTGGGTTTAGCCCGAACCACTCCTCCGGCTAAGCGACACTGGCGTCATCCACCTCAGGGGCAAAGGCGCTGGTGTCGGTGTACTCGGAGATTGCCGAGGCGCGCTGGACGATAGCCGGCCGCACCGCATCCAGCTCCTCGTCAGCCTCCTGCCGCTAGGTGCTTAGCTGGTCCAAGTTCAGCCCAGGATACCAAGCTCGGACGAACTCCAGTGCCCGCCCAGCGCCGGACCGGGCTACTGACGCCTTCCAAGCCTTGAAGCAGCAGACTACGACCTCCAGCTAGTTGGCAGTCCGACTTGGGGTGCGCGGGATCACCTCGCCGGGCCAGAGGGCGGCCAGCACTTGCGTCCCGGCATGCTGAAGACGGCGGAGCATGCGGTGGGCCGGCTGCTGGCGGGCTTGAAGCGCTAGAAGCTGCTCCTCAAGTGACCGGCTGACACCCGGTGCGACCTCCGCCCCCGCCTGCCATTGCACGTCGCGGTAGGCCTCGATGGCTTGGGTGGCGGCAGCAGAGTAACTGGGAAAGTAATCTGCACAAAGAAGAAAGCAGTAGCACAAATTCAAAAGATGAACCAGATAATAGGAGGCAGGCAAAGAAACGATGAAGAAGGCGGCCTACCGTCGATTAAGTCTTCTACCCGGCTGTAGCCTTGACTCAGCGCCTACCTCGCCTTGGCCCAATTCGCCGCCTCGGTCTCGTATTCGGCTTTAAGGGCGGCCTCGCTGTCCTGCGCGCCTTCAGGGCCGCTTTGTGGCTCTCCTCCTGGTCGGCCAGCTTCTTGGCCAGGCGGTCATGCTCCTGAGCCAGGGCGGCGCACTCGGCCTCCTTGGTGCGAAGGGCGGTCTGGGATCCGCTTAGCTGGCTCCTCAAGTTAGCATTGGCCCCTGCAGATATGAAGAAAGAAGTCGTCAGGAAAAGATCTGACCCGACTGCTCAGCAGTCGACCCGAATCTCGGGGACTACACCCAGTGGGTGCGTTGATGCGCCCCCACTTGAGACAAAAGATGAAGCACTTACTCCGGCTCTCGGTCAGATTGGTGGTATTCTAATTCAACTCCTGGGCCTGGGAGTTGAAGGCAGCCGCGCTGAGGTTATGATACTCCTGCAGATAAGATAAGTGATACAAGTAAGAACAAGACGACAATCAGAGTCTACCAAGAAGTTACAAGCCGCCTGCTCAGCAGCCGACTCGGAACTCAGGGACTACACCCAGTGGGTGCGCTGACACGCCCCCATGGAAGAAATCTGGAGCAATCAACAAAGAGCAGAAGGACTCACCCGAATAGCCGCTCGCGTCATGAGAAACTCCTAAGTGTACTGCTTCAGTGCGGTAGCTTGGGCCTGAAGCCGGTTCTGGATGTCCTGCGCCGCCACGTTCAGCACGGCCGTACCACCGCCCGGCGTCCACCCAAACGAGCTATCGCTGGCCGCTTCCAGGTCCTGGCCCGACGAGCTGGCGCCCGCAGTTTTTTGCGGGTCCGGCGCTGAAGTCGCCTCCCCCGCGCGCCGACGAGACGACGATGAGACCGCAAGATCCCCTCCCACAGTCGGTTCGCCTCCAGCAAGCTGTGCGGGCGGCGCATCAGGCCGACTTCCTTGGCCCTTTCCAGTCAGCCGTGTCGGTTCCGTCTCCTTCCCCTTCGCCGGCAGGCCGCGGCTGGTCTCCTTCGCCGGGGGCACTGGAATGTCGGGAGCCGCGGCGCGAAGGGGGATGATGAGCAACGGAGGCTGGTTCCGCTGGGCCTCCACCTCCTTCTCCACGGCTGCGGCCTCCGCCTGGGCCTTGGCAGCCGCGTCGGCCCGCGCCTCCGCCGACTTCTCCCTCGCCTCCTGAGCCGCCATCCGCTCCTCCGCCTCCTGCTCCTCCCGTGCTTCCCGCGCGTTTCGCTCTGTCGCCTCTAGGAGATCGACACGGGGATCCACACGGCGGGAGCTTAAGGACCCTCCTGCAGGTCCGACTACGGAGGCGGCAGGGGCCCATTCAAGAGAAAGTGAGGCCCTGTTTGACAAGTCAAGAAGAAGGCTTAGAAGAATATCAACCGAAGAAGAAAAAGAAAGACGTAAGAAAAATAACACTTACGCTAAAACCGACTGCGGCTGCTTCACCACCTTGCGGAAGCGGGCCGCCTTCGCGGCCGCCTCATCCCGTTTGGTCACCGCCGCGACACCCTTGGGCTTCTTTGACCAACTGCCAAAGTGGGTCGACATGGCCCGGCGTTTGTGCGCGCCGCCACGAGCAGCCGGTGCGGCGGATGGGCCCGCGCCTTGATGATCGGGTGTCGGCTGACGGCACGGAACAACTTCGGCCTCATCATCATCCGGCCAATCCTCGAAGGCGGCCCTGAGCCCAGTGCCGCCTGCCTCGCCGCCTTCCCCCGCGACATCGTCTTCCATGGCGGCCGCCCCAGGTCCGGATCGTCTACGTCGTCCATCGTGCGGTCGGGGTGAAACTGGCGTTCCACCCCCGCAGCCCCGGTTGCCGGCGGAAGCATGGGGTTTTGCCAAAAACAAGCCAACTGGTCAGGAGTCGGCCATCATGAACCCGGAACAAGGAAAGAAGAAAAGGAGAGAAACTTACCATAGGCGGAGGATTGGCACGAGAGTACGGCTCCTTGCCATACTGCCACTACTCGGTGAGCTTGCAGTTGGAGATATAGTTTACCATGTACGACACCTCGGCGTGGGGCATCTCCTTGGTGCTAAGCCGGCATGGGTCAAAGAGGCCGCTCATCTGGCAGATCATGTGAGGCCGGCCTTGGAGCGGGAGCACCCGGCGCTCCACGAAGGCGGCCACCAGATCGGCCCCGGTCAGACCCTCCAACTGGATCATCACCTGGAGCCGGGCAACGGAGGCGGCCCCGCCCTGAGACAGCGACCTGGCCTGGAAGGACCATGAGGGCTGCCTCCCAGCCGGCGGGCCAGCTACGTAAGCTGGCAGGTTGACAAAGTCGCCTTGCGGAGCGATGTTCTTCACGTAGAAGTAAGATTTCTGCCAGAGCTTCACCTACTGGATCAGCGGGATGGACGGAAACGGGTTGTTGTCGCTCGTCCTCCGCATGGCGATGAAAGCGCCGCATGGGGCGGGCATGCCCACGACGACAGTGCCAAGCTTGCACTGGAAGAATTCTCCCCACAGTTCAAGGGTGGGGAGGATGCCAAGAAAACCCTCGCACAGGGCGATGAAGGCTTACAGCAGCATCACCGTGTTTGGAGTAAGGTGATGCGGCTGGAGATGATAAAATTCATGGAAGGAACGGAGGAACCCGCTCGCCGGCAGGCCAAAGCCGTGCAGCCAGTGCGAGCAGAAGATTACCCGCTTGTCCTCCTCCTGTGCCGGCGAGATCTCCCTCTCCGGCGCGAGACAGACCCGCATGAAGTGCGCGCCTGGCAGCCGCCGCGTCCGGCGGAGGAAATCGACGTGGTCATCATGGACGTTGGAGCCGTCCCAGGAGCTCGACAACGCCATGGGGACGGTGCGGCGATGAGAAAGGTGCGGCGGAAGAAATGCGCGTGACCCTGCTACGACGAAGCAACAACGAGCCAAGAAGATTGGCGGGAAGGCCAAGCGGCGGCGGGTAGCTGTGGCGACGGAGAGGAGGAAGAAGAAGGAAGGGGCGGAGCAAGGACGAGCGTGCGAGCGTTTGGCGCTCCCCTCCTCTCCCCCTACTTATAGCCTTGTGCAGCAAAGCCGAGGAGGCAGGGCGTGGGGGGACGTGGGATTAACTGCGCCCACTCCCCCACGTCCCATGATTATTGTGCCTTCACGGCGTGTGGAAACCGCCGCTAGGGGCGCACGGTCCTTCCGGGCCGCAAAAGATCTGCGCGTGGGCCGAGGCCCTGTAGTGGCGGGCCCCGGACTGCGGCGGTGTCCCGTCGCGTGTGTGGGCCGGCAGGCCCCTCCAGCCGTAGGGTGCCACGTGGCGCGCAGGCGATGAGCGGTCAGCTAGCAGCCTGACTCGCGCACCGACTGGTTCCCACCTTCAAGCTTCGAAACCTCTAGAAGACGGCACGCCTAGTCAAAGCCGGCTCCTAGTTTCCGGCTCCTCAAGATAGGAAGCTGACTGAGCTTCTCGTCTTTTTTTGCCTCGAAGCCCAACCAGCTTCGGGGACTACTGTCGGAGTAAATGACCACGGGTAGCCTAGCCGGCTTCCCCTACTTCTTCAAGAAAAATTATAGGCCGATTGAGCCTCCAAGCGTCCAAGACGTGGGGCCGCCTTCCCCCAGCTGGCTACCTCTCAGGCCAGCTGCGCAAGGGCGGCCCTGCCCTAAAATTCTTGAGAAACAAAACCACAAGAAGGCCGACTCCAAGAAGCCGGCCACGAGAAGGCCGACTCCAAGGAGCCGGCCCCTCAGTAGGCGGCCAAGATCGTGCCCTTAGAGTCTGCGCCCACCTAATGGCGACGAGATGGGGCGTGGCTACAGTGAAGCCTGCCACCCCCGAATCCCGGAGCACGCACGACCACAGTACATCGTACAGGGCGTCCATCACCCGTTCGGCGCGTCACTGTTGCCATGTTAATCATGACGTCACCCACGGCGAGCAGTTAGTACAACCTGTGGGTGGCGGGCCCCCTCGGTCAGGGAGACACCCAAAGGCGGCCAGGCCTCCTACAGTCGGCCTGGGGTATGGCCGGCTCCCAATAGCCGGCCAGCTCTCTCCCTCGAAGGAGGTGCCTCATTAAGGAGATAAGACGAGGTAAGGCTACAGTGATAAGCTGCCCAGCGGCGGCACTGTAGCCATGCCTACCACGACGAAGCCCTCGTCACTAGGGGCAAGGCAATAGTAACCAGCCTCTGACAAGACTCCTGAGCGGTGGGAACGACCTGTCGACCAGAAGGCCGGCAGCCGGCGGGGTCCACCAGTCGGTGGGCCCCATCGGTCGACGGAGAAGCCGGCGAGCATAGACACAAACGGCTGGGGCCCACGCCCAGCCGGATTACTGTTGTACCCCCGGGGGATAGGCCTATATAAACCCCCTAGGGCGCCCATGTAGAGGGATCCCCCTTTCAATAGTTCCAGACACCTCATCAAGAGAAGCGGGCTAGCCTTGCCCTTCCTCACCCTTTCACCAAACAGCTCAAGGAGCCTCTTGTAGCTACTTGTCAATCTAGTGACCATGCGGAGACCCCGCAGAGCAGCAGTAGGGGTGTTATCTCCACGGAGAGCCCTGAAGCTGGGTAAGATCCGCCGGCATGCATGTCTTCGCCTTATACCGTTTCCAGGCACCGACGACGTTTTATTGGCTCCCACAATGATAAGCCACCCATTGGCATATGTCGCACCAACCACCTGACACCTCCAACAACCCCGAGTTCATGCACTGGTCAGAAAGGCCTATCAGCTGGAGCCAGACAGATCACCCAGAGGTGATGCCATCTCCCGGCTCTTACGCATTGGTTTTGGATGCCACCCTCGCAACAGAAAGGCGAGCCGCCCATTTTCTCCCATGTGCTGATAGATGGTGCGAGAAGCATCAACATACTGTACCATGACACCATGGAGATGCTGAGCATCAAGACGAGACAACTCATGCCTAGACGGACTGTGTTCCATGGGATCGTACCCGGCCTGTCCTGCTCCCCTATCGGCAAGATCAAGATAGATGTCCTCTTCGGGGACAAGGATCATTTCCGCCGAGAGGCAGTGTGGTTTGAGGTAGTGGATCTGGAGAGCCCTTACCATGCGTTGCTTGGCCGACCTGCTCTAGCCAAGTTCATGGCTGTACCCCACTATGCCTACCTCAAGATGAAGATACCGAGTTCCAAGGGCATCATCACCATAGCCGGAGACTACAAGAAATCCTCCGAGTGTGCGGCAGCAAGTAGCCGGCTGGCCGATTCCCTCGTGATTGCTGAAGAGAAGAAGATACTGGATCGAGTCGTGGCCATGACCGGCAAGCAGCCGACCCTGTCCCCCGATCCCAAGGAGTGTGGTTCCCAAGGCTCTTTCCAGCCGGCCAAAGAGACAAAGAAGGTACCTCTGGACTCGGAGCACCCAGAAAGGTTTCCCACCATCGGGGCAAACCTGGAAAGCAAATAGGAAGGCGAGCTTGTCGATTTCCTCCGTGAGAATTGGGACATCTTCGCATGGTCTCCCAAGGACATGCCAGGTGTTCGGAAGGAATTCGCCGAGCACAAGCTACATGTCCGAGAAGGTGCAAAACCAGTCAAACAACCCCTCCGCCGACTATCAGAAGAGAAGAGAAGGATTGGAGGAGAAGAGATAGCCCGGCTTCTGGTAGCAGGCTACATTATGGAAGTTTTCTTTCCAGAGTGGCTTGCCAACCCGGTCCTCGTGCTGAAGAAAAATAACAAGTGGCGCATGTGTATAGACTACACTAGCCTCAACAAGGCCTGCCCCAAAGATCCATGCGCCCTGCCAAGGATTGAGCATGTAATAGACTCCACAGCCGGATGCGAGCTGTTGAGCTTCTTGGATGCTTACTCAGGCTACCACCAGATAAAGTTGGATCCAGCTGACCGCCTGAAGACCGCCTTCATCATACCATTCGCAGCCTTCTGCTACCTGACTATGACATTCGGCTTGAGAAATGCCGGTGCTACTTTTCAGCGTTGTATGCAGAAATGCCGGTGCTACTTTTCAGCGTTGTATGCAGAAATGCCTCCTCAAGCAGCTCGACAGAAATGCCCACGTTTATGTGGATGATATTGTGGTGAAGACGGAGAAGCGCGGCACCTTGCTGGAAGACCTCAGAGAGACATTTGAATACTTGCGCCGGTTTCAGATCAAGCTCAACCCCGAGAAATGCGTGTTCGGAGTACCAACCGGCCAGCTTCTAGGCTTCCTGGTCTCCGAACGCGGCATCGAATGCAACCCGATGAAGATCAAGGCCATAGAGAGAATGGAGATTCCCACCAAGTTGCGAGACGTCCAGAAGTTCACCGGATGCTTGGCTTCCCTGAACCGCTTCATCAGTCGGCTCGGGGAGAAAGCTCTCCCCCTCTACCGACTCATGAAGAAGTCCACTCGTTTCGAGTGGAACGACCAGGCGGACCAAGCTTTCCACGAGCTAAAGAAGATGCTGACCACGCCGCCTGTCTTGGCGGCACCGACTGAAAAAGAGCCCATGCTCCTTTACATTGCCGCTACTAGCCGGGTGGTCAGCACAGTTGTCGTGGTCCAGCGCCAAGAAGAAGGCCGAGCTCAGCTGGTCCAGAGGCGGTGTATTATTTAAGCATAGTATTATCCACCTCAAAGCAGAACTACACACACTACCAGAAGATGTGCTATGGTGTGTACTTCGCTGCCAAGAAGCTCAAGCCCTATTTCCAAGAGCACCCCATCATGGTCGTATCTACTGCCCCGCTCGCCGAGATCATAGGCAGCCAGGATGCATCCGGCCGGGTGGCAAAATGGGCCATCGAGCTAGCTCCCTACACGATCTTCTACCAGCCCCGCACCGCCATTAAGTCCCAAGCACTGGCCGACTTCCTCGTCGACTGGGCCGAAACCCAGTACCTGCCACCAGCCCCCGACTCCACTCATTGGCGGATGCACTTAGATGGGTCCAAGATGCACACCGGCTTGGGAGCCGGCATCATCCTCACCTCTCCCAAGGGCGACAAGCTCAAGTACACATTGCAAATTCATTTTGCCGCCTCCAACAATGTGGCCAAGTACGAGGAGCTCATACACGGGCTCCAGCTAGCCAAGGAGCTCGGCATCCGCCAGATCCTGTGCTATGGCGACTCGGATTTGGTGGTCCGGCAGTCATCTGGCGACTAGGACGCCAAGGACGTGAACATGGAGAGCTACCTCTTCCTTGATCAGCAAATCAATGGATATTTTGAAGGATGCGAGTTCCTTCATGTACCACGTGCCGACAACATGCAAGCAGATGCCTGGCACAAGTAGGCTCCACCCGACAAGCTATACAGCCATCGTTTCTCTCCACCGCCTCCTCAAGCCGTCTATCAAGCCGTCTCCAGAATCTGATTCCATCTTCGTGCCACCTGACCCCGACGCAGTCGGATCCAACTTGGGGAACCAAGCAGGCGGCTCGGGGACTTAGACAGGCGGCCCGGGGACTGTCGTAGTCGCACCCGGCCTGGGGACTTCGGAACTAGGCCCGGGGGCTACTGCAGCCGGCTCGGGGACTACATCGACACAACAGGCGGTGGCCGACTCCAAATATTCACCACCCAGCCCACCCGCCCTGGTCACAGTAGCAGTTCTGACAATAGAAGAAGTCACAGCTCCATCATGGGCCCAGCCCATCCTCAACTTCTTAGTAAACAGAGAGTTGCCAACCGACGAGATCTCGGCAAGACAAGTTCAACGCCGAGCCGGAGCATACGCAATAGTCAACCGAGAGCTTGTTAGGCACAGCGTCACTGGAGTCTTCCAGCGCTGCGTCGATCCAGAGAAGGGCATAGCAATCCTCAAGGACATCCACCAAGGCGAATGTGGCCACCACGCAGCCTCATGATCACTCGTCGCCAAAGCTTTCTGCCATGGATTCTTCTGGCCGACTGCTTTGGATGACACCAAGGAACTAGTCAAACACTGCAAAGGGTGCCAAGTTTTTAGTTCCAAGAAACACCTGCCGGCTTCTGCACTCAAGACCATCCCCCTCACCTGGCCTTTTGCCGTCTGGGGGCTGGACATGGTTGGCCCATTCAAGACGGCACGCGGCGGCATGACACACCTGCTCGTCGCCGTGGACAAATTTACCAAGTGGATTGAAGCAAAGCCGATCAAGAAGCTGAATGGGCCGACTACCATCACTTTCATCGCAGATATTACAACCCGGTACGGCGTGCCGCATAGCATCATCACCGACAATGGCACAAATTTTGCAAAGGGAGCACTGGCACGTTTCCGTGCAACACACGGAATCCGGCTGGACCTAGCATCCGTTTCCCACCCGCAGTCAAACAGCCAGGTCGAGTGAGCAAACGGCCTCATCCTCTCCGGCATCAAGTCCCGACTGGTCGTGCCACTAGAGCGTTCGGCCGGCTGTTGGCTCGACGAGCTGCCGGCCGTCCTCTGGAGTTTGCGCACTACCCCAAACAAGTCAACCGGCTTCACCCCTTTCTTCCTCGTATATGGTGCCGAGGCTGTCATCCCAACTGACATCGAGTTCGACTCACCTCGGGTCACCATGTACACGGAGGCGGAGGCCAAGGAAGCACATGAAGACGGCGTCGACCTGCTGGAAGAGGGCCGGCTGTTAGCCCTCAGCCGGTCCGCCATCTATCAGCAGGGTCTGCGCCTCTACCACAACCGGAAGGTCAAGCCAAGATCCTTCCAAGAGGGCGATCTTCTGCTCCGGCTGATCCAGCGAACAGCCGGCCAGCACAAGCTCTCGGCCCCTTGGGAGGGCCCCTTCATCATCAGCCGAGCTTTAGGCAATGACTCCTACTACCTAATCGACGCGTAGAAGCCGAAGACACACAAGAGAGATGATTCCGGCAAGGAGTCGGAATGACCATGGAACGCCAATCTCCTCCGAATATTTTACAGTTAAAAAGCAGTATGTATCACGCTAACTTTTGTACTAAGTACGAGACAAAGGGTCCCCCGAGGAGCACTCGAGGACTACCCTCTTTTATCTATGAATGATGGGTATCATGCCTATGAATATGCTACTACATTTGTTTTTTCGTCCGGCACCGGGCCTGACCAGTCGGCCCGGGAACTCGGCGCCTTAAGTTATATATAAAGTTCTGCCTGCAGTCAGACAAGTAGTGTGCCGGCACCCAAGCCCCCTCTTGCCAAAAGTCGCAGCTCGAAGAATCGACTGTCCAACTGGCAAGAGCCAAGGGCAGGAAAGGATGCCCACACGAAAAACGGCTAAGGACCAACGAACTTATATAACGCAAGCCGGCCTCCCGCCCCGCCTACCGGCTACCAGAGTAGCCGGCTGGCCGGCTTCCCGTTCACCTTGCTGCAATCTAAGAAAGCTCGAGTACTTGCCTTCCCAAAATGACCAAGTCCTTCTCCAGCCACAGACTGCAGAGCAGCTGTCCGGCTGGGAAGGCGGCGGCCAAGGAAAGGCGGCAAAGGAAAAAGCTAAAAGGATGAAAAGCAAACATGAACGGAAGCCAAACACATGCATAATATTCACACAAAAGACCTTCGAAAGGCCAGTATTCGACATAGTCTGAATACACCCCCAGTGGGTGGAACTGCGCAAATTTAAAGATTGTTCAAAAGAGTAACAAGCAGGAAATCAAGGACGGCGGATCAGGCCAAGGGAACGACGGGCGAGTTGGGCAGGTTTGTGGAGTCGGCCGTGCCGGTTGGAGGAGTGACTGGCTGGCGAGTCTCGGCATCGTTGCTGGAGGCACGATCAGGCTGAGGCGGGCTGGTCGCTTTGCCGTCTGGCACAATGTCTTAACCATCCTCTCCCACTTCTCCTTCACCCTCATCGCTAGAAGCAATCTCCTCCGCCGAGTCCTCACCTTCTGCCGGGTTCAGCCCGAACCACTCCTCCGGCTAAGCGACACCGGCATCATCCACCTCAGGGGCAAAGGTGCTGGTGTCGGTGTACTCGGCGATGGCCGAGGCGCGCTGGACGATAGCCGGCCGCACCGCATCCAGCTCCTCGTCAGTCTCCTGCCGCCAGGTGCTTAGCTGGTCCAAGTTCAGCCCAGGATACCAAGCTCGGACGAACTCCAGTGCCCGCCCAGCGCCGTACCGGGCTACTCACGCCTTCCAAGCCTCGAAGCAGCCGACTGCGACCTCCAGCCAGTTGGCAGTCCGACTTGGGGTGCGCGGGATCACCTCGCCGAGCCAGAGGGCGGCCAGCACTTGCGCCCCAGTGCGCTGAAGACGGCGGAGCATGCGGTGGGCCGGCTGCTGGCGGGCTTGAAGCACCAGAAGCTGCTCCTCAAGTGACCGGCTGACACCCGGTGCGACCTCGGCCCCCGCCTGTCGTCGCGCGTCGCGGTAGGCCTCGATGGCTTGGGTGGCGGCAGCAGAGTAACTGGGAAAGTAATCTGCACAAAGAAGAAAGCAGTAGCACAAAGTCAAAAGACGAACCAGATAATAGGAGGCAGGCAAAGAAACGATGAAGAAGGCGGCCCACCGTCGATTAAGTCTTCTACCCGGCTGTAGCCTTGACTCAGCGCCTGCCTCGCCTCGGCCCAGTTCGCCACCTCGGTCTCGTATTCGGCTTTAAGGGCGGCCTCGTTGTCCTGCGCCGCCTTCAGGGCTGCCTTGTGGCTCTCCTCCTGGTCGGCCAGCTTCTTGGCCAGGCGGTCACGCTCCTGAGCCAGGGCGGCGCACTCGGCCTCCTTGGTGCGAAGGGCGGTCTGGGCTCCGCTTAGCTGGCTCCTCAAGTTAGCATTGGCCCGTGCAGATATGCAGAAAGAAGTCGTCAGGAAAAGATCTGACCCGACTGCTCAGCAGTCGACCCGAATCTCGGGGACTACACCCAGTGGCTGCGTTGACGCACCCCCACTTGAGACAAAAGATGAAGCACTTACTCCGGCTCTCGGTCAGATCGGTGGTATTCTAATTCAACTCCTGGGCCTGGGAGTTGAAGGCAGCCGCGCGGAGGTTATGATACTCCTGCAGATAAGATACGTGATACAAGTAAGAACAAGACGACAATCAGAGTCTACCAAGAAGTTACAAGCCGCCTGCTCAGCAGCCGACTCGGAACTCGGGGACTACACCCAGTGGGTGCACTGACGCGCCCCCATGAAAGAAATCAGGAGCAATCAACGAAAAGCGGAAGGACTCACCCGGATCATCGTTCGCGTCGCAGGAAATTCTTGAGTGTACTGTTCAGCGCGGTAGCTCTGGCCTGAAGCCGGTTCCGGACGTCCTGCGCCGCCACGTTCAGCATGGCCGTCCCGCCGCCCGGCGTCCACCCAAACGAGCTATCGCTAGCCTCTTCCAGGTCCTGGGCCGATGGGCCGGCGCCAGTGGTGTTTTGCAGATCCGGCGCCGAAGTCGCCTTCTCCGCGCGCCGACGAGACGGCGACAGGACCACAAGGACTGCCCCGACAGTCGGCTCACCTCTGGCCCTTTCCAGTCGGCGGCGTCGGTTCCGTCTCCTTCCCCTTCGCCGGCTGGCCACGGCTGGTCTCCTCCGTCGGGGGCACCGGAATGTCGGGAGCCGTGGAGCGAAGGGGGATGACGAGCAGCGGAGGCTGGTTCCGCTGGGCCTCCACCTCCTTCTCCGAGGCTGCGGCCCCTGCCTGGGCCTTGGCAGCCGCATCGGCCCGCGCCTCCGCCGACTTCTCCCTCGCCTCCCGAGCCGCCCTCCGCTCCTCCACCTCCTGGTCCTCCCGCGCTTCCCGCATGTTTCGCTCTGTCGCCTCTAGGAGATCGGCGCGGGGATCCACATGGCGGGAGCTTGAGGACCCTCCCGCGGGTCCGACTACGAAGGCGGCAGGGGCCCGTTCAGGAGAAAGTGGGGCCCTTTTTGATAAGTCAAGAAGAAGGCTTAGAATAATATCAACCGAATAAGAAAGAGAAAGGCGTAAGAAAAATAACACTTACGCTAAAACCGACTGCAGTTGCTTCACCACCTTGCGCAAGCGGGCCGCCTTCGCGGCCGCCTCATCCCACTTGGTCGCCGCTGCGGTACTCTTGGGCTTCTTTGGCCGACTGCCAAAGTGGGTCGACGTGGCCCGGCGTTTTTGCATGCTGCCACGAGCAGCCGGCGCAGTGGATGGGCCCCCGCCTTGATGATCAGGCGCCGGCTGACAGCGCGGAACAACTTCGGCCTCACCATCATCCGGCCAATCCTCGAAGGCAGCCCCGATCCCAGTGCCGCCTGCCTCGCCGCCTTCCCCTGTGACGTTGTATTCCATGGCGGCCACCCCCAGGTCCGGATCGTCTACGTCGTCCATCGTGCGGTCGGGGAGGAACTGGCGTTCCACCCCCGCAGCCCTGGTTGCCGGCGGAAGCATGGGGTTCTGCCAAAAACAAGCCGACTGGTCAGGAGTCGACCATCATGAACCCGACAACAAGGAAAGAAAAGAAGAGAAACTTACCATAGGCGGAGGATTGGCGCGAGAGTACGACTCCTTGCCGTACTGCCACTCCTCGGTGAGCTTGTAGTTGGAAATATAGTTCACCATGTAAGACACCTCGGCGTGAGGCGTCTCCTTGGTGCTTAGCCAACGCGGGTCGAAGCGGCCGCTCATTTGGCAGATCATGTGGGGTCGGCCCTGGAGCGGGAGCACCCGGCGCTCCACAAAGACGGCCACCAGGTCGGCCCCAGTCAGACCCTCCGACTGGATCATCACCCAGAGCCGTGCAACGGAGGCGGCCCCACCCTGAGACAGCGACCTGGCCCGGAAGGACCATGAGGGCTACCTCCCAGCCGGCGGGCCGGCTACGTAAGCCGGCAAATTAACGAAGTCACCTTGCGGAGCGATGTTCTTCACGTAGAAGTAGGATTTCTGCCAAAGCTTCACCGACTAGATCAGCGGGATGGGCGGAAACGGGTTGTTGTCACTTGTCCGCCGCATGGTGATGAAGGCACCGCATGGGGCGGGCACGCCCGCGATGACGGTGCCGATCTTGCACTGGAAGAATTCCCCCAAGAGTTCGAGGGTGGGGAGGACACCAAGAAAGCCCTCGCACAGGGCGACAAAGGCCGACAGCAGCATCACCGCATTTGGAGTAAGGTGATGCAGCTGGAGATGATAAAACTCGAGGAAGGAACGGAGGAACCCGCTCGCCGGCAGGACGAAGCCGCGCAGGCAGTGCGAGTGGAAGATTATCTGCTCGTCCTCCTCCGGTGCCGGCGAGATCTCCCTCTCCGGAGCGAGACGGACCCGCACGAAGTTTGTGCCTGGCAGCCACCGCGTTTGGCGGAGGAAGTCGACGTGGTCGTCGTGGACGTTGGAGCCGTCCCAGGAGCTTGACAACGCTATGGGGACGGCGCGACAATGAGAAAGGTGCGGCGGAAGAAAGGCGCGCGACCCTGCTACGACGAAGCAACAGCAAGCCAAGAAGATAGGCGGGAAGGCTGGGCGGCGGCGGGTAGCTATGGCGACAGAGAGGAGGAAGAAGAAGGAAGGAGCGAATCGAGGGCGAGCGTGCGAGCTTCTGGCGCTCCCCTCCTCTCCCCCTACTTATAGCCCCGTGCGGCGAAGCCGAGGAGGCAGGGCGTGGGGGGACGTGGGATTAACTGCGCCCACTCCCCCATGCCCCGCAATTATTGCGCCTTCACGGCGTGCGAAAACCGCCGCTGGGGGGCGCGCGGTCCATCCGGGCCGCAGAAGATCCGCGCGTGGGCCAAGGCCCTATAGTGGCGGGCCCCAGACTGCGGCGGTGTCCCATCGCGCGTGTGGGCTTGCAGGCCCCTCCAGCCGTAGGGTGCCACGTGGCGCACAGGCGAC
Source organism: Triticum dicoccoides (assembly GCF_002162155.2). NCBI lineage: Eukaryota > Viridiplantae > Streptophyta > Magnoliopsida > Poales > Poaceae > Triticum > Triticum dicoccoides. The sequence continues at coordinate 708,418,653 of NC_041382.1, read as the reverse complement.
GAGCGGTCAGCTCGCAGCTTGACTCGCGCGCCGACTGGTTCCCGCCTTCAAGCTTCGAAACCTCCAGAAGACGGCATGCCTAGTCAAAGCCGGCTCCCAGTTTCCGTCTCTTCAAGATAGGAAGCTGACTGAGCTTCTCGTCTTTTTTCTGCCTCGGAGCCCAACCAGCTTCGGGGACTACTGTTGGAGTAAATGACCACGGGTAGCCTAGTCGGCTTCCCCTGGTTCTTCAGAAAATATATAGGCCAATTGAGCCTCCAAGCGTCCAAGACGTGGGGCCGCCTTCCCCCAGTTGGCTACCTCTCAGGCCGGCTGCGTAAAGGCGTCCCTGCCCTAAAAATCCTTGAGAAACAAAACCACGAGAAGGCCGACTCCAAGAAGCCGGCCATGAGAAGGCTGACTCCAAGGAGCCGACCCCTCAGCAGGCGGCCAAGATCATGCCCTCAGAGTCTGCGCCCACCTAACGGCGACGAGATAGGGCGCGACTATAGTGAAGCCTGCCACCCCCGAATCCCGGGACGCGCATGGCCACAGTACGTCGTACAGGGTGGCCATCACCCGTCCGGCGCGGCACTGTTGCCATGTTGATCACGATGTCACCCACGGTGAGCAGTCAGTATGACCAGTGGGTGGCAGGCCCCCTCAGTCAGGGAGACACCCAAAGGCGGCCAGGCCTCCCGGAGTCGGCCTGGGGTATGGTTGGCTCCCAATAGCCGGCCAGCTCTCTCCCTCGAAGGAGGTGCCTCATTAAGGAGATAAGACGAGGTAGGGCTACAGTGATGAGCCGCCCAGCGGCGGCACTGTAGCCATTCTTACCACGACAAAGCCCTCGTCACTAGGGGCAAGGCAATAGTATCCAGCCTCCGACAAGACTCCCGAGCGGTGGGACCGACCTGTCGACCAGAAGGCCGGCAGCCGGGGGTTCCACCAGTCGGCGGGCCCCATCTATCAACGGAGAAGCCGGCGAGCATAGACGTAGACGGCTAGGGCCCACGCCCAGCCGAATTACCGTTGTACCCCTAGGGGTAGGCCTATATAAACCCCCCAGGGCGCCCATGAAGAGGGATCCCCCTTTCGATAGTTCCAGACACCTCATCAAGAGAAGCGGGCTAGCCTTGCCCTTCCTCATCCTTTCACCAAACAGCTCAAGGAGCCTCTTGTAGCTACTTGTCAATCTAGTGACCATGTGGAGACCCCGCAGAGCAGCAGTAGGGGTGTTATCTCCACAGAGAGCCCTAAAGCTGGGTAAGATCCGCCGGCGTGCATGTCTTCGCCTTATCCCGTTTCTAGGCACCGGCGATGTTTTATTGGCTCCCACAATGATAAGCCACCCGTTGGCATATGTCGCACCAACCACCCAACACCGAAAGCAGCAGCAATGAGAGAAACGACAATGGTGCATGCGCAAAGAGGCGATAGCGGGTGTGATTTGAATTGGTGACTTCTAGGTCTAGGGTTTGATGACATCTCCAATAATGCGGTCGGTTGCATTTCACCTGTCCATTAATGAATTTTAATACATTAACAATTAATTATCTGACCGTTCAACGACATTTAAGCACACACATAACACAACTTTGAGACCGGCTTGGCCTATTCATGAAATACGACACATAGGACAAAGGCGAGCGATGAAGGAGGAGCATACATGTGTCACTCTTCTCATTCCACAATAGGATGTGGAAGAGTGTTCCTTATACGTTCATCCAAACTCTCCTCCACTCCCGATGTGGGATTAAACTTCCAACCCATTTCATGACATCATAAATGGACCTATGAGATTTATTAGGAATCAACTGTTATACAGGTGTATCGTCCTAAATTTCAACAATCCCCTGCTAGATTTTGCGTACATTGTGTTGTCCTTTGTTTTAAACATAGTTTTGATATTTCGGCATCTTCATTAGAAATTAGTTAAGGTTGAAGATTCACCTAGAGCAAGTGGCAACACTTATCCACAACTGACTATGCGATTGAATTGTTAGTTTTGCATGAAGTTTCACCAATTTTCTCATTAATAATAGGTGGCGCATATAAGTTACAATCATGACATACTCATGGGCTTACTAGAGATTACTTTAATACTCCCTCCGTCCCAAAATAAGTGTCTCAACCTTAGTAGTATATTTTGTACTAAAGTTAGTACAAAGTTGAGACACTTATGTTGAGACGAAGGGAGTAGTAAATTATTTTCCCACGTCCTCATTCATGAGATCTCTAATCACGTAGGTTGGTTTACCACCATGGAAAATCACATATATCTCATACCCATCTCCTTTGATGCATTTTCTATCTCATTTCGTGATAGCCCATTTGTGAGGGATTCGTCTGATTCTTAACATTTTGGATATAATTTAATGCTATCACTTCGTAATTTGGCAATATCCACACATATTTGAGCCTTCTCTTTACTTTTCTTGAAGAATTCAGGTTGTCTTTCAAGTTCACTATGACGATTACAATTTGATTATCGTAGTTGATGAGGATAGACAAAATTGATTTCAAACACTGACAAGTCCATAAAGATCTTAGGAAGCCATTTAGCTTCAATAGTGGTTTATTGAGTATTGTGAGTTCTGCTCCAATTGTTCATCTTGGTTAAGATGGTATGCTTGCGAGAATTTCATCAAATAATGTCACCACCAAGTGTGAACAAATATCCACTTGTGACCTTTATCTCATGAGCATCAGAAATCTAGTTTGAGCCACTATACCCTTCAAGTGCTCTCGCATATCCGGTGTAGTGTATGACATAGCTCACATTTCCCTTTAGATAGTGCATGACTCATTCAAGAGAACGCCAATGAACACCTCCCGCATTGGAAACAAAACAGGTTGGTTTGCTTACCACAAATGCTCATGACTCACATCTCTACTAAATATATAACTCAGTCAATGACTTGAGTGTATCTGAGATGACCTCTAGCTATTCCTTGATTCTTTCGAATCAATATAATAGGGTCATAAGGTGTCGAAGAAGAATCATAATCTGAATAGCCAAAGTGACTCAAAACCTTCTACACATAATGAGACTCCAAAAGTCTCCCCCATACTCATCTCTCAATACCTTGGTGTTAAAGATAGCATCAGTGATTAGTAACACCAAGATCGTTCATCGCAAAGTTACCAGACAAAAGAATACACTCATCAATGACTTGTGGTTGGTTTCAAATATCGGTATGTCATCAACATACAAGCACATTATGACTTCTTCGCCCCCACCATAATAATAGTATACATATTTATCAACTTCATTAACAACAATGTCATCATACATTAAATTTTTACCAAACTTCTCATGCCATTGCTTAGCTGCTTTTTTCAAGCCATGCTCATATTTCAATAATTTGCACACCTTTCCTTCCCAACCATGTAGCAAAAAACCATCTGTCTGTTACATGAAGAGAATACCATGCAAGGCAACCAATGGTAGTAACACTCGAATGGTGTTGTGTCTAGGCACATGTGAGTAAGTATCTAAGAAATCTTCGCTTTCCTTATGGGTATATCCCTTGGCCACAAGACTAGCCTTGTACTTGCAGAGCCTAAACTCCCTTTTTAACACCCAAGTACATTCTACAGGTTTGCAACCATATGGACGATCTCCCATGTGCACTTATCATGATTGAATCCATCTTGATACTTACATGTTCATTCAAGTAGTCGGCATCTGGGGATGCATAAGCTTCTGGAATATAATTGGGAGTGTCATCGACGAGGTATATAATGAAATCATCACTAAAGGACCTTGCAATCCTCTATATCTTGCTCCTAGTAGGAGCTTCATTGTCTTCCTCCACGTGATTTTCACCATGTGTTTGTTCATAATATTTCATCTAAATGGCATGTTCAGAAGTCTCATCAGATTCATGTTCTCATCTGTTTACCAAACGATCTAAATTTATTGATTAAGAACGAAAATTACATCGGGGTGAACATACTGGCACAAAAAGAATAACAATGATATGTGAGAAAACTAAAAATTACATCAAGTTTCTACGGTGTCGTTGTCTCGAGCTTCACGTCTTGCAAGTCAATGCTCCACCATAACTTCGATGAAGAAACCACATAAGACCGAATTTGCACAAACTAGACTAATTGTCATGGAATTGTCATGACAGATGTCCTAGCAAGAGGACTTAGTCATGGAGCCATCACGATAGGATAAGCTTAAAGGGGTTAAACAGGACAAAGGACACAGGGAATTTATACTGGTTCGGCCCCTTGCGGTGAAGGTAAAGGCCTAATCCAGTTTGAAGTGGTATAACTTATGTCTCGATCTAGCTTTCGATCTGTTGTCTCTTGCTCTAAACCGCCACAGGGTCGTCCCTTTATATACTCAGGTTAACGCCCTGCGGCTTACAGAGTCCCAGCCGGTTCATAACAACGTGTCCGGCTTGGTGACTAAGTACACATGCCTTACAATACAAGTCATATATATATGGCAGTTTACACCTATGGGCCTTAAGCCGCCTTTGGGCCTTGGGCTCTTAGTAAGTCATCTTCATGAACCGCCATCTTCAATACCTTCACGGGCTTCGCTATAGTGAACCGTCGTTGGTATAACCGGGCCCCTCCTGGGCGGGTCATACCTAATAGTTATATCCCCAACATTAGGCCCCAGGTTGATTTGAACTTGTTCATGTCAATATTTATCACTTAGGAAAAATCCTTCTTCACCTGTTCTCACTAGATATTGTAACCCGCCGTGACATCATCTCCTGAAATTTCGGAGATCCGCCATGACGTCATCTGTTATTAATTTTGCACAATGCCCAACATATCTTAATCGGATCCTTATCTTTAATATCCATCCCAAAAATCGAGGCGTTTGCGTCGTCACATATCCATTTTTTGGTCTCCTCGATTCCCGCACATGTCAGTTATCCTCCCATCCTTATAAATAGGACAGGGGTCCCGTTCTTTTCTCCCCCCTTGCATCTTCGTCCCTTTCTTCTTCCTCACATCTCCGCGACACACCTGCACGCCTGAGCACCGCCGCCACCGAACTCATCAGCTTCCTCAACTCCGGCAGCTGCATCGACCTGAACGAGACCAGAGCAGTCGCATAATTTATCCATTATTCAGTGGATCCCGTAAGTGCCTCTCCTTTCTCCATTATAGATCTTCCATTAGGGTTTCTCGAATTTCTTCAGAGTTCATCCTTGTTCTTCGCCGCAACTGGTAACTTTGATCCAAACTTAGCACTTCTCCGGCACGGTGGCAGTCGTGATACTTGTTTCTGTTATTAGATCATCTCCTTCGTGTAAGAAAACCCATCTGAACATATGAACTCCTCGAGCACTGTAATTTAGGTCAAAAATATTTTTCATTATCCAAAGTATCCCAAATCCGAAATCCTAGCATCAATCTGTGAAACGTTTTTGCCTCAACACTTAGTAGAATTCGCTCTTGACAGATCTTGAATACCATTGTTGTCATGGCGGCTTATACCACTGGTTTATAATTATCCATATATCATTAGGCCCCACTTAAGCCGCCAATCTGAATACATACTATAGGATTTACTTCTGGCTTAATGAATCAACTTAAACCGGTAATTTTTTCTGTCTTTCAAGCTTCTTCCTTGACAACACCGCCGAAGACAGTCACCTCATTTATTTGGGTTCCCTCAATTGTTACTGAGAACATGCTCAAAGACTTTGTCAACATCGGCTATTTACCAGCAAAAGATATCATGCATTGGCATGCCCCCAAACCAAGCGAAGAAAGGCCTCACCCAAAGGATGATGAAGTCATCGTTTTTACTGATCACATGAATCGGGGCTTCTCACCGCCCTGATCAAAAAATTTCCAAGACGTTTTGCACTTCTTTCAACTCCATCCTCAAGACATCGGACCCAATTCCGTGTCAAACATTTGCAATTTTCAAGTTTTCTGTGAAGTATACCTTCAAGAGGAACCCAACGTTGAACTCTTTAGGGAATATTTTTATTTGAACCGCCAAAACGAGTTTACGAACGGATCCAGCTTAGAACTTGGTGCAATCTCAATTCAACGAAGAAGAGGTGCTATCTTCCCCTATGCTTGCTTGTGGAGTCACCCCAAAGATTGGAACCAGACATGGTTTTACTGCAAAGATACCTCTTCGGCTAATGAGAATCCACTGTCGGGTTATCATGTCCAGCGTTTTGACCCAAAACATCGTCTTCCCAAAAAACTTACCGGTGCTGAACGTACAAAACTTGCCCCTACCATTGTAAAGGTCAAGGCTCTGCTGGGAAATGGGTTAACTGGCATTGCCTTGGTTCGGTGCTGGGTTTCATGGCGGATCATACCCTTGAGTCGCCGGCCTGGTTTAATGTGTACTTACACGGGTGGTATAAAGGATCCATTGCACCACAGCTCCGTGCATTTAACTGATGAAGCCATTAATGAAATGACAAAGACCCTTCTAAATGAAGATCCAGAAGACTGCAGCAAAGTGGGTCTGAACCCTTTCTGCGCACTTAACCCGCCACCGGATGTGAGTCTCTAAGTTACTTACTTTTACCTCATCGTTCAAATATTCTATTAACTCAACTTTGATGACTATCACAGGCTGAATCTGACTTTTGGAAAAAGCAATATGACCATGAAGCTGGCAAAAAGGCCGGGGCTGCCAAGAAAGCCGCCAAGAAAACTATCAAGAAAAGCAAGAAGAAATTAACTGCTTCTGAGATGCTTGGGCTGGACGACAATTCTGAGTCAGAGGTAGCCCTTGATTCCCTTGGCTCATTTTTCAACCATCTTATTGACACTGATTATCATTAGGATGACAGGGGACCAACCAAGCAGTCAAAGAAGAGGTAACTATCATTTCGACCGACTCAGAGCCTTTGCCAAGACAGAAAATTCGACGGGTAACCCGGAAAGTAAGCTTTTCACACCCCTTAGCTCATTTGGATCCTCACTTTCTTTTGAAGCAACAACAGCATGAGAGCCGGCGACAAACTCGGACCAGAGGAGGTGAAGAGTTATCGTCCGACTTACCAAATACGCAAGCTCCACGGAAATGTCAAAACGAGGTCTTTCCAAACTTAAATTCTTTTACCCACTGGCGGGTCTCATTTGCCAGCTACTTAATCCTTCCGATTCACACTATCAGGAGGTTTCTCGCTCTTCCTTCGGTGACTCATGTCAAACCCAGCTGCCGGCTTTCAAGACTACCCCTGGGTAACATCACTTTTATTCTCTATCTCCTTATGCTCTTATACTTCTACTGATCCCTCATAAACCATGCAGTGGACAAGCAAAGCCTAGCAAGAAGGTAAAGGTGACCAAGCCGATTGAAGATCCTAAAGTCCATGAACTGGAGCAGCAAGTCCCAACATCAGACATTTCTAAAAAACAACCAGAAGAACCTACCCATGATGCCCCGCCAGAAACTCCTAATCTCTCCCATGACCACACAAATATCAATGTTTTGAACACTGAATCATCAAGCCCACTTAAACCGTCAGAAGAGCATAATGAAGATGTTATGATCACTGGCAGCAGCTTCAAAGAACCGGGACAGCCTACCATCTTGGCCAAGTACTCTGTCAAAGAAGAATTCATTCAAAAGCGGAAAGTGAGATTCGACATTACTGATTATTCTCAACTAAGCGTCAGTGAAGTATTCTTTGGTTATCTCAGCCAAGTTCATACCAGCCGCGACCTTGAGATTGACATGGTGAAGCAGATGCACCAGAAATATGAGGTATGAATTCCGGCTTAAATACATTATGCATATCATATCATCCCCCAAGTCTACTGTGTATAATAGAATTGAATATGCTGTAGACTTAGAATAGCAATGAGTATAAAGCATCTTTGATAAAAAATCCTTCAAAAAAGTCATCTTTCACTTAAACCGGATTTTAATGATCAACATTGCATCCATAGCCCCCAAGGGTCGGTTTAATCAGCATGAATGAACCGGTACTTATCATTGTTTAAAGATCAAAACTTACTCATGTAGCCCCCATGAGCGGGTTGTGGTTTTCTGCAGCATTGCCGGGTCATCATAAAGTAGTAATGAAATATGATCAAATATGCATTAGCCCCCAAGTGCTAAGTACTATTGCTTGAAAAGTGCTTGGAACTTAGCCATATAAGCCATTGTAGGAGGAATTCTTCGGTAGGCATTAGCCCCCAAGTGCCAAGTGTTGTTGCTTGCAAAAGGCTTGGGACTTATATTCCTATAACCTGGATATGAATGTGATTGCAAATCTGTGCTTGTACAGAATGCTATTGCTCAACTTCAATCAGAATTGGCTGATATGAAAACTCGGCTGGAGGTTCAAGAATCTGAGAGCCGGAAAGCTGATTCAAAATTCAAATTTAGTTTGGAGGAGGCAAAAAAGCTGAAAATCGGTTTTGATGCTGAAAGAACTGCCTTGGCTGAGGAGATATCTGTTCTAACGCAGCGGGCCGAAAAAGTAGAAGCTGATCTTCAAAATGTGACCACTGAGCTTACCGGTTTGAAACACCATGTATCCCAGATGGTTTCTGCTATCTTTGGTGAGCCGCCTTGCCAGCATCAAACTTGAATTTCTTGTTTTTATACCATAAACCGCCGCTAATCACTTCACGATTGTTTATGCAGGTCCAAGGAGCAGCAACCTTAGTCAAGATACGCTGGTGAAGCTTAAAGCCGTATATACGCTTATTGAACAGCTATATACTGGAGCTCAGCACATGCTAGCCATGATTTCTCCAACAAATAAAGGACCCAATCTGCTGAGCAACGTCATGAAAAAAATTGTCAATTTTGCCTGCGAGGATTCAAGAAATAAAACGGTCATGTGCAAGAGCCGGAGCTGTGACGGCCTTGAGCCGTGCTAAGGCATGGGTACCAGAGCTAGACCCGGCTGAGGTAGCTACTAGGTATCCAAGTTTGAAAGAAGATGGCACTTATTTTGATCAGAAGGACTTTGCTGCCTGTGTGAAGGAAATACGTCATGTGGCGACTCTCATTGCTGATGAGACAAACCTATCAAAATATCAGACGGCTTATGATGCACAAAATCAAAAGAAACCCATGTCGGCTTATAAAGTGATGGATCTGATTCCCCCAGTTCGTAAGCATACTTTCACCCCTGAAGTTGACCCGTCCAATCTTATAGATGATGAAGCTGAATTCCATGCCTTACGTGGCATCGATTGGTCGTCACCAAACTTCCAGACGGCGGAGGAGGACGAAGAAACGAAAAAGGATGATCCAGAAACTTCAAATCATCAAGACCAAGAAGATTGACCCACTGGGCGGTTTAGATATCTGAACTTCGGAAAATACTTGATCCGTTTTGGCTCACTGAGTCATGTAATAGGGTAGAGAAACTTTGATCTGTCATGCCATCATGCACATTTTTTCTTTGTGCAACACTGTTTGATCCGCCAGTTGAAAAGCTTACCGCTTTATGCTTATGGTAATGTCAATTGATGCAGATGAGATTTATCATTACCCTGCACACAAGTAGATCACAATTACCCTAGCGGTTTACCGCAGGCGGGTCATAATACCCCATATAAAACTACTGGTGACTAAAATAATTCATAACCAGGGCCGGTATAATCTTGATTATAAAAAACAAATATCATACATGTGATATGTGATTAAAAATTGTCGGCTTACCATACCATTACAGTAAGGGTGATAACCCAAAACTTAGAAGACGATACGTCCAAGTACTTAATATCATCATGTACTGGCGCCTTATACAGCAAGGGGTAGTAACGCTATGTTTGAACAGGAAGCCCCCAAGTGTTTTGTAAGCATGGCGTATGAACCAGACCAAGAGGGATATTTACAACTATGCTTCAAATATGAGCAAGAATCCCCCAAGTGGTCATAACCTGGTTTGAAAACCAGTTCCTGCAATATAAACCAGTATATCCATGCATATATGATGCATGCTATGATGATGTAATGATGATGCAATGTATGATGCAATATATGATGATGTATGTGTATGATGATAGAATACTTTAATGAAACTAGCATGATAGCCACTGGAATATTCATATCTATGCTTCAAATATGAGCAGGAAGTCCCCAAGCGGCTTGTGAGCATGGCGTATGAGCCGGACCAAGAGGGATATGCTTCGAATACGAGCAGGAAGCCCCCAAGTGGTCATAATTGTGGCATGCGCCGATCAAGAGGGATATTCACAGCTATGCTTTGAATACGAGCAAGAAGCCCCCAAGTGACCATAATTGTGGCATTGCGCCAATCAAGAGGGATATTCACTGCTATGCATCGAATATGAGCAGGAAGTCCCCAGTGACCATAACTGTGGCATTGCGCCGATCAAGAGGGACATTCACAACTTTTATTCGAATACGAGCAAGAAGCCCCCAAGTGACAATAATTGTGGCATTGCGCCGATCAAGAGGGATATTCA
>NC_041382.1:708389656-708408027 GCF_002162155.2 Triticum dicoccoides | reverse complement strand
CTTCGAATACGAGCAAGAAGCCCCCAAGTGACAATAATTGTGGCATTGCGCCGATCAAGAGGGATATTCATAGCTATGTTTCAAATACGAGCAGGAAGTCCCCAAGTGACCATAATTGTGCCATTGCGCCGATCAAGAGGGATATTCACAACTATGCTTTGAATACAAGCAGGAAGCCCCCAAGTGACCATAATTGTGTCATTGCGCCAATCAAGAGGGATATTCATAGCTATGCATCGAATACGAGCAGGAAGCCCCCAAATGACCATTGGTAGTAAAAAAGACTTATTATCCTTTGAGATGAAATGAACAGAGACCCTGCATTAACATGTTGGAGATATGCCCTAGAGGCAATCATGTATGATGATATTTCCTATGTGTTTATGAATAAGGATAGTCCTTGGACATTATCAATGATGTGTATCAGCAAGTACATGACTTGTTTGTGGGACTATACATTGTATGATGGCTGTACTAAAAGGTCCCAAGTTGAAAGGGCTGTGTGGACGCGCAGCCAACTAGACTAGCATATGACACGGTTGATGGCTTGGTCTCACTAGCCATGGAGCATTGGATGCTAACCGGATAATATGGACTCGGAAGGATCTGGTGGGACTCGACGTAGTCGGATCCGAGTTGAGACAAGGTCCGAGTCGGACAAACCCAACTATGAGACGCAGCGATGTGTCATTGATACGTCCATTTTGCTTCATGCTTTTATATCGATATTTTGCATTATGGGCTGTTATTACACATTATGCCACAATAGTTATGCATATTCTCTCTTATTTTACAAGGTTTACATAAAGAGGGAGAATGCTGGCAGCTGGGATTCTGGGCTGGAAAAGGAGCAAATATTAGAGACCTATTCTGCACAGCTCCAAAAGTCCTGAAACTTCACGGAAGACGTTTTCCAAATATATAAAAAATACTGATAGCAAGAACTTCACCAGGGGGGCCACACCCATCCCACAAGGGTGGGGGGCGAGCCCCTACCTCGTGGGCCCCCTGGTGGCCCTGCGGTGGCCATCTTCTGCTCTATGAAGTCTTTCGATGGGAAAAAAATAAGCCATCTTCTCGGACGAAACTCTGCCGCCACGAGGTGGAACCTTGGCGGAACCAATCTAGGGTTCTGGCGGAGCTGTTCTGCCCGGGAAACTTCCCTTCCAGAGGGGGAAATCATCACCATCGTCATCAGCAACGCTCCTCTCATCAGGAGAGGGCAATCTCCATCAACATCTTCATCAGCACCATCTCCTCTCAAAACCCTAGTTCATCTCTTGTATCTAATTCTTGTCTCCAAGTCTGGGATTGGTGCTAGTAGGTTGCTAGTAGTGTTAATTACTCCTTGTAGTTGATGCTAGTTGGTTTAATTGGTGGAAGATCATATGTTCAGATCCTATATGCATATTAATACCCCTCTGATTATGAACATGTTTATGCTTTGTGAGTAGTTACTTTTGTTCCTGAGGACATGGGAGAAGTCTTGCTATTAGTAGTCATGTGAATTTGGTATTCGTTCGATATTTTGATGAGATGTATGTTGTCTCTCCTCTAGTGTTGTTATATGAACATCGACTACATGACACTGCACCATTATTTGGGCCTAGAGGAAGGCATTGGGAAGTAATAAGTAGATGATGGGTTGCTAGAGTGATAGAAGCTTAAACCCTAGTTTATGCGTTGCTTCGTAAGGGGCTGCTTTGGATCCATATGTTTCATGCTATGGTTAGGTTTACCTTAATACTTTTGATGTAGTTACGGATGCTTGCAATAGAGGTTAGTCATAAGTGGGATGCTTATCCAAGTAAGGGCATTACCCAAGCACCGGTCCACCCACATACCAAATTATCAAATTACCGAACGCGAATCATATGAGCGTGATGAAAAATAGCTTGACGATATTCCTATGTATCCTCAGGAGCGCTTTTCTCTATATAAGAGTTTGTCCAGGCTTGTCCTTTTCTACAAAAAGGATTGGGCCACCTTGCTTCACTTTATTTACCTTTGTTACTTGTTGCTCGTTACAAATTATCCTATCACAAAACTATCTGTTACCACTTATTTCAGTACTTGCAGAGAATACCTTGCTGGAAACCGCTTATCATTTCCTTCTGCTCCTCATTGGGTTCGACACTCTTACTTATCGAAAGGACTATGATAGATCCCCTATACTTGTGGGTCATCAAGACTCTTTTCTGGCGCCGTTGCCGGGGAGTGAAGCGCCTTTGGTAGGTGGAATTTGGTAAGGAAAAATTTATATAGTGTGCTGAAATTTACTGTCACTTGTTACTATGGAAAGTAATCCTCTAAGGGGCTTGTTCGGGGTATCTTCACCCCGACCATAGAGCAAAGAGTTGCTCCTCAACCTACCGAACCTACTGAAAATGAAAATGAAAATGTCTGCTTTGAAATTCCATCAGGTATGATAGAAAAACTGCTAGCTAATCCTTTTTTAGGAGATGGAACAAAACATCCTGATGAGCATCTAATATATGTGGATGTAGTTTGTGGATTATTTAAGCTTGCAGGTGTACCCAGAGATGTTGTTAAGAAGAAGGTCTTCCCTTTATCTTTGAAGGGAGACGCATCGACATGGTATAGGCTATGTGATGATATGGGGTCTTGGAATTACAAACGATTGAAATTGGAATTTCATCAGAAGTTTTATCCTATGCATCTTGTTCATCATGATCGCAATTACATATATAATTTTTGGCCTCGCGAAGGAGAAAGCATCGCTCAAGCTTGGGGGAGGCTTAAATCAATGTTATATTCATGCCCCAATCATGAGCTCTCAAGAGAAATGATTATTCAAAAATTTTATGCTCGGTTTTCTGATAACAATCGCACCATGCTTGATACTTCTTGTTCTGGCTCTTTTATGATGAAGACTATTGAATTCAAATGGGATTTATTGGAAAGAATTAAACGCAACTCTGAAGATTGGGACCTCGACAAAGGTAAGGAGTCAGGTATGACACCTAGTTTTGATTGTGTTAAATCTTTTATGGATACCGATATTTTTCGTAAATTTAGCACTAAATATGGACTTGACTCTGAGATAGTAGCTTCTTTCTGTGAATCTTTTGCTACATATGTCGATCTCCCCAAGGAGAAGTGGTTTAAATATCATCCTCCCATAGAAGTAAAAGTAGTTGCACCTATTAAAGTGAAGAAAAGATTGTCACTTATAATGATCCTATTGTTCCTACTGCTTATGTTGAGAAACCACCTTTCCCTATTAGGATAAAGGATCATGCTAAAGCTTCAATTGTGGTTCGTAAAAGCAATATTAAAACTTATACACCTCATGAGCAAATTAAAGTTGAACCTGATATTGCTATTGTTAAAGATATCTTGTCTGATAATATTGATGGGCATGTTCTTTATTTCTGTGATGAAACTGCTAGAATTGCTAAACCTTGTGCTAAAGATAAACCTAGACCTGTGGTAGGCATGCCTGTTATTTCTGTTAAAATAGGAGATCATTGTTATCATGGCTTATGTGATATGGGTGCCAGTGCTAGTGCAATACCTATTAGCCTATATAGAGAAATCATGCATGATATTGCACCTGTTGAGTTAGAGGATATTGATGTCACAATTAAGCTTTCCAATAGAGATACTATTTCACCAATGGGAATTGTTAGAGATGTTGAAGTCTTGTGTGGGAAAACTAAATATCCTGCTGATTTTCTTGTTCTTGGTTCCCCACAAGATAACTTTTGTCCCATTATATTTGGTAGACCCTTTCTGAACACTGTTAATTCTACCGTAGATTGCAAAAGGGATGTTGTTACTACCGGTTTAGATGATATGACTCATGAATTTAATTTCTCTAAATTTAGTAGACAACACTGTGAAGAAGAATTACCTAGTAAGGATTAAATTATTGGTCTTGCTTCTTTTGCCGTACCTCCTAGTGATCCTTTAGAACAATATTTGCTAGACCATGAAAATGATATGTTTATGAATGAAAGAAGGTAAATAGATGAAGTATTCTTTAAACAGGAACCTATTCTGAAACACAATTTGCCTGTTGAAATCCTAGGGGATCCTCCTCCACCCAAGGGTGATCCCGTGTTTGAGCTTAAACCGTTACCTGATACTCTTAAATATGCTTATCTTGATGAGAAAAAGATATATCCTGTTATTGTTAGTGCTAACCTTTCAAAGCATGAGGAAGAGAGATTATTGAAAACTCTGAAGAAGCACCATGCTGCTATTGGCTATACTCTTGATGATCTTAAGGGCATTAGTCCCACTCTATGTCAACATGAAATAAATTTGTAAGAAGACGCTAAACCAGTTCGTGATCATCAACGCCGGCTGAATCCTAAAATGAAAGAAGTGGTAAGAAAGGAAATACTAAAGCTCCTTGAGGCAGGTATAATCTATCCCGTTGCTGATAGTCAGTGGGTAAGTCCTGTCCATTGTGTCCCCAAGAAGGGAGGTATTACTGTCATTCCTAATGATAAAGATGAATTGATTCCTCAAATTAAATAAGGCTACTAAAAAGGATCATTACCCCTTACCTTTTATCGATCAAATGCTAGAAAGATTATCCAAACATACACATTTTTGCTTTCTAGATGGTTATTCTGGTTTCTCTCAAATTCTTGTGTCAGCCAAAGATCAATCAAATACTACTTTTACATGCCCTTTTGGTACTTTTGCTTATAGACGTATGCCCTTTGGTTTATGTAATGCACCTGCTACCTTTCAAAGATGCATGATGGCTATATTCTCTGACTTTTGTGAAAAGATTTGTGAGGTTTTCATGGACGACTTTTCCGTCTATGGATCTTCTTTTGATGATTGCTTGAGCAACCTTGATCGAGTTTTGCAGAGATGTGAAGAAACTAATATTGTCTTGAATTGGGAAAAGTGCCAATTTATGGTTAATGAAGATATTGTATTGGGGCATAAAGTTTTTGAAAGAGGTATTGAAGTTGATAAAGCCAAAGCTGATGCTATTGAGAAGATGCCATGTCCCAAGGACATCAAAGGTATAAGAAGTTTCCTTGGCCATGCCGGATTTTATAGGAGGTTCATTAAGGACTTCTCAAAAATTTCTCGGCCTCTGACTAATTTATTACAAAAAGATATACCATTTGTCTTTGATGATGATTGTGTAGAAGCATTTGAAATACTTAAGAAAGCATTAATCTCTGCACCTATTGTTCAGCCTCCTGATTGGTACCCTTTGAAATTATGTGTGATGCTAGTGATTATGCTGTAGGTGCTGTTCTAGGACAAAGAGTTGATAAGAAATTAAATGTTATTCAATATGCTAGTAAAACCCTAGACAATGCTTAAATAAATTATGCTACTACTGAAAAGGAATTCTTAGCGGTTGTATTTGCTTGTGATAAGTTCAGACCTTATATTGTTGATTCTAAAGTAACTATTCACACTGTTCATGCTGCTATTAAATATCTTATGGAAAAGAAAGATGCTAAACCTAGACTTATTAGATGGGTTCTCTTGCTACAAGAATTTGATTTGCATATTGTTGATAGAAACGGAGCTGAGAACCCCGTTGCAGACAACTTGTCTAGGTTAGAAAATGTGCTTGATGACCCACTTCCTATTGATGATAGCTTTCCTGATGAGCAATTAAATGTCATAAATGCTTCTCATACTGCTCCATGGTATGCTGATTATGCTAATTACATTGTTGCTAAGTTTATACCACCTAGTTTCACATACCAGCAAAAGAAAAAGTTCTTCTATGATTTGAGGCATTACTTTTGGGATGACTCACATCTTTATAAAGGAGTAGATGGTGTTATTAGACGTTGTGTACCTGAGCATGAACAGGAACATATCCTACGCAAGTGTCACTCCGAAGCTTATGGAGGACACCATGCTGGAGATAGAACTGCCCATAAGGTATTGCAATCTGGTTTTTATTGGCCTACTCTCGTCAAGGATGCCCATAAGTTTGTCCTATCTTGTGATGAATGTCAAAGAATTGGTAATATTAGTAGACGTCAAGAAAGGCCTATGAATTATTCACTTGTTATTGAACCATTTGATGTTTGGGGCTTTGACTATATGGGACCCTTTCCTTCCTCTAATGGATATACACATATTTTAGTTGTTGTTGATTACGTTACTAAGTGGGTAGAAGCTATTCCAACTAGTAGTGCTGATCATAACACTTCTATTAAAATGCTTAAAGAAGTTATTTTCCAAGATTTGGAGTCCCTAGATATTTAATGACTGATGGTGGTTCACATTTTATTCATGGTGCTTTCCGTAAAATGCTTGCTAAACATGATGTTAACCATAGAATTGCATCTTCTTATCATCCTCAGTCTAGTGGTCAAGTAGAATTGAGTAATAGAGAGCTCACATTAATTTTGCAAAAGACTGTTAATAGATCTAGAAAAAATTGGTCCAAGAAACTTGATGATGCATTATGGGCCTATAGAACTGCATATAAAAATCCTATGGGTATGTCTCCGTATAAAATGGTTTATGGAAAAGCATGTCACTTACCTCTCGAACTAGAACACAAGGCATATTGGGCCATTAAAGAACTCAATTATGATTTTAAACTTGCCGGTGAGAAGAGGCTATTTGATATTAGCTCACTTGATGAATGGAGAACCGAAGCCTATGAAAATGCCAAGTTGTTTAAAGAAAAGGTTAAAAGATGGCATGACAAAAGGATACAAAAGCGTGAGTTTAATGTAGGTGATTATGTATTGCTATAAAACTCCCGTTTAAGATTTTTTGCAGGAAAACTTCTCTCTAAATGGGAAGGTCCTTACGTTATCGAGGAGGTCTATCGTTCCAGTGCTATAAAAATCAACAACTTCGAAGGCACAAATCCGAAGGTGGTGAATGGTCAAAGAATCAAACATTACATCTCAGGTAATCCCATAAATGTTGAAACCAATGTTATTGAAACCGTAACCCTGGAGGAGTACATAAGGGACACTTTCCGAAACGTTTCAGACTCCAAAAAGGAATAGGTATGTGGTACGGTAAGCAAACCGACTCCAAAACAGTTTTAAGGCAATATTTGTCCGTTTTGGAATATTTAGAAAAATAGAAAAATAAGTAGCAGTCCAGGAAGGACACGAGGGCTCCACGAGGGTGGAGGGCGTGCCCTACCCTACTAGGCAGGCCCCCTACCTCATATGCTCTTCGGACTCCATTTTCGTACACGACCCATATTTTGGTCGGTAAAAATTCATTATATAATCTCCCGAAGGTTTTGAATCCCGTATCACGCAATTATCCTCTATTTTGTGTTTCGAGCTGTTGCTGCTGCAGATTAGAACAAGATGTCTTTGCAAGAGTCAGTCGGGGAGAGCCGAGTGTCTCACCCGGCACCGAGATCAATGACAAACAACAATGTTGACCTCTTTGGGCTAGCAACGGAGGAAGAGATGGAGGCCGAATTGAAGAGGATAGATGCCATGGAAGAGGATCAAGAAGTCACTTCCGAGCTGGATTCACAATGAGAGAACTGCAGAGCTCGGCTATTCCAAACTCGGTTATCCCTTCCAATGTTAGATTTCTTTATTATGAGAATATGAAAAAGAGTTTCACTAGTTCTCCCGCAGCTATGCAGCACCCTTGGGTGCAGGGAGCTTTGGTTGTTACAGGAAAACTCCGAAAGGAAATAATGGACCTCAAGCAGCAAGTCAATAAGCTCGAGGAGGAGAATCGTATCATGAGGGGCATCATCGTCAAGAACATCACATCACCACCCATGAAAAGAGAGACATAATCACTTGGGTATGGGAACTCCCTTTGGCTATTGCCAAGCTTGGGGGAGTGCCCCGGTATCGTATCACCATCACTTTTATCTTTACCTTTTTTCTTAGTTCGATCCTTTTGGTAATATCTTGATCCAGTAGAATAAAAGTTCTTAGTATGATCTACTTGTGAGTTTTGCCTTATAATCCTTTTATGTAATCGAGTCTGTGAGCTATATAATAAAGATTAGTGTTGAGTCAAGGGCTTGATTATTTTGCCATGATCTTAAGTGAATAAAAGAAAACAGAAAGAAATAAAAAGAAACAAAGAGATCATGTGAGTCTTATGGAGAGTAATGAGCTCACATAGAAAAAGTATGATGAATAAAAGTTGTTGAGGGTTGACAAACATAGATTTGGTCATCGTTGCAATTAATAGGAAGTAATAAAGAAGAGAGGTCTTCACATATAGATATACTATCTTGGACATCTTTTATGATCGTGAGCACTCATTAAAATATGACATGCTAAAAGAGTTGACATTGGACAAGGAAGACAACATAATGGGTTATGTTTTCTTACATCTAAGATAAGTTATATTGTCATGGATTATCCAACATGGTTGAGCTTGCCTTTCCCCCTCACGCTAGCCAAATTCATCACAACAAGTAGAGATACTACTTGTGCTTCCAAATACCCTAAAACCAGTTTTGCCATCAGAGTCCACTATACCTACCTATGGATTGAATAAGATCCTTCAAGTAAGTTGTCATCGGTGCAAAGCAATAAAAATTGCTCTTTAAATATGTATGGCTTATTAGTGTGGGAGAAAATAAGCTTTATACGATCGTGTGATATGGAAGAAATAAAAGCGATAGACTGCATAATAAAGGTCCATATCACAAGTGGCAATATAAAGTGACGTTCTTTCGCATTAAGATTTTGTGCATCCAACTATAAAAGCGCATGACAACCTCTGCTTCCCTCTGCGAAGGGCCTATCTTTTACTTCTATCTCCTACCTTGCATAAGATTCATGGTGATCTTCACCCTTCCTTTTTACATTTTATCCTTTGGCAAGCACGGTATGTTGGAAAGATCCTGGTATATATGGCTAATTGGATTTGAGTTTTCATGAAACATTACTGTTGACATTACCCTTGAGGTAAAACGTTGGGAGGCAAAACTATAAGCCCCTCTTTCTCTGTGTCCGATTAAAATTCCATACCCATAAGTATTGCGTGAGTGTCAGCAATTGTGAAAGACTATATGATAGTTGAGTATGTGGACTTGCTGAAAAGCTCTTATACATTGACTCTTTCCTATGTTATGATAAATTGCAATTGCTCCAATGACTGAGACTATAGTTTGTTAGTTTTTAATGAAGTTTACTATTCATACTTGAGATTGTGATTGAATTATTACTCTAGCATAAGAAATCATATGACAAGAATTATATAAGTTGCTTTTCTAAGAATGATCATGATGCCCTCATGTTCGTATTTTATTTTTATCGACACCTCTATCTCTAAACACGTGGACATATTTTTCGATTTCGGCTTTTCGCTTGAGGACAAGCGAGGTCTAAGCTTGGGGGAGTTGATACGTCCATTTTGCATCATGCTTTTATATCGATATTTATTGCATTATGGGCTATTATTACACATTATGTCACAATACTTATGCATATTCTCTCTTATTTTACAAGGTTTACATAAAGAGGGAGAATGCCGGCAGCTGGGATTCTGGGCTGGAAAAGGAGCAAATATTAGAGACCTATTCTGCACAGCTCCAAAAGTCCTGAAACTTCACGGAAGACGTTTTCCAAATATATAAAAAATACTGAGAGCAAGAACTTCACCAGGGGGGCCACACCCTGCCCACGAGGGTGGGGGCGCGCCCTATCCCCTGGGCGTGCCCCCTACCTTGTGGGCCGCCTGGTGGCCCTTCGGTGGCCATCTTCTGGTCTATGAAGTCTTTCGATGGGAAAAAATAATAAGCCATCTTCTCGGACGAAACTCCACCGCCACGAGGCGGAACCTTGGCGGAACCAATCTAGGGTTCTGGCGGAGGTGTTCTGCCCAGGAAACTTCCCTCCCGGAGGGGGAAATCATCGCCATCGTCATCCCCAATGCTCCTCTCACTGAGAGAGGGTAATCTCCATCAACATCTTCATTAGCACCATCTCCTCTCAAAACCCTAGTTCATCTCTTGTATCCAATTCTTGTCTCCAAGTCTGGGATTGGTGCTAGTAGGTTGCTAGTAGTGTTAATTACTCCTTGTAGTTGATGCTAGTTGGTTTAATTGGTGGAAGATCATATGTTCAGATCCTATATGCATATTAATACCCCTCTGATTATGAACATGTTTATGCTTTGTGAGTAGTTACTTTTGTTCCTGAGGTCATGGGAGAAGTCTTGCTATTAGTAGTCATGTGAATTTGGTATTCGTTTGATATTTTGATGAGATGTATGTTGTCTCTGCTCTAGTGGTGTTATGTGAACATCGACTACATGACACTTCACCATTATTTGGGCCTAGAGGAAGGCATTGGGAAGTAATAAGTAGATGATGGGTTGCTAGAGTGACAGAAGCTTAAACCCTAGTTTATGCGTTGCTTCGTAAGGGGCTGATTTGGATCCATATGTTTCATGCTATGGTTAGGTTTACCTTAATACTTTTGTTGTAGTTGCGGATGCTTGCAGTAGAGGTTAATCATAAGTGGGATGCTTGTCCAAGTAAGGGCAGTACCCAAGCACCGGTCCACCCACATACCAAATTATCAAAGTACCGAACGCGAATCATATGAGCGTGATGAAAACTAGCTTGATGATATTCCCATGTGTCCTCAGGAGCACTTTTCTCTATATAAGAGTTTGTCTAGGCTTGTCCTTTGCTACAAAAAGGATTGGGCCACCTTGCTGCACTTTATTTACCTTTGTTACTTGTTGCTCGTTACAAATTATCCTATCATAAAACTATCTGTTACCACTTATTTCAGTACTTGTAGAGAATACCTTGCTGGAAACCGCTTATCATTTCCTTCTGCTCCTCGTTGGGTTCAACACTCTTACTTATCGAAAGGACTACGATAGATCCCCTATACTTGTGGGCCATCAGTCATCTGTGAGTCTCTAGTACAACATACGTTCTATGTCCTAAGACCTGGGCTGGCGCATGTACTCGGGATGGTGACAGACTTGCTTTGGGCCAACCAAATGCTACTCCATGACTAGGTAGTTACAAAGGTAGGTTTCGGGCTTGTCTAGACCTTTGCTACGAGACATGGTTGAGCAAGCTGGGATTTGCCCCTCCGATCAGGAGAGATATACTCTGGGTCCCTCGTGTGATCCGACAAGATAAGCATGGCCATGCGACAAGGATTATGAGATAATCTGGTTTATGGTCGGCATCACTGGAATGAGAAAGAGGTCAGGCTAGCACAAGGATGACAAACTCGCCTTGAGCCCTACAACATGTATCATGTGGCAAAGGGAACAGAAGTATGATGTACAGGTTCGCCTAACCAGCTTCATAGTCTACTTGGTGTTCGGCATGCCTTGCTAGGGGCCGCTACCAACCATGCAGTTCGGAGGTGATCCGAACTACGACCAAGCCGGCTTGAACCTAAGGGGTCGCACGCTTAAGGGAAGGAACCTACGAGGTCGGATCCGAGGACACTGGTCAGATGTGATCTGAGCTGTGTTCAGATTCTGGCTCAGTAGACTTATGGGCTTTAGGGTCTGTGCGAGGCCCAAGTGTTGATCCCACGACGGACGCCTATATAAAGTGGGGGTGCGGTACACTCATGGGGTTGACCGCTTCGGCGCTGTCACTAGGGTTTGCATGTGTTGCAAATAGACACCTCCACTCATCGTCAGTTATGTGATCGAACCTAGTAGTCTGCCGCACGACGTTCCTCCTGCATGCGCGGATACCGTTAGATACGGTGCACTTGCACTGTTCCGGCGAACCTGTATGTGGGAACCGACGACCGGCTATTCGAGTGATATCGGATGAGGAGGAGACGATCCACGCGGACGCGCTGCCCCAACTCTTCTTCCACTGCACAGCACTACGCATCTAGTGGTAACGAACTGTGATCCATCTCCCGTAGCATGTTCTTGGTTATTCTTCGCGTAGGAAATTTTAATTTGTAGTCGACGCACCCTACCATAGAACCCAACATAACAGGGGTGCCATCTTTATTATAACCATCATAATATATACATTGTCAAGACATGTACATTGTAAGAGCCGGCGGCTCAAGTGTAGTAAGGCCGAAGATGAGAAATATTCCACGGCCGACGGGTCTCCTCCTCCGACGTGCATGAGTCCTTGTGGTCTCGAACATCGACAAGGTAGTATGATCCATTGTTCAGATTCTTGCTGACCACTAAAGGCCCTTTCCAAGGTGGGGATAATTTATGCATATCAGTTTGATCCTGAATAAGCCGAAGCACCAAGTCACCTTCTTGAAAGGTTCTGGTCTTAACCCGGCGGCTGTCATAACGACGCAAATCTTGTTGATAAATCGCTGATCGAGCCACCGCGAGGTCATGCTCCTCATCTAATAGGTCAAGTGCATCTTGATGTGCCATTACATTATCAGCTTCAACGTAAGCCGCCACACGAGGCGAATCATGACGGAGGTCACTGGAGAGAACCGCCTCTGCTCCGTAGACCATGAAGAAAGTTGTGTAACATGTAGATCTGTTAGGGGTGGTGTTAATTCTCCATAACACGGAAGGTAACTCCTCCACCCAACAACCCGATGTCCTCTGTAAGGGAACCATAAGTCGGGGTTTGATGCCTCTCAGGATCTCTTGATTGGCTCTCTCGGCTTGACCATTAGACTGGGGGTGAGCCACTGATGATACATCAAGCCGGATATGCTCATGTTGATAAAATTCCTCCATGGCACCCTTGGATAGATTAGTGCTATTATCAGTTATAATACTGTGGGGAAAACAAAAATGGAAAATCACTTTTTTCATGAACTGAATCGTCGTCGCCCCGTCACATTTACTGACCGGCTCTGCCTCAACCCACTTTGTAAACTTATCAACCGCCACCAAGAGGTGCGTCTTTTTATCCTTGGACTCTTTGAAATGACCAACCATATTAAGCCCCCAGACTACAAATGGCCAAGTATTTGGAATCATCCTCAATTCTTGAGCCGACAAATGAGCGCGTCGTGAGAACTTCTGACAACCATCACATCTACTGACTAGATCCTCCGCATCAGCGTGTGCCGTCAGCCAATAGAACCCATAACGAAAAGCCTTAGCTATGAGAGATTTAGACCCGACGTGATGACCACAATCCCCTTCATGAATCTCTCGTAGAATCTCACAGCCTTCTTCAGGGGAAACACAACGTTGAAACGCCCCTGTGACACTATGATGATGCAATTCCCCATTGATAATAGTCATTGACTTAGACCGCCGGGTTATTTGTCTGGCCAAAGTTTCATCCTCAGGTAACTCGCCCCGGGTCATATAAGCCAAATAGGGAACTGTCCAGTCAGGAATAGCATGAAGAGACGCCACCAGCTGTGCCTCCGGGTCACGAATAGCAAGATCCTCCTCTGTAGGAAATTTTATAGAAGGGTTATGCAGAATATCCAGGAAAGTGTTAGGTGGCACCAGCTTATGCTGAGACCCTAACCGGCTTAAAGCATCAGCCGCCTCATTTTTCATGCGATTAATATGTTCGAATTGATAACCCTTGAAGTGACCTGCGATAGCGTTGACCTCCCAAAGATAAGCCGCCATGAGTGGATCTTTAGAATCCCAAGTGCCAGAAACTTGCTTAGCTACCAGATCTGAGTTGCCCAAGCACCTCACCCGGCATAAGTTCACCTCCTTAGCCATCTGAAGACCGTGGAGCAAGGTCCCATATTCAGCTGCATTGTTAGTACAAGGGAACATCAGCCGGAGAACATAAGAAAATTTATCACCCCGTGGGGAAGTCAATACAACTCCAGCCCCCGAGCCTTCCAACTGTCTGGACCCATCAAATTGAATAGTCCAATATGTGTTATCACGCTTCTCCTCAGGCATCTGTAACTCTGTCCAATCATTGATGAAATCCACAAGTGCTTGAGATTTGATGGTTGTACGAGTCACATACTTTAAACCATGAGGTCCAAGCTCAATGGCCCATTTGGCTACCCGACCTGTGGCTTCTCTATTTTGGATGATATCCCCTAAAGGGGCAGAACTAACCACAGTGATAGGATGACTCAGAAAATACTGTTTAAGCTTCCGGCTAGCCATAAAAACCCCATACACAAGCTTCTGCCAGTGTGGATACCTCTGTTTGGACTCAATAAGGACCTCACTGATATAGTAAACCGGTCATTGAACCGGATATTCTTTGCCAGTTTCCTTCCTTTCCACCACAATGGCAACACCGATAGCTCGGCTATTGGCAGCCACATATAACAGCAAGGGCTCCTTGTCAATGGGAGCAGCAAGAACTGGCGGCTCAGCCAATTGTTTCTTCAAGGCCTCGAATGCCTGATCAGCAGCATCACTCCAGACAAAGTGATATGTCTTGTTCATCATCTGGTACAGAGGAATAGCCTTGTCACCCAACTGGCTTATAAATCGGCTTAAGGTTGCAATATGACCCGCCATGCGCTGAACATCATTGATACACGCCAGCTTAGCCAGAGAGGTGATAGCTTTTATCTTCTCCGAGTTAGCCTCAAGACCCCGTTCTGAAACTAGAAAACCCAAAAGCTTGCTAGCTGGCACACCAAAAACACACTTGGCCGGGTTAAGCATCATCTTATAAACCCGGAGGTTGTCAAAGGTTTCCTTTAAGTCATCAATTAGGGTCTCCTTCTTCCTAGACTTCACCACAATATCATCCACATAGGCATGAACATTGCACCCGATCTGATTATGAAGGCAATTCTGCACACATCGCTGGTAAGTCGCCTTGGCGCTCTTGAGCCCAAAGGGCATAGACACATAGCAAAAGGCTCCAAACGGGGTGATGAAAGTTGCCTTCTCCTGGTCCTTAATTTCCATCTTGATCTGATGATAACCAGAATAAGCATCCAAAAAGCTCAAACGCTCACAACCCACCATAACATCAATAATCTGATCAATACGAGGGAGAGCAAAAGGATTAGCCGGACAAGCCTTATTTAAGTCCGTGTAATCCACACACATACGCGGTGCCGTTCTTCTTAAGCACCAACATCGGGTTAGCCAACCACTCAAGATGAAAAACTTCAACAATGAACCCAGCCGCCAAGAGCCGGGCTACTTCTTCACCAATGGCCTTACGCCTCTCTTCATTAAACGGCAAAGAAACTGCTTGACCGGTTAAACTTTGGATCAATATTAAGAGTGTGCTCAGCGAGTTCCCTCGGTACACCTGGAATGTCAGAAGGTTTCCATGCAAAGATGTCCCGGTTCTCACGGATGAACTCAATGAGCGCGCTTTCCTATTTTGGATCCAGATTAGCACTGATGCTAAACTGCTTGGATGAATCGCCAGGAACAAAATCAACTAGCTTGGTGTCATCTGCCGATTTAACTTCAAGACCGGATCGTGCTCCGTAGTTGGCTTTTTAAAAGAGGTCATATCTGCCGGGTCAACATTGTCTTTATAAAACTTCAACTCCTTTGTTGCGCAGACAGACTCAGCATAAGCAGCGTCAGCTTCTTCACACTCCAAGGCTATCTTGCGACTCCCATGCACTGTTATAGTGCCCTTGTGGCCCGACATCTTTAGCTGCAAGTAAACATAACAAGGCCTAGCCATAAACTTAGCATAAGACGGCCGCCAAAATAGAGCATGATAAGGGCTCTTGATCTTAACAACTTCAAAGGTCAATATCTCAGATCTAGAATCATAATCATCTCCAAAAGCAACCTCCAGGGCTATCTTACCAACTGGGTACGCCGACTTACCAGGCACCACACTGTGAAAGACAATGTTCGGCGGTTTAAGATTTTTATGAGTCAATCCCATGTGACAGAAAGTTTCATAATAAAGGATATCGATGCTTCTACCTCCGTCCATGAGTACCTTAGTGAATTTATATCGTCCAACCTGAGGCGCCACCACCAAAGCCAAGTTACCCGGATTATCAACCCGGGGCGGGTGATCTTCATGACTCTACACAATGGGCTGCTCAGACCAGCGTAAGTAACAGGGAACTGCTAGCTCAACGACATTCACAGCCCTTTTATGGAGCTTCTGATCCCGCTTGCATAAACTTGTGGTGAAGACGTGGTACTGCCCACTATTCAACTGCTTCGGGTTACTCTGATACCCAGATTGTTGTTGTTGATTCCCCCGACCGGACTGTTGATGATAACTACTCTGATTGCCTTGATTACTTGGGTGACCCTGGAAACGGAATTAGAACCGCCACCACCATAACCCGGACCATGAGAGCAGGAACCTGAGTCGCCGCCCGGCCCATGATTGTTATGGAAAAAATTGAATTTTTGAACTCCTTCATAATTCGGCAGTCTTTCTAGAGGTGACTGGACGGCCTTTCCTACGTACCATGCTTTGGGCAAGGCTCGTTCATCATCTGCTCAAGATTGACAGTGCCCCCTCCACCCCGAGGAGGTGGCTTTCCCTTACGATGCTGACCATTATCCTGTGTGTTGGTTTTGGCCACAAAATCCGAATTACCATCTGCTTTGCGCTTTCCATTGCCTCCTGACTCTCCAGGTTATGATGCTGGCCCTTGGTGTTGCCACTCTTCTTTTCCTTTCATGTCTTTTCATCATCAGACTCGGGTCCTTGGTACTATCATACTCGACATATTTAATCAGAGCTGCCATCAGCTCCCCCATGTCATTGCAGTGGCGCTTGAGTTGCCCTAGCTTCTGTTTAAGAGGCAAAAAACGGCAATTCTTTTCTAACATGAGGACCGCTGAGCCGGCATTGATGTTATCCGATGAGTGCAAGATGGTTTTGACCCGACGCACCCAATGGGTTGTTGACTCGCCTTTTTCTTGGGCGCAGGCATCGAAATCCACAATTGACATGGGCTGCTTGCATGTATCCTTAAAATTCTAGATAACCCAGGCTTTTAACTCGGCCCACAACCCAATGGAGTTGGCAGGTAGCCCTTTTAACCAAGTATGAGCCGTTCCATCCAACATCTGTTGGGGAACATAGTAATAATTCAAAAAATTCCTACGTGTCACCAAGATCAATCTAGGAGATGCTAGCAATGAGAGAGAGAGAGAGGGAGTGCATCTTCATACCCTTGAAGATCTCTAAGCGGAAGCGTTACAAGAACGCGGTTGATGGAGTCGTACTCGCGGCGATTCAAATCATGGAAGATCCGATCTAGCGCCGAACGGACAGCGCCTCCGCGTTCAACACACGTACAACCTAGGGGCGTCTCTGCTACCTCTTGAGCACTGCGTTGGTTTTCCCTTGAAGAGGAAAGGGTGATGTAGCAAAGTAGCGTAAGTATTTCCCTCAGTTTTTGAGAACCAAGGTATCAATCCAGTAGGAGGCCATGCACGAGTACCTCGCACCTACACAAACAAATAAAATCCTTGCAACCAACGCAATAAAGGGGTTGTCAATCCCTTCACGGTCACTTACGAAAGTGAGATCTGATAGATATGATAAGATAATATTTTTGGTATTTTTATGATAAAGATGCAAAGTAAAGAAAGCAAAATAAACGGAAAAGGAAATAGCTTGTTGACGGAAGATTAATATGATGGAAAATAGACCCGGGGGCCATAGGTTTCACTAGTGGCTTCTCTCGAGAGCATAAGTATTACGGTGGGTAAACAAATTACTGTTGAGCAATTGACAGAATTGAACATGGTTATGAGAATATCTAGGTATGAGCATGTATATAGGCATCACGTCCGAGACAAGTAGACTGACTCCTGCCTGCATCTACTACTATTACTCCACACACCGACCTCTATCCAGCATGCACCTACAGTATTAAGTTCAAAAGAACAGAGTAACGCTTTAAGCAAGATGACATGATGTAGAGGGATAAACTTATGCAATATGAAATAAATCCCATCTTGTTATCCTCAATGGCAACAATACAATACGTGCCTTGCTGCCCCTACTGTCACTGGGAAAGGACACCGCAAGATTGAACCCGAAGCTAAGCACTTCCCCCATTGCAAGAAAGATCAATCTAGTAGGCCAAACCAAACTGATAATTCGAAGAGACTTGCAAAGATAACCAATCATACATAAAAGAATTCAGAGAAGATTCAAATATTGTTCATAGATAAACTTGATCATAAACCCACAATTCATCGGTCTCAACAAACACACCGCAAAAGAAGATTACCTCGAATAGATCTCCACAAGAGAGGGGGAGAACTTTGTATTGAGATCCAAAAAGAGAGAAGAAGCCATCTAGCTAATAACTATGGACCCGAAGGTCTGAAGTAAACTACTCACACTTCATCGGAGAGACTATGGTGTTGATGTAGACGCCCTCCGTGATCGATGCCCCCTCCGGCAGAGCTCCAGAAAAAGCCCCAAGATGGGATCTCACGGGTACAGAAAGTTACGACGGTGGAATTATGGTTTTGGCTCCGTATCTGGTAGTTTGGGGGTACGTAGGTATATATAGGAGGAAGAAGTACATCGGTGGAGCAACATGGGCCCCTGAGGG
>NC_041382.1:708289568-708389174 GCF_002162155.2 Triticum dicoccoides | reverse complement strand
GCCCCCCTACCTCGTGCCCTCCTAGTTGCTTTCTTGACGTAGGGTCCAATCCTCTGGATCATGTTCATTCCAAAAATCACATTCCCAAAGGTTTCATTCCGTTTGGACTCGTTTGATATTCTTTTTCTACGAAACTCTGAAATAGGCAAAAAAACAACAATTCTGGGCTGGGCCTCCGGTTAATAGGTTAGTCCCAAAAATAATATAAAAGTGTATAATAAGGCCCAATAATGTCCAAAACAGGATATAATATAGCATGGAACAATAAAAATTTATAGATACGTTGGAGACGTATCAAGCATCCCCAAGCTTAATTCCTGCTCGTCCTCGAGTAGGCAAATGATAAAAACAGAATTTTTGATGTGGAATGCTACTTGGCATAATTTCAATGTAATTCTCTTAATTGTGGTATGAATATTCAGATCCGAAAGATTCAAGACAAAAGTTCAATATTGACATAGAAATAATAATACTTCAAGCATACTAACTAAGCAATTACGTCTCTTCAAAATAACATGGCCAAAGAAAGTTATCCCTACAAAATCATATAGTCTGGCTATGCTCCATCTTCACCACACAAAGTATTTAAATCATGCACAACCCCGATGACAAGACAAGCAATTGTTTCATACTTTTAGTGTTCTCAAACTTTTTCAATCTTCACACAATACATGAGCGTGAGCCATGGACATAGCACTATATGTGGAATAGAATGGTGGTTGTGCAGAAGACAAAAAGGGAGAAGATAGTCTCACATCAACTAGGCGTATCAACGGGCTATGGAGATGCCCATTAATAGATATCAATGTGAGTGAGTAGGGATTTCCATGCAACGGATGCACTTAGTGCTATAAGTATATGAAAGCTCAACAAAAAGAACTAAGTGGGTGTGCATCCAACTCGGTTGCTCACGAAGACCTAGGGCATTTTGAGGAAGCCCATTATTGGAATATACAAGCCAAGTTCTGTAATGAAAAATTTCCACTAGTATATGAAAGTGATAACATAGGAGACTCTCTATCATGAAGATCATGGTGCTACTTTGAAGCACAAGTGTGGAAAAAGGATAGTAGTATTGTCCCTTTTTATATTATTTTTTGGCCTTTCTCTTTTTTTGGGACAATACTCTATGAATGATGATCATCACACTTCTATTTATTTACAACTCAATGATTACAACTCGATACTAGAACAAAGTATGACTCTATATGAATGCCTCCGGCGGTATTCCGGGATAGCAATGATGCATGAGTGACTTGTATGCAAGAATTATGAACGGTGGCTTTGCCACAACTAAAATGTCAACTACATGATCATGCAAAGCAATATGACAATGATGGAGCGTGCCATAGTAAACGGAACGGTGGAAAGTTGCATTGAAATATATCTCGGAATGGCTATGGAAATGCCATGATAGGTAGGTATGGTGGCTGTTTTGAGGAAGGTATATGATGGGTGTATGATACCGGCGAAAGGTGCGCGGTATTAGAGAGGCTAGCAATGGTGGAAGGGTGAGAGTGCGTATAATCCATGGACTAAACATTAGTAATAAAGAACTCACATTGCAAAAACCTATTAGTTATCGAAGCAAAGTACTACGCGAATGCTCCTAGGGGGATAGATTGGTAGGAAAAGACCATCGCTCGTCCCCGACCGCCACTCATAAGGAAGACAATCAATAAATAAATCATGCTCCAACTTCTTCACATAACGGTTCACCACACGTGCATGCTATGGGAATCACAAACTTCAACACAAGTATTTCTCAAATTCACAACTACTCAACTAGCACGACTCTAATATCACCATCTCCATATCTCAAAACAACTATCAAGTATCAAACTTCTCATAGTATTCAACACACTCATAAGAATTTTTTATTAATCTTGAATGCCTAACATAATTAGCTTAGAACCCCCTTGATTGCCCCCACCATATAAAGTAGTAGTAGCCCTAGCCTCCACAGGTGGAGGGAAGGCGCCATGTAAAAACACCATGTACATTGTACCCTGCTTTTGAGTAATACAAACACAGTGGGAGCCTCTCCCACTGTCCAATTCCTCAAAAAAACATAATTAAAGCAAATTACCATGCTGTTTTGTAGGACTCTCAAAATAATCTAAGTGAAGCATGAGAGAACAATAGTTTCTATAAAACAAACCCACCACCATGCCCTAAAAGATATAAGTGAAGCACTAGAGCAAAAACTATATAGCTCAAAAGATATAAGTGAAGCACATAGAGTATTCTAACAATTTCCGAATCATGTGTGTCTCTATCAAAAGGTGTGTACAGCAAGGATGATTGTGGAAAACTATCAAATAAAGACTCAAATAATACAAGACCCTCCAAGCAAAACACATATCATGTGGTAAATAAAAATATAGCTCCAAGTATAGTTACCGATGGAAGTAGACGAAAGAGGGGATGCCTTACGGGGCATCCCCAAGCTTGGCTTTTAGGTGTACTTAGATTATCTTGGGGTTCCATGGGCATCCCCAAGCTTAGGCTCTTGCCACTCCTTGTTCCATAATCCATCAAATCTTTCACCGAAAACTTGAAAACTTCACAACACAAAACTTAAAGTAGAAAATCTCGTGAGCTCCGTTAGCGAAAGAAAACAAAACACCACTTCAAGGTATTGTAATGAAATCATTATTTATTTATATTGGTGTTAAACCTACTGTATTCCAACTTCTCTATGGTTTATAAACTATTTTACTAGCCATAGATTCATCAAAATAAGCAAACAACACACGAAAAACAGAATATGTCAAAAACAGAACACTCTGTAGTAATCTGTAGTAACGCAAGTTCTGGAACCCCAAAAATTCTAAAATAAATTTCTGGACGTGAGGGATTTATCTATTAATCATATGAAAAAAGAATTAGCTAAATATCACTTTCTAAATAAAAATGGCAGCAATTCTTGTGAGCTCTAAAGTTTCTGTTTTTTACAGCAAGATTAAAAAGACTTTCCCCAAGTCTTCCCAACGGTTCTACTTGGCACAAACACTAATTAAACACAAAAAACACAACCAAAACATAGGCTACATAAATTATTTATTACTAAACAGGAGCAAAAAGCAAGGAATAAAAATAAAATTGGGTTGCCTCCCAACAAGCGCTATCGTTTAACGCCCCTAGCTAGGCATAAAAGCAAGGATAGATCTAGGTATTGCCATCTTTGGTAGGCAATCCATAAGTAGCTCTCTTAATAGATTCATATGGTAATTTAATTTTCTTTCTAGGGAAGTGTTCCATGCCTTTCCTTAACGGAAATTGGAATCTAATATTCCCTTCCTTCATATCAATAGTTTCACCAATCGTTCTAAGGAAAGGTCTACCAAGAATAATAGGACATGAAGGATTGCAATCTATGTCAAGAACAATAAAATCTACGGGCACATAATTCCTATTTGAAACAATAAGATCATCATTAATTCTTCCCATAGGTTTCCTAATAGTTGAATCCGCAAGGTGCAAGTTTAAAGAGCAATCATCAAAATCACGGAAACCTAGCAAATCACACAAAGTTTTTGGAATCCTGGAAACACTAGCACCCAAATCACACAAAGCATAGCATTCATGATCTTTAATTTTAATTTTAATAGTAGGTTCCCACTCATTATAAAGTTTTCTATGGATAGAAACTTCCAACTCAAGTTTTTCTTCATAAGATTGCATCAAAGCATCAACGATATGTTTGGTCAAGGCTTTATTTTGACTATAAGCATGAGGAGAATTTAGCACGGATTGCAACAAGGAAATACAATCTATCAAAGAGCAATTCCTTGAGATCCAAAATAGTGGGTTCATTGATATTTAAAGTTTTGACTTCTTCAATCCCACTTTAAACAATTTTAGAATCAAGATCTAAAGACTCCGAATTTTTGGAACGTATTCTAGGTAAAGGTGGATCATATTTAGTCCCATCATTATCAAGATTCATATTGCAAAACAAAGATTTAATAGGGGACAGATCAATAACTTTTAGATCTTCATCTTTATTATCCTAAAAAAATTCCGTCTTAGCCGCCATCTTATTAACTAAGGTGGCCTGCTTATCCGAGACTTCAGCTATTAACTTCTCAAGGTGAGCAATCTGAGATTTCAAACCATCAAATTCTTTAGTCATATCATCGAGCTCTTTATTCATAAAACCTATCAAGATTTTTTGTTCCTTAAGCTCGTTTCTAAAGAAATTATTATGCTCAAATTGTAAGACCATAAAACTCCTGACGTTGCTCTCGATCTCTTCTAACCTTTTAAGGTGATGATCACAAAATCTAGGTAGATCCATTGAAAGAAACCCCATCTTGTTATCCTCGATGGCAACAATACAATACGTGCCTTGCTGCCCGAGGGCACCAAGGCACGGTGGGTAAACAAATTACTGTTGAGCAATTGAAAGAATTGAGCATAGTTATGAGAATATCTAGGTATAATCATGTATATAGGCATCACGCTCGAGACAAGTAGACCGACTCTTGCCTGCATCTACTACTATTACTCCACACATCAACCGCTATACAGCATGCATCTAGAGTATTAGGTTCAAAAGAACAGAGTAACGCTTTAAGCAAGATGACATGATGTAGAGGGATAAAGTCATGCAATATGAAATAAACCCCATCTTGTTATCCTCGATGGCAACAATACAATACGTGCCTTGCTGCCCCTACTGTCACTGGGAAAGGACACCGCAAGATTGAACCCAAAGCTAAGCACTTCTCCCATTGCAAGAAAGATCAATCTAGTAGGCCAAACCAAAATGATAATTTGAAGAGACTTGCAAAGATAACCAATCATACATAAAAGAATTCAGAGAAGATTCAAATATTGTTCATAGATAAACTTGATCATAAACCCACAATTCATCGGTCTCAACAAACACACCATAAAAGAAGATTACATTGAATAGATCTCCACAAGAGAGGGGGACAACTTTGTATTGAGATTCAAAAAGAGAGAAGAAGCCATCTAGCTAATAACTATATGGACCCGAAGGTCTAAAGTAAACTACTCACACTTCATCAGAGAGGCTATGGTGTTGATGTAGAAGCCCTCCATGATCGATGACCCCTCCGGCGGAGCTCCGGAAAAGGCCCCAAGACGGGATCTCACGGGTACAGAAAGTTACGGCGGTGGAATTAGGGTTTTGGCTCCATATCTAGTAGTTTGGGGGTACGTAGGTATATATAGGAGGAAGAAGTATGTCGGTGGAGCAACATGGGCCCCACGAGGGTGGAGGGTGCGCCTGGGGGGTAGGCATGCCCCCCTACCTCATGCCCTCCTGGTTGCTTTCTTGATGTAGGGTCCAAGTCCTCTGGATCATGTTCATTCCGAAAATCACGTTCCTGAAGGTTTCATTCCGTTTGGACTCCGTTTGATATTCTTTTTCTGCTAAACTCTGAAATAGGCAAAAAACATCAATTCTGGGCTGGGCCTCCGGTTAATAGGTTAGTCCCAAAAATAATATAAAAGTGTATAATAAAGCCCAATAATGTCCAAAACAGGATATAATTCTCGCTGGACGGACGTATAATCAAAGAGCACAACTCATGTTTCACGCGTTGGTTCAAGCAGAAGCTTCTGTCGTACCCTTTACATGAGGATTCTTCCGCGGAAGAACAACTCATATTGGCCTTGTCACAGGGCACCGAGCACAACCTGATGACCTATGAGGCGTACGATATCAACGGCTACACATTCTACACCGAGAACAAGGACATGAAGAGCGATGGTTATCAGAACTCCGGGGTAACGATGGAATCCTACACTGGTGACGAAAGGACAGATACTATGGAAGGATCGAGGAGATCTGGGAGCTGAGCTACGCTGGAGAGAAGGTCCCGATGTTCTGTGTCAGATGGGCCAAGAGCGTCCTAAAATAAGACCGGTATTTCACCACCATGCTTATACCTGAAGCCAAATCCAAGACCGCCGGCACAAACGTCACCGCGAAAAATGAGCCATGGGTACTGGCTTCCCAAGTGGACCAATGCTTCTTCATTACCGACCCGTCAAAGCCCAGTCGTGTTGTCGTGAGGAGAGGCAAAAGGAAGATCATCGGAATGAAAATGCAGCAACTGCTAAGAGACTTTAGCATCTCTATGACTGAGAAAGTCTCATCGCAGTCAACTCCTTGAACTTGTCAGAAACTTCTTTGAGACAAGTCGAGCTTCATAAATGGTGACATTACCATCAACGTCTGTCTTCTTCTTAAAGATCCATTTATTCTCAATGGCTTGTCGATCATCGGGCAAGTCCACCAAAGTCCATACTTTGTTCTCATACATGGATCCTATCTCAGATTTCATGGCTTCTAGCCATTTGTTGGAATCGGGGCCCACCATCGCTTCTCCATAGCTCATAGGTTCATCGTTGTCAAACAACATGACCTTTAAGACAGGGTTACTACTCAGAAGTAGTACACACCCTTGTCGACCTATGAGATTCGATAGTAACTTGATCTGAAGCTCCATGATCATCATTAGCTTTCTCTTCAACTGAGGTAGGTGCCACAGAAACATCTTTCTGTGTTGCGCTACTCTCTGGTTCAAGTAAAGGTTCAACAACCTCATCAAGTTCTATCTTCCTCCCACTCAATTCTTTCGAACGAAACTCTTTCTCAAGAAAGGACATGTTCATAGTGACAAACACTTTGCCCTCAAGTCTGAGATAGAAGGTATACCCAGTCGTCTTGTTTGGGTGTTCTATTGATACTTCTCCAACGTATCTATATTTTTTTTATTGTTCCATGCTATTATATTATCTGTTTTGGATGTTTATGGGCTTTATTATACACTTTTATATTATTTTTGGGACTAACTATTAACCGGAGGCCCGGCCCATATTGTTGTTTTCTTGCCTATTTCAGTGTTTCGAAGAAAAGGAATATCAAATGGAGTCCAAACGGAATGAAACCTTCGGGAGAGTTATTTTTTGAACGGGAGCAATGTAGGAGACTTGGAGTATATGTCAAGGAAGCTTCGAGGTGGCCACGAGGCAGGGAGGCGCGCCTGCCCCCCTGGGTGCCCCCACCCTCGTGGGCCCCTCGCGGCTCCCCTGACCGACTTCTTTCGCCTATATATATATCAATATACCCTAAAAACATCAGGGAACACAATAGATCGGGAGTTCCGCTGCCAGAAGCCTCCGTAGCCACCGAAAACCAATCTAGACCCATTCCGGCACCTTGCCGGAGGGGGGTCCCTCTCCGGTGGCCATCTTCATCATCCCGGCGCTCTCCATGACGAGTGGGAGTAGTTCACCCTCGGGGCTGAGGGTATGTACCAGTAGCTATGTGTTTGATCTCTCTCTCTCTCTCGTGTTCTTGAGGTGGTACAATCTTGATGTATCACGAGCTTTGCTATTATAGTTGGATCTTATGATGTTTCTCCCCCTCTACTCTCTTGTAATGGATTGAGTTTTCCCTTTGAAGTTATCTTATCGGATTGAGTCTTTAAGGATTTGAGAACACTTGATGTATGTCTTGCATGTGCTTATCTGTGGTGACAATGGGATATCACGCGATCCACTTGATGTATGTTTTGGTGATCAACTTGCGAGTTCCGTGACCTCGTGAACTTATGCATAGGGGTTGGCACATGTTTTCGTCTTGACTCTCCGGTAGAAACTTTGGGTCACCCTTTGAAGTTCTTTGTGTTGGTTGAATAGATGAATCTGAGATTGTGTGATGCATATCGTATAATCATACCCACGGATACCTGAGGTGACATTGGAGTATCTAGGTGACATTAGGGTTTTGGTTGATTTGTGTCTTAAGGTGTTATTCTAGTACGAACTCTATGATAGATTGAACGGAAAGAATAGCTTCGTGTTATTTTACTATGGACTCTTGAATAGATCGATCAGAAAGGATAACTTTGAGGTGGTTTCGTACCCTACAATAATCTCTTCGTTTGTTCTCCGCTATTAGTGACTTTGGAGTGACTCTTTGTTGCATGTTGAGGGATTGTTATATGATCCAATTATGTTATTATTGTTGAGAGAACATGCACTAGTGAAAGTATGAACCCTAGGCCTTGTTTCAACGCATTGCAATACCGTCTGTGCTCACTTTTATCATTAGTTACCTTGCTGTTTTTATATTTTCAGATTACAAAAACCTATATCTACCATCTATATTGCACTTGTATCACCATCTCTTCGCCGAACTAGTGCACCTATACAATTTACCATTGTATTGGGTGTGTTGGGGACACAAGAGACTCTTTGCTATTTGGTTGCAGGGTTGTTTGAGAGAGACCATCTTCATCCTATGCCTCCCACGGATTGATAAACCTTAGGTCATCCACTTGAGGGAAATTTGCTACTGTCCTACAAACCTCTGCACTTGGAGGCCCAACAACGTCTACAAGAATAAGGTTGTGTAGTAGACATCAAGCTCTTTTCTGGCGTCGTTGCCAGGGAGGTTAGCGCTTGAAGGTATATCTTTATATCTTGCAATCGTATCTTTTTGTTTCTTGTTTTATCACTAGTTTAGTCTATAAAAGGAAAACTACAAAAAAAGGAATTAAGGTTACCTCATATGTTTCATCTTTTTAATGTCTTTCGTGAGAATAAGGATTCCGATAATTGTGCTCAAGTGCTAGAAGAAGAATGCATAAAATGTTTGGCACTAAATATTTGAATGATGAGCATGATTGCATTGTTTTTAGTACGAATTCCTTGAATATCCATGATGCTAATGATATGCAAAGCCACAAGCTTGGGGAAGCTATGTTTGATGAAGATGATATTTTTTGTCCCCCAAGTTTTGATGAGCAAATTTATTTTGATGATAGCATGCCTCCTATTTATGATGATTATATTGATGAAAGTGGGTTTGGAAGAGTGTCAACTTTAGGAAGTAATGATCCCACAATTTTGGAGGGTGTTGAATCTTATTGTGATAATTATGAAAGTGGGTTTGGAGAGGTCATGACTTTAGTTAATGTTAATCCCACTATTTTGGAAGAGTGTCAACATTCTATGCTTGTAGATCATGAAAAGAATGCTTTAGGTGCTGGTTATATTGTTGAATTCATTCATTATGATACTAAAAATTATTATGAGGGAGGAACATATGCTTATAGGAATTGCAATAATATCAAGTTTCCTCTCTATGTGCTTAAAGTTTTAAAGTTATCCTTGTTTTACCTTCCTATGCAAGTTGATTCTTGTTCCCATAAGTTGTTTTCTCACAAAATCCCTTTGCATAGGAAGTGGGTTAGACTTAAATGTTCTAGTCATATTCTTCATGATGCTCTCTTTATGTTACAATTCTTATCTTTTATGTGAGCATCGTTGAAATCATCATGCCTAGCTAGGGGCGTTAAACGATAGCGCTCGTTGGGAGGCAACCCAATTTTATTTTTGTTCCTTGCTTTTTGCTCCTGTTTAGTAATAAACAATTCATATATCTTCTATTATGATTGTTTTTTTATGTTTTAATTAGTTTTTGTGCCAAGTAAAGCCTTTAGGACCTTCTTGGGTGATTGTTATTTGATCTTGCTGTAAAAAACAGAAAGTATGCGCTCACGAGAATAATTTTCATTTTTTACCAGAGAGCGATAAAATACCAATTCCACTTGCACTAGATTAATAAACAAATTGCCTATGACTTCCTAATTTCTCAGGAATTTTAGGGTTCCAGAAGTTTGCGTTAGTTACAGATTACTTCAGACTGTTCTGTTTTTGACAGATTCAGTTTTTCATGTGTTGTTTGCTTATTTTGATGAATCTATGGCTAGTAAAAGAGTTTATAAACCATAGAGAAGTTGTAATGCAGTAGGTTTAACACCAATATAAATAAAGAATGAGTTCATTACAATACCTTGAAGTGGTGTTTTGTTTTCTTTCGCTAACGGAGCTTACGAGTTTTCTGTTAAGTTTTGTGTTGTGAAGTTTTCAAGTTTTAGGTAAATATTCGATGGACTATGGAATAAGGAGTGGCAAGAGCCTAAGATTGGGGATGCCCAAGGCACCCCAAGGTAATATTCAAGGACAACCAAGAACCTAAGCTTGGGGATGCCCCGGAAGGCATCCCCTCTTTCGTCTTCGTTCATCAGTAACTTTACTTGGAGCTATATTTTTATTTACCACATGATATGTGTTTTGCTTGGAGCGTCATTTTATTTCCTTTTGCTTTGCTTGCTATTTGAATAAAATACCAAGATATGAAATTATTAAATGCTAGAGAGTCTTCACATAGTTGCATAATTATTCGACTACTCATTGATCTTCACTTATATCTTTCGGAGTAGTTTGTCATTTGCTCTAGTGCTTCACTTATATCTTTTAGAGCACTGCGGTGGTCCTATTTTTTAGAAATAATTGATCTCTCATGCTTCACTTATATTATTTTGAGAGTCCTTTAGAACAACATGGCAATAATAAAAACTTTCATATAAGTGCATTGAATACTATGAGAAGTTTGATACTTGACAATTGTTTTGAGATATGGAGATGGTGATATTAGAGTCATGCTAGTTGAGTAGTTGTGAATTTGAGAAATACTTGTGTTGAAGTTTGTGATTCCCATAGCATGCACGTATGGTGAACCATTATGTGATGAAGTCGGAGCATGATTTATTTATTGATTGTCTTCCTTATGAGTGGCGGTCGGGGATGAGCGATGGTATTTTCCTACCAATCTACCCCCCTAGGAGCATGCGCGTAATACTTCGTTTCGATAACTAATAGATTTTTGCAATAAGTATGTGAGTTCTTTATGACTAATGTTGAGTCCATGGATT
The DNA here is from genome assembly GCF_002162155.2 of Triticum dicoccoides. Classification (NCBI taxonomy): domain Eukaryota; kingdom Viridiplantae; phylum Streptophyta; class Magnoliopsida; order Poales; family Poaceae; genus Triticum; species Triticum dicoccoides. Next base: position 708,378,408 of record NC_041382.1, on the reverse strand, counting down.
ATACGCACCCTCACCCTTCCACAATTGCTAGCCTCTCTAGTACCGCACAACTTCCGCCGGTACCATGAACCCACCTCATACCTTCCTCAAAACAGCCACCATACCTACTGAAAGGATCGATACAGTCGACTAGAGGGGGGGTGAATAGGAGACTACAAATTTTAATCTTTCTTGTAGATTTTAAGGCTTAGCGGATAAAAGAGTTCACTAGATATGCAACTAGGTGAATGCAACCTATATGACAAGCAAGCTCCAAGAAGAAAAGCTAGGCAACAAACTACTTAGCAAGCCAACAAGCATACAACAACAAAGAAATGTGCGGGAAAGGATTAACCACAAGTGAGACGAGGACGCGGATTTTAACCCGAAGTTCACACTTCCTTGGGGAAGAGCTAATCTCCGTTTGGAGCGGTGCCAGAGCCAAAGCTTGCGGAATGACACCAAAGGCTCACCGTATTCTCCTTCGAGTCACCCCCAACGGATGAGCCTCGAACCACTCGGGGTTGGTCTTGAAGGCGACCACCACACCTTTACAAACTTCTCCGGAGCACACCACAAGCAAGGACTTCCGGAGGAACCTCTAACCGCCTAGGAGCCCACGCTCCAAGATTAACAAGTCAATGGGGAAGAAATGTTGCGGGGAACGCGATTTGGTTTGGTCAAGTTGTAGATCGGGTCTTGCTCTCCCAATCCCCAAAGTTTCAACAAGTTTGGGTGGAGGGATTGAGAGTATTGAGCAAAATGGGGTGTAGCAATGGTGGAGCTCAACAAGACATTAGGGTTAAAGGTTGGAGGAGGAAGAAAGGCCTTTTTATAGTGTTCATGGGCTGGTGGGGATTTCTGCCCGTTGGACCCCGTGCGCACGGGCTAAGTCAGCCCCGTGCGCACGGGGTATCCAGAGACAATCACACCACCCCGTGCGCACGGGGGTCAAAAGACCCCGTGCGCACGGGGTATCCAGAGAGTTACCCAGTACCCCGTGCGCACGGGGGTCGAAATACCCCGTGCACACGGGGTACCCAGAGAGTTACCCAGTACCCCGTGCGCACGAGGGTCAAAAGACCCCGTGCGCACGGGGTACCCAATAACTTACTGTTGCAACTTTCTGAGTACCACAACACACACACTAGGTTCATATGAGGTGGTTGGAGTGGGAAGGGTAAGAGAGTAAGGCTCGGCAAAGACATTCCCACACAACATTTATCCACACAGACCCCTCTTAATAGTGCAGTCTTTCCTACGACTCGAAGCAAACCAAAACTAAACCTTCGAAGCGTCGAAAGACCACGCCTTTGTCCTTTTTAAAATGGGGGATCACACATCTCCATCGCGGGAACTTAGAACCAATAACCCGAGATAAACTTTAGCAACCGATATTAGTTCAACTAATCACATTGTCATCACACCAAAATATAGCTTAAGTGCCATTAGCACTTTCAATCTCCCCCTTTTTGGTGCATTGATGACAATGTGGTTAGAGCATGGCAAAGAGGATAAACAGATAGAAGGCCATGGAACAAATAATGATCATGATAGCTCCCCCTATATGTGTGCCCGAAAACAAGAATGCATCTAGTACACCCATAGGAGGTTCGACCAAGATCATTATTGATAAGTCATGAGATCCATCAAGATAAACCTATAACGGTGCCTAGATCTCATGACACAGTGTGGTGAGCAAATAATGTGAGACCCAATAAGCATAAGAGGATAATAGCAAGGTTCAATAATAAAGCTAGAGTCTCACAATAACGCTAGAGGCTCACAACCACACAGACGTAAATGAAATAAGAGTATCTCAAGCCAACTAAAACCAACCAACATCGAGAAACACGAGGCTTGAGATCTCAACACACCCACGAACACACAACCACACACACACCACACACACCACTTTTCTCCCTTTGTCATCAAGACGACAAAAAAGGAGACAAATGGCGACACGAGACCCACTAGACAAGAGGAGGAGCACTCGAGGCATCATCATCATCATCATCAAAACGCCACCCGGCCATTGGGAAAGACCGAGCAGTGGCCTCACTGTCGACGTCCTCAGAACCTGGACCGACCTCCTCACCAGCAGCATCCCTTGCTGCCTTTTGCTCACGCCGAACAAGCTTCTCCTTGTTGATTTCCTTGATCTGACGATGCTGAATCGACTGACACATCTTGAACATGTTGCTCAAGGTCTTGAACAGCGACTTCTTCTCTCCCTTGGCAAAGATGGCCTCAGAGCCAACAGACTTAGCCTTACCACGAGGGATCCATGCAGTAGAGGAGATGCCTGGAGTGTAAGTAGCATGATCCTCAGGCCTAGGGTTGCGCCCCTTCTTGATGGGCACATAGGGAGCAAGAGCAGCTGGGGTCCAGTTGGAGTTGCGCTTGGGAACAGCAGTCTTGAAGCTAGCAATGTACTTTGCTGGACAAACGGTCACAATCAACGCCTGTATGAAAGGAGCATAGATCAAAGACTTGTTCTCTTGTACACACTGACATAGCTCGTAGTACATGAAATCCAGAACATCCACTTTCTTCTTCTGATGAAGATACACAAAGACATCAAGCATGGAGCTCCGAATGTTATGGGAATCCCCGGCCTTTGGAGTGAGGGTATACCGCAGGATATGGCGCATGGTGTCATAGAGGGGCAAGAGGTCTTTGATTGACCCAGTGACAAACAACTTCTCTTGTTTGTAAGCAAAGGCAATCTCATCCTTAATGCACTGCCCACTTTCCCGAACAATGCCAAACTCATCAGAAACAGTCTCTTCATCCATGAATGGGTAGGGAATTATCTCGGAGAACTTTGCCATAGGAGCTGAGCACTGATACGTTCCGGACATCCATGTGAGGGTGCGAGCAGAATCATTGGAGAAGTACAGAGTGGCAAAGAACTACATCACTAGATTTTCTTTGTAGGGGTGGTTGAAGGTGACAAACGGAATCAGACCCAGTCGTCCAAGAGCGGAGTACACACCGGGATACAAATGATCATTATCACGCAAACTCTCAGTGTTAACTTGCTTGTGAGGAGCAAACTTCTTTGACTTGGTCATAAGAAGCTCATGATAGATTCTTTGCTGAAACCCATTCTTGAAACGGGGATCCATTCCCATACTCATGGCCTTAACATACGGATGGTTCTGTCTCTCAGCCCAGATCTCTAGCTTGGTCCACTTGACAAGAGGCATATTCCGGAGGTCACGCCTGCCCAGAGTGGCTTCCTCCGGACTAGACTCCTATTCCTCTTTTTCATCTTCCTCATCACAATCATCTTCTTCATCTTCCTCACCACGATTCTCTTCTTCTTCTATCTCATCATCTTGTGAGTCATATTCTTCCTCAGATTCATCGGAAGCCTCAACAGTGGGCCGCTTTGAGGCTGCACGGCGAGCACGGCCCTGACCTGTCCCAGACCCCTGACCCATGCCTTCAAACAGCTGACGACGAGCAATGGTAAAGTCCTTTGATCCTCCTTTTGCACGCTTGCGACGAAGCTCAGACCTCTTATCAGCGGAGTCTGAAACACACACAAAAACCCAACAACACAAAGCACGAGGCACAAATGAGTACAAGTGCAAGATAAATGGCAAGGAGATAGACAAAAGTCTAGGCAATAGTTCCGGGATAGCCCGTGCGCACGGGGGTTTAGACCCCGTGGGCACGGGGGTCCCATGCACACGGTACAGGACCGTGGGCACGGGGCCCTGTGCGTACGGGGGTAAAACACCCTGTGGACATGAGGGTCTCCCAGCGTCAGCTGATACGTCTCCAACGTATCTATAATTTTTGATTGCTCCATGCTACATTATCTACTGTTTTGGACTATATTGGGCTTTATTTTCCACTTTTATATTATTTTTGGGACTAACATATTAACCGGAGGCCTAGCCCAGAATTGCTGTTTTTTTGCCTATTTCAGTATTTCGGAGAAACAGAATATCAAACTGACTCCAAACGGAATAAAACCTTCGGGAACGTGATTTTCTCACCGAACGTGATCCAGGAGACTTGGACCCTACTCCAAGGAGTCAAAGAGGCGGTCACGAGGGTGGGAGGTGCGCCCACCCCCGTAGGGCGCGCCCCCCTGCCTCATGGGCCCCTCGGTGCTCCACCGACGTACTCCTTCCTCCTATATATACCTACGTACCCCCAAACGATCAGAACAGAAGCCAAAAACCTAATTCCACCACCACAACTTTCTGTATCCACGAGATCCCATCTTCGGGCCTATTCCATAGCTCCGCCGGAGAGGGCCGTTGAGGGAGTCCTGGATTAGGGGGTGTTCGGGTAGCCGGACTATACCTTCAGCCGGACTCCTGGACTATGAAGATACAAGATTGAAGACTTCGTCCCGTGTCCGGATGGGACTTTCCTTGGCGTGGAAGGCAAGCTTGGCGATGCGGATATTCAAGATCTCCTACCATTGTAACCGACTCTATGTAACCCTAGCCCTATCCGGTGTCTACATAAACCGGAGGGTTGTAGTCCGTAGGCAATCAACTCCATACACAACAATCATACCATAGGCTAGCTTCTAGGGTTTAGCCTCCTTGATCTCGTGGTAGATCTACTCTTGTACTACCCATATCATCAATATTAATCAAGCATGACGTAGGGTTTTACCTCCATCAAGAGGGCCCGAACCTGGGTAAAACATCGTGTTCCCTGCCTCCTGTTACCATCCGGCCTAGACGCACAGTTCGGGACCCACTACCCGAGATCCGCCGGTTTTGACACCGACATTGGTGCTTTCATTGAGAGTTCCTCTGTGTCGTCGCCTTTAGGCCCGATGGCTCCTTTGATCATCAACAACGATGCCGTCCAGGGTGAGACTTTTCTCCCCGGACAGATCTTCGTCTTCGGCGGCTTCGCTCTGTGGGCCAATTGCTCGGCCACCTGGAGCAGATTGAAAGCTACGCCCCTGGCCATCAAGTCAGTTTGGAAGCTTAAACTACACGGCTGACATCCGCGGAGACTTGATCTTCGACGGGTTCGAGCCACGGCCAAGCGCGCCGCACTATCTCGAGGGGCATGATCTAGCTCTGCCCCTGGACAGTGTCCTGGAGGCCGCACACGCATCGGTTCCGACCCCAAATTCGGAGCCTATTGCGCCAATCGAGGATGAGCGGTTGGACGTCACCTCAGGGGCTGCGATCCCAAAAGCGATTGAGCCGAACGCTAGCCCCGCACTCTGCATGGCCCGTGACTCCGAGGATCCGGACTCCTTTCCGAACTCCGAACCCCCCGCGCCCCTGCCGATCGAATCCGATTGGGCGCCGATAATGGAGTTCACCGCCGTAGACATCTTTCAGCACTCACCTTTTGGCGATATCCTGAACTCTTTCAAGTCTCTCTCCTTATCAGGAGAGCCCTGGCCGAACTACGGTCAGCGAGGATGGGATAAGGACGATGAAGAAATTCAAAGCCCACCCACCACCCACTTGGTAGCCACTGTCGACAATTTAAACGACGTGCTCAACTTCGACTCCGGAGACATCGATAGCATGGATGACGATGCAGGAGATACCGACGAACCAACGCCCATAGGGCATTGGACAACCACCTCATCTCACGATGTGTACATGGTGGATACCCCTAAAGGAAGCGACAACGAGGAAAAAGGGGATGGAACGGGAGATCGACTCCCCGAAAAGCAATCAAAGCGTCGGCGTAAATGCCGACCCAAGCCCCGCCTCGATAAAAACCCAGCCATAGAGCAGGATGAGCGGGTAGACGACGAGCAGGCCTTAGAGCAATCGTCCGAACAGGGCAACACGGATAGAGAAACCGAACATCCCTCCTCCGGCGAAAATGGCATTTCGGACGACCTCACGCCGGATAAACTTATGGAGCAGAAGAATCTCCACGAGAGGCTCGTTGCAACTGCATGCAGCCTAAAAAAGCAGAAGCGGAAGCTAAAAACAGCGGAAGATGCACTCCGGATTAGATGGAGCAAAGTAATCAATACCGCAGATAAATACGGCGACAATCGCCGCACTAAAAGCTATCCGGAAAGAAAGCTACTGCCTGAATTCGACGAAGAGGCCCTAGAGCCCTCGCATTCAAAAAATGAGAAAGCCACACGGTCGGATAGACGACCCCATAAAGCGGCAAGCGGCGCCGTACCTAAATCGGCATGCGACCCACTTAAGGATTCGCATCATGGCCCAGTCAGGTCCATTTATGGGCCAAGAAAGCAAGCTCTCGTAAGCAACACTATGAAGCCATCATCAGAATCCGGCACACCCAAATACAAGGGCTCCGCACACCCCCTATGTTTCACCGATGAGGTCCTGGGCTATGAATTTCCAGAGGGATTCAAACCCGTAAACATAGAGTCATATGATGGAACAACAGACCCTGGAGTTTGGATCGAGGATTATATCCTCCACATACACATGGCTAGAGGAGATGATCTCCACGCCATAAAATATTTACCCCTTAAGCTTAAAGGGCCAGCCCGGCATTGGCTTAAAAGCCTTCCCGAAAACACAATTGGAAGCTGGGAAGAGCTCGAGGATGCTTTCCGAGCAAACTTTCAAGGGACCTATGTCCGCCCTCCGGATGCAGACGATCTTAGTCACATAACTCAACAACCTGGAGAATCAGCTCGGCAGTTCGGGAATAGATTCCTCACTAAAAAGAATCAGATAGTCGACTGTCCGGACGCCGAAGCCTTAGCAGCTTTCAGGCACAACGTCCGAGACGAATGGCTTGCCAGACACCTCGGCCAAGAAAAGCCAAGAACAATGGCCGCAGTAATAAGCCTCATGACCCGCTTTTGTGCAGGGGAGGACAGCTGGTTGGCAAGGTGCAGCCCCAGCGACCCAAGTACATCCGAAACTAGGGATGGAAACAGAAAACCGCGACGCAACAAGGACCGTCGCTGGACTAAGGACAAAAGTCCGAAGAGCATGATAGTCAATGCCGGATTCAAAGGCTCACGACAAAATCAGGCAAAATCGCCCCCCAAGATAACAGGGACGATCCATCCAACCTAAATAAAATCCTGGACAGGATATGTCAGATACACAGTACTCCCGGGAAGCCTGCTAACCATACCCACAGAGACTGTAGGGTTTTCAAAGAATCCGGCAGACTCAGTGCCGAACACAAGGGGCTCGACACACCAAGCAAAGACGAGGACGAACCCCAAAAGCAGAGCAACAGGAAGCAAAAGAACTTCCCACAAGAAGTAAAAACAGTGAACTCACTTCACATAACAAAACGTGCGGCGCCCGTAAAGGTACGCACCACACGGCCCATCCCCAAAGGGTCCTGCCACTGGTTGTCAAAACCGATCATCTTCGATCAGCTAGATTATTCTAGAAATATCAAGAATGTAGGCTGGACTGCCTTGATACTCGATCCAATAATTGGCGGACTCCGGTTTTCAAATGTCCTTATGGACGGTGACAGTGGACTAAACCTGATAAATCAGGATACAATCCATCACATGGGGATAAACCCAGCAAGAATCCGCCGCAACAAAAACCTCCTTTCAAGGGGTAACACCTGGTCCGGACACCCATTGTATGGGTTTTCTCCGGCTCGAAGTTATATTCGGCTCTGCCGATAACTTCCGCCGTGAAAAGCTAACCTTCCATATCGTCCCGTTCTCAAGTCGCTATCAAGCACTACTGGGACGCGAAGCTTTCGCCCGCTTTAACGCAACACCGCATTATGCATCTCTCACGCTTAAGATGCCCGGTCCACGAGGCATCATCTCTTTGAAGGGGAAGCACTAAAGTGCACCTCCCCAAGCAGAGGACTGTGCGGCCGCTTTGACAGCCCCACAGCAAAATGGCCTCACCGGCCAAAAAACTTCAAAATAGGTCATTCAAGACCACGAACGCGGATAGACGAGTTCGGTGCAAAATCATCATTGATGGAGGCCTAGAGGCCATATACCCCCGCACTAGGGGCTCCACGCATATACAATAAGAGACAATAAAGCTCAATCTTATATATTTTACTTTATACTTTGTTTATTTTAAACATTTGTTCGGCACGACCCGTTTTCAACTCAGTTCCTCTCTTTTACAGATGAACGTCGTGCGGCGCCCGTCCAGGATACGGCACAACGGAGACACAGGCGCAGACGTGCAGTAGGGACCCGTCCTAAAGGATTCTTTTTAGATTAAGACTGTCATGACCGGTTTTCCAATAAAAATATTTATTGAGAAACCAATCTTTTGAGTCCAGTATGAGAGAAATCCTCCTCACTGGTAGACAAATTCTTGATACAATAAGCCAGTAGCATAAAATATATTACAGGGTCGAACTACGGTGGCTCAACCAAATTATTACAAGCACACCAATAATTATACATAATGGCGGACATGACACAGTGGTGTGGAGGCATACTACTGACTCGAGGATAGGGCGGTGGTGGAAAAACACAGCGGGGAGAGAAATACAAGACTCTAAGTCTGTCATCTCATCGAGCGTCGAGGTGAGGCTCGATGAATTTATTTGGTAGCGGAAGCGGATATAAAACAGTGACCAAATCCAGGGTCGCACGAGACTGACTGGGACTCCTCTAGGTGTCGGACTCGCTATCATACTCTTCATCCATGAGATCGCCTTCGTCAGCATCTGGCCAAATCAACAAGCCAGTGAGTACTTTGAAAGTACTCGCAAGACAGTTCAGACGTAAGATATAACAAATGCATGCATGGATGTGTCATGAATAATTCACCAATGTACATTCAAAAATTAGCATAACAAGGTAAGTAAAAGGGAAACGGCGGTAGTCCGCCTGAAATCCCAATAAAACACAAATGAATACCGATCGGGTGTCTGAAGCGACGCCTCGAAAGGTTAATAAATAAATAAAAGGAAATGATGCCACAGTCGGGCGTCTTAGCGACGCCACATAAAGGGCTTTAAAAGAAATGCCACAGTCGGACGTCGGGGCGACATCACAGAAAGGGCTTTTAAAAGAGATGCCATAGTCGGATGTCGGGGCGACATCACAGAGAGGGCTTTAAAAGAAATGCCACAGTCGGACGTCGGGGCGACATCACAGAAAAGGGCTTTAAAAGAAACGCCACAGTCGGACGTCGGGGCGACATCACAGAAAGGGCTTTAAAAGAAAAGTAAAATACAACAATGCCACAGTCGGACGTCTGAGCGACATCGCAGAAAGGGCTTTTATTCACAGGTAAATAATACTCATAATAAACATTTAATTCATAAGAATAAATGGGTTAGTCCATCCACAGGGATAATCATTTAACCGGAATTAGCACTCAAGCGAATCACCGGAGTCTCTGCCATCAAAACTGACATTTGATTAGGATAAGATAATATCGATCTGGGACAGGGAATAGATGATTTGGAGGAATATAAGACTCTGCAGAGTTTGTACAAATTTTTTCCCACAGCCAACGGATTTCCGTAGTCACGAAGGACTAGTTCCGTTTACGGTATTTCGGAAGAAAACACAGCTAACCAGTACACACCCATCCTACCTCTCGATGCTAGGAATCACCCTAGACATCATCCAAGAAAAACTTTTGAGACGGGGAGATCACAATCTCGAATAGCATGGGATCAAATTTATATACGCGCGCTCTAAGGGGTGCCCCCCTCTCGGTCCCAACCGGAAACACCCATGCCCCCTGACCGGATGACTGGCTTTAATCCAGGGCCATGGAACCATCATCACGGCCTCTCCTTTTGGTGTGTACCAGAAAAGCGGTTTGCAACTTACTAAACCATATTCCTTGCGGAAAACATGTGGTAGTACATGGAAGGAAATGAGAGGAACTGGACCGATACGGTTTGACACTAAAGTCACATAGTCTGGCGTAAGACTGGCATGCTACGACACTGCCATCTCACCCACACTCATGCCAACACATGGCCATTCATCCTCACATCCATTCACATATGGATCATCGAACTCACTTAACTCATTGTCACATAAAATAACGTTCATCGATATGCTTCTCAGCATGCTATGAAACTAACTAAATGCAAAACATGCCAAGACACTCATCATATCAAAAGTTCAAAAATGCTTGCCTGGTTCAGAGTAGTCGGAGCCTTGCTTGGTGAAGTTCGCGGCTCCGTCACCTCCTTCGGTATCTACGGTATAAAGAAAATATATGCGCTATCGTAAATACCAAGGAGTGCATAGAAAGTATTTCAAATATTTTTAAAATAAATCTGATAAAAAACTAGACACAATTTTAAAGAGAACAGAAAAAGAATCAATCAAAAATACTTTTCTGTTTAAAAGTTATAAGGGTTCTTGCCCAGGGACTCATCTGTAATGAAACAGAAAGTTTCCAGGGGCTAGCTTATAAAAACAGAAACGCTTCGGCAGAAACTACGCCAGCCCAAAGGGAAAACGTACTTTGCCCGAAGGCGCTTCCAGAAAACGTTTCAATAGAGGGAGCAGAGAGGCTGACGGTGGGGTCCCACCTGTCAGGTTTGAACTTCAAAAAAAAAGGGGAACGAAGCTCGTCGGCGCCCGAGAGCCGCGGTGGTCGCCGGCGGCGATCCACGGCGAGGTAGGGGGATCGGAGGGTACCTCCGTGCTCAGGGCGCCATTCCGCGTCGGATGGTGGTGGTGGTGGTCGCCGGCGAGTACCACGTCGACGGCGAGCTTTGCTCCGGCGGACGGCGGCTCGGGTGGTCGAGGGACTCGTCGGAGAGGGCTGCAGAGGTCAAATTGAAGAGGGGGTTATGTTCCTGGTAGCTAGAGGGGGTAATGGACGGGGTTTGGGCGCCGGAGATGGCCTCACCGGAGCAAATCGTGGTGGAGGCCAAGGCGGATCGGGGCGGCCGGAGTTGAGGGAGGAGACCTCCTCGGGGTCCCCCTAGTGGACTGGTGTGGCGTTGGTGAGGAATGGTGATGCTGCGTGCACGAGGGTGAGCTCGGGGGCCCTTTTTATAGGCGGCCCGAGGCGGTTGCCGTGAACGGGGATCTCCGGCGAGTGATTACGGCGGTGCCGTGGATGTGCAGGGGGATTAGGGGTTTGGGCATTGCCGTTGAGGTCCACCGGTCCCATTTAGGCGCTAAACAGGCCGGGGTTTGGTGCTATGGGTGAGCTCGACGGAACGGGGGTGGCGCGGCCCGTCGGCGGCAGGGAGCACGTTCCGTGCTTGCCGGGCCACGGCGACGGTGCCACGGGCGTGCGCTGGCACGGCAGGGACACGCGGAGAGCCAAGGGGCTTTGGGCGGCGCTGAACGGCGTTCTGCCGTGGTGTGCCTTCTGTCGGCTGCCACGGGAGGTCCCGACGCCGCAGAAGACGCCGGCGAGGGCGGGCCAGCGCGCCACCGACGCCAGGAAGGCTCCACGCGCGCGTGTGAAGCTCCGGACAAGAGGGAGAGGCTGCGAGGAACGTGCCAAGTGCACTGTCTGCGCGTGAGAGGAACCGACGAATGCAAACGACACTGAAACTGAATTTTCTGAATTTTGAACAGCAGCAGTGCATGCAAGGTGTTCGACAGAATGAAATTGGCCTCTGGTGATTTTTCCTTGAGCTGATTTTTGGTGAATTGGCTTCTCATTGCTCAAGTAGGCTGCCTGAATTTTGGTGGAATTTTTGGAGGAGTGTAGATATGAATTTCATCAAATTTGGCAAATCTGGTCCAAACTTGCAGAGACTGAATTTTGAAAAATTTGGAAAGAGGAGGAGTGGATCAAGATGGTTCTGAGTTGTGGGTACAAAGGACTATCCAGGAGAGTTGGTTTGAGGTCAAAACTCAAATGCAAAAGGGTACTTGCTTTGAAAATCACTCGGGCTCCAATTAATTTTCAGAATTGATTTGAGAGGAAAAGTAATTAGAATAAAATCCGAAACTTGTTTGGATTAGTTGGGACAGAGAACTTAGGTTGATCACAAGGAGGAGGGGAGGTTTTGGAGGGGGTTTTACCACATGGGCAAAAATGCCAAGCCATGGGTGGTTTTCAAGATATGAAAATCCCAAGTTTTCATAGAGTTGTTTTTAAAAGAAAAAGATTAAACTCCCAAAAATAAATTTGAGAGGGAACCAACAGAGAAGAAGTTTCAAAAGATTCAAACACCAAAGTTTGAAAAATAAAATCCTTGCCAAAGCAAAGGATGTTTTTAAGAGGAAGGTTTTCTGAAAGAAAATTTAAATGGCCTCTTTTCAAAGAAAACCACAAGGTTTTTGATAAAAAACCAAATTAAAATATTGGAGTGTCACAAAGACCCTGCGTAAACCTTTTTTACTGTCTCTTGTTGCTACACATCCCCTGGTTTTTTCTTTCTGATATAACCAAGGAGGAGGCTGGCGTCTTGGCATGTGGCCACGTCAGAATTTTTGCACGTACCTGGACACTAGGGGCTTTTTTAATAATAATAAAGAGTGTTGTTTCACCCGCACTCATAAAGACCGAACACCTTAGGGAGTGTTCGGCGTCGCGAGTTTTGGCATTATATGCATCAGCTCCGAATCATGTCTTTGGTCAAATGTTGGGTTGCCCGGCTCCTGAGTTCGGCTACCTTATGTTCCGCTCTATCGGCTAAGGTAGCACCAGGAGAACTACTGCGATTGTGCCCCGGTTCGGCCGGGCGAGCACCTCAGTAGAGAAAGCCGAAAACTGACTGTCATGATGTAGCGTGAGACTGGTCAGCCACTCGATGACCTATCGGAATCTATTGGATTCCTCCTCTTTAACGAAGGGCCACTTCTCGGTCAGGCACATACGCTCCCCGAACTCGGGCGAGCGCAGTCGCCATCAAGGGGCTACCTAAATAGTCTCACTGTCAAGCTCCTATGGCTAAGTGAAAGTGTTAAAGCATTATAGTCCGGTTGCCCGCTGCGCTATCACCTCCTTTGTAGGACCAAGACGTTGGGTTAAGTGTGAAAATGTGTCTTCTGCGAGCACCCCTGCACTATGTGCATGGGGGCTGAAGCCAACGACTGTCATCTTTCAGATTTTGTATATATCTTAAAACAGCCGCACAGGAGGTGTTCCCAATACTTCAAGGCACAAGTATAAAAAGGCCACTACAGTCTATCAAAACATTACTTTATAATTACATATGCTATCATAACATAGCATCTTTCGAGCACTGCGTCTCTATTACACGAGCACCTTCAAGGACTTCCTGAAAATAGTGCTCGGAGGGTACTCGGCTTTTGTCCGAATCTCGGGACGCAACAACGGTGGTCTCCATCTCTGCCCAGTATGTCTTGACACGGGCAAGAGCCATCCTTGCGCCCTCTATGCACGCTGACCTCTTCATTGCATTAATACGCGGCACCGCGTCAAGGAATTGCTGCACCAAGCTGAAATAACTCTTCGGCTCCGATCTCCCCGGCCACAGATGACCCATGACGTACTTCATGGCGAGTCCGGACAACCTATTCAGTTCGGCCCATTGAGCCAAACGATCGTCCATTGCCAGTGGACGCTTTGGATTGTGAAACTGCGACCAGAAAAGCTTTTCCACTTCACGATCTTTCTGATCTCGAAAGTGTTCGGTCGCATTAGCAGCACTCGCTGCCAAATCCAGATAGGTATCCTCCACACTCCACATCCGGTCCAACGGAGCAAACTTCGGATCGCAAAATTTCCTTCGCAGCATAAAGGGCTTTCCAGCTGCAATCTGTTCGGCCTGACGCAGCTCCTCCTTCGCAGCTCTCATCGCAGAGCGCGTGTCCTTGGAATTGGCAACGGCCTTCTCTAAGTCCGTCTGTTTCGCCTGGTCTTCTTTTTCAAGAAGTCTGCAACGGTCTGTAGCACTTTCTAACTTTTCGGCCATCTTGGCCATCTCTTCCTTACTTCGGCAATGAGCAGCCTGTTCGGCTCTCAGCTCTTCAAGGGCTTTCCTGGTGGCCGCATCACTTTCGCTGGCTTGTTCTTTAGCTCGGGCAAGTTCTGCCCTAAGACTCTCCACGGCGGCCGCACCATCTGGGTCAAAGCACACACATCGTAAGACACAGGCATAAAACTCTGCTTATCTGATGCCGCCCGAGGAATTACATACCTTGAGCCTCACCAAGCCGTTTGTTGACAAGCGCGATGTCGGCATCTGCCACGTCTAGTTGCCGCTTTAGTTCGGCAAAAATCATCAGTTCGGCTCGATTCCGGACACCACGCCGCCTACATTCAAAGGCGACATCTTAGACCTAGGATTATGATCCTCCGCATGCCGTCATTTCTTGATGATGCGCAGAGTCTCAGGGGCTACTATCTACACAGGGCGCATCTTATTCATGCGCAACTGACAAAAGCGTACATTATCTAATGTACCTCAAAACCCGTTAGTAAACTTTTGACGGCCTCATGCAATCCGCTCTCTGCGGATGAGATCCTTTCAATCACCGTGCCCATCAATGCAAGGTGCTCCTCCGAGATAGAAGCTCGCCCCAGCAGAATCTTTAGCTCCTCCGGCCGAGCACCAGACGGTGTCGGACTTGTCCCACGACCTCTTTCGAAGGCCGGACGCGGAGAACCTCAGGGGACCACATAGTTATCTTCCCCCCTGCCGGATTCGGAGAAACCCTCCACGACGACACCTCAGGGTCGCCCACCTCGCTAGGCGGCACAGCAGGGGGAGGCGTCCCGCTCTCCATCATCTCCGGAAGGAGATCCCCCGAAGACGAGCTCTGCTGAGAAGGGCTGAGGTCCGAGCTACAAGGTAAAAATTCGGTTAATCTTCTCAGATATAAATCAAGGATTTCCCTCATCCCTCAAAAGGAAAATCTTTCTCTACTTACAGCTCGCTGGAAGGCTGATCCCCTTGAGGGTGTAGTCCGGCCGAGGAACTCCCCGGTGTCGGACCCTCTGACGAGGATTTTTTCCACCGCTTCGAGGCCATGGTTTTCGGGTCGTCAGAGGCGGCTCTCTTCTTCCCCTTAGGAGAGGAATTGTCGGTTCCTCCCTTCGGAGCAGCCTCCTTCGAGGAGGCCATAGCTTCCTTGTCCTCCCCCTCCAAAGGCATTATTTCCAGCATCCTGACAAGCACGGGATCCGGCCTGGTTTCGGGAAGGGGAGCCAGACACCTGATCAGCTTTGTCTTCGCTATCCACTCCTGTTTAAAAGGACGGCTCTTTTAGGGGCAAGTTTATGACAATTATACGGATAGAAGGTCCGGGCACAAGGTTGCTTACTTGAGTATCCGGGCGATTGCAGCTTAGGCCTGCGTCCTCGGTTAAATCCGGACACATCTCTTGTGATCCGAAGAATAGTTTATACATCTCCGCGGGCGTTGCGCCCATGAAATTCTGGAGAGCTCGTGGTCCCTCTGGATTAAACTCCCATAGGCGAAGGGAGCGACGTTTGCCGAGCAATATTCGGCGAATCAGCATGACCTGCGTCACCTTGACCAGGCTGAGGTCTCCTTCCAAGAGATCCTTAATGCGGCCCTATAACAAGGGCACGTCTTTGGGCAAACCCCAATCTAACCCTCTGTTAACCCATGACGCTAGCCGTGGTGGGGGACCCGAGCGAAAGGCAGGAAGCGCCACCCACTTGGTGCTCCGGGGAGCGGTGATATAAAACCACTCTCGTTGCCACAAGCCTAGCTCCTCTTGAAAAGAGCCCTCGGGCCATGGAGCATCAGCATTTTTGCTTATAACAGCGCCTCCGCACTCTGCGTGCCGTCCCTTGATCATCTTCCGCTCCACTTTCAAAGTCTTGAGCCATAATCCGAAGTGAGGGGTAACACGAAGGAACGCTTCGCATACAATGATAAACGAGGAGATATGGAGGATGGACTCCGGAGCTAAGTCATGGAATTCCAGCCCATAATAAAACAGCAGTCCCCTCACAAAGGGATCCATCGGGAAGCCTAGCCCCCGAAGGAAGTGAGACATGAACACCACGCTCTTACTGGGCTGGGGACTGGGGATAGCCTGCCCTTGAGCAGGCAACCTGTGCGGAATTTCGGCGGTCAAGAACTTAGCCTCTCTGAAGGTCAGAACCGAACATTGTCGAAGGTCTGAGGCGCCCAAAATCTGGAGCCTAGGGTGTTGGAACTCGAGGCGACGGGCAAACTTGTTCTAGGATTGGAGAAAAGGAGCAAGGCCCTGGTCTCTTTATAAGAGGTTGAATACCAGGAGCCCTCCCCGTAACCGTTTGGGACTCGCCTTTAACCGAGAAAACCTGCTAACGGGCACGATTGGGTTACCCACGTCCGTATTGATGAGAATCCCGTAAAAGGGGGGCACACAATCTCTGCTTTGACAAGACGTGCCAAGGAAACCGCCTCGCAAGACACACTGAGGTGGAAAAATGAAAACGATTCGAGTGAAGGACTTGGTTGTAGTGTGATGACGCACTGCAGAATACGTCAGCAGATTTGATTTGTGTTAATATTATTCTCTCTATGGCGATATGTGGAAGCTTATTTTGCAGAGCCGGACACTACTCTTGGTGTTTACAATCTTCTATGAAGGACTTGGAGGAGGAACCCGCCTTGCAATGCCGAAGAAAATTTTCGTGCCGGACTCGTCATCATTGAAGCCTGGTTCAGGGGCTACTGAGGGAGTCCTGGATTAGGGGGTGTTCGGGTAGCCGGACTATACCTTCAGCCGGACTCCTGGACTATGAAGATACAAGATTGAAGACTTCATCCCGTGTCCGGACGGGACTTTCCTTGGCGTGGAAGGGAAGCTTGGCGATGCGGATATTCAAGACCTCCTACCATTGTAACCGACTCTATGTAACCCTAACCCTATCCGGTGTCTATATAAACCGGAGGGTTGTAGTCCGTAGGCAATCAACTCCATACACAACAATCATACCATAGGCTAGCTTCTAGGGTTTAGCCTCCTTGATCTCGTGGTAGATCTACTCTTGTACTACTCATATCATAAATATTAATCAAGCAGGACGTAGGGTTTTACCTCCATCAAGAGGGCCCGAACCTGGGTAAAACATCGTGTTCCCTGCCTCCTGTTACCATCCGGCCTAGACGCACAGTTCGGGACCCACTACCCGAGATCCGCCGGTTTTGACACCGACAGCCGTCATCACGGAGGGCTTCTACATCATCATAGCCCCTCCGATGAAGTGTGAATAGTTTACCTCAGACCTTCGAGTCCAAGTAGCTAGATGGCTTCTTCTCTCTTTTTGGATCTCAATACAAAGTTCTCCCCCTCTCGTGGAGATCTATTCGATGTAATCTTCTTTTTGCGGTGTGTTTGTTGAGACCGATGAATTGTGGGTTTATGATCAAGTCTATCTATGAATAATATTTGAATCTTCCCTGAATTATTTTATGTATGATTGGTTATCTTTGCAAGTCTCTTCGAATTATTCATTTGGTTTGGCCAACTAGATTGGTAGTTCTTGCCATGGGAGAAGTGCTTAGCTTTGGGTTCGATCTTGCGGTGTCCTTTCCCAGTGACAGAAGGGGCAGCAAGGCACGTATTGCATTGTTGCCATCGAGGATAACAAGATGGGGTTTATTTCATATTTCATGAATTTATCTCTCTACATCATGTCATCTTGCTTAAAGCGTTACTCTATTTTTTACTTAATACTCTAGATGCATGCTGGATAGCGGTCGATGAGTGGAGTAATAGTAGTAGATGTAGAATCGTTTCGGTCTAGTTGTCACGGACGTGATGCCTATATACATGATCATGCCTAGATATTCTCATAACTATGCTCAATTATGTCAATTGCTCAACAGTAATTTGTTCACCCACCGTAGAATACTTATGCTCTTGAGAGAAGCCACTAGTGAAACCTATGGCCCCCGGGTCTATTCTCATCATATCAATCTCCATCAGTTTAATCTATCTTTGCTTTCTACTTTGCCTTTTACTTTTCACTTTGCATCTCTATACCAAAAATACGAAAAATATTATATCTATCAGATCTCACTCTAGTAAGTGACCATGAAGGGATTGACAACCCCTAATTGCATTGGTTGCGAGTAGCTATCGTTTTGTGCAGGTACGAGGGACTTGAGCGTGGCCTCCTACTAGATTGATACCTTGGTTCTCAAAAACCAAGGGAAATACTTACGCTACTCTGCTGCATCATCCCTTCCTCTTTAGGGAAATCCAACGCAAGCCCAAGAGGTAGCAAGAAGAATTTCTGGCGTCGTTGCCGGGGAGTCTACGCAAAAAGTCAACATACCAAGTACCCATCACAATCCCTATCTCTCGCATTACATTATTTTCCATTTGCCTCTCGTTTTCCTCTCCCCCACTTCACCCTTGCCGTTTTATTTGCCCTCTCTCTCTCTTGATACCCTTCTCTCTCTTTTCTCCGTTTGCCTCTTTTGCCCGTTTGCTCTTGTTTGCTCGTGTGCTAGTTTGTTTGCTTGTCGTCATGGCTAGTCCTCTTTCTGCTCCTTTGTCCCCCGAGTTTGAAGTCCTTCACTTCAAACAAAAGCAAGGAGAAAACTTAAAGGATTCTTGGTTTAGAATGATGGAATCTTATCGTAAATGCACCCTAGAAGTAAATTTCAGAATTTTGCTTCGCAACTTTTATGTTGGGCTTAATATGTCTCATAGACAACTTTCGGATTGTGTTGCCAAAGGCAATTTTATTGAAATTGATCCCAGTATCGCGCATGAAATTATAGAAGGTATAGTAGGAACTTTAGCTCAACAAAAGGGGCCCCATCATACCCAAGAGGAAATGCAAGTTTTTGAGAAAATTTGCGAAGTAACTAAGATTTTACAAAAATCTCTTGAACCTCTTAAGAGCGTTAGCGGAAATCTTCACCGCATGAATATGTTGATTACTCTTTGCAATAAGCGGTTAGATTCTTTAGATCTCAAGATCTCTGAATATGAATGGAAACGTAAGGAACCTCCAGGATTTGAGCATAACATTGCTAAAAGAATTAAGAATCAATATGACAATACCTAGATCTATCCTCGCTTTTATGCCTAGCTAGGGGCGTTAAACGATAGCGCTTGTTGGGAGGCAACCCAATTTTATTTTTATTCCTTGCCTTTTTCTCCTGTTTAGTCATAAATAAATTATTTAGCCTCTGTTTTGGTTGTGTTTTTTGTGTTTAATTAGTGTTTGTCCCAAGTAGAACCATTGGGAAGACTTGGGGAAAGTCTTGTTGAACTTGCTGTAAAAAAACAGAAACTTTAGCGCTCACGAGAACTGCTGTAATTTTTATTTGGAAAGTGATATTTAGTTAATTCTTTTTGCAGATGATTAATAGATAAATTACTCACGTCCTGAAATTTATTTTAGAATTTTTGGGGTTCCAGATATTTCTCTAGATACAGATTACTACAGACTGTTCTGTTTTGACAGATTCTGTTTTTTCGTGTGTTGTTTGCTTATTTTGATGAATCTATGGTTAGTAAAATAGTTTATAATTCATAGAGAAGTTGGAATAAAGTAGGTTTAACACCAATATAAATAAAGAATGATTCCATTACAGTACCTTGAAGTGGTCTTTTGTTTTCCTTCTCTAAGGGAGCTCACGAGATTTCTATTTGAGTTTTGTGTTGTGAAGTTTTCAAGTTTTGGGTGAATTCTTTTGATGGATTATGGAACAAGGAGTGGAAAGAGCCTAAGCTTGGGGATGCACATGGAACCCCCAAGATAATCCAAGGACACCAAAAAGTCAAAGCTTGGGGATGCCCCGGAAGGCATCCCCTCTTTCATCCACTTCCATCGGTAATTTACTTGGAGCTATATTTTTATTCACCAACATGATATGTGTTTTGCTTGGAGCGTCTTGTATTATTTGTGTCTTTGGTTGTTAGTGTGCCACAATCATCCTTGATGTACACACCTTTTGAGAGAGCCATACATGAATAAGAATTTGATAGAATACTCTATGTGCTTCACTTATATCTTTTTGAGCTAAGAAGTTTTGCTCTATGTTCTTCACTTATATCTTTTGAGCGCTATAATTTTGCTCTATGTGCTTCACTTAGATTTTTTTTAGAGCGCGGTGGTAGATTTGTCTTAAAGAAACTATTGATCTCTCATGCTTCACTTAAATTATTTTGAGAGTCTTAATAGCATGGTAATTTGCTTAATAGTAACATCCTTGGTATTCAAGATTTGTGAAACTTTCTTTTGAGTGTGTTGAATACTAAGAAAGTTGGATGCTTGATAATTGTTTTGAGATATGGAGGTAGTAATATCAAAGTCATGCTAGTAGAGTAATTTTGAATTTGAGCAGTGCTTGAGTTAATGTTTGCAAGTCCCGTAGCATGCACGTATGGTAAATGTTATGCAACAAATTTGAAACATGAGGTGTTATTTGATTGTCCTCCTTATGAGTGGCGGTCGGGGACGAGCGATGGTCTTTTCCTACCAATCTATCCCCCTAGGAGCATGCGCGTAATACTTTGGTTTTTGATGGCTTGTAGATTTTTGCAATAAGTATATGAGTTCTTTATG
This sequence comes from Triticum dicoccoides, assembly GCF_002162155.2. Classification (NCBI taxonomy): domain Eukaryota; kingdom Viridiplantae; phylum Streptophyta; class Magnoliopsida; order Poales; family Poaceae; genus Triticum; species Triticum dicoccoides. The sequence continues at coordinate 708,358,075 of NC_041382.1, read as the reverse complement.
ACTAATGTTGAGTCCATGGATTATACGCACTCTCACCCTTCCATCATTGCTAGCCTCTACGGTACCGTGCATTGCCCTTTCTCACATCGAGAGTTTGTGCAAACTTCGCCGGTGCATCCAAACCCCGTGATATGATACGCTCTTTCACACATAAACCTCCTTATATCTTCCTCAAAACAGCCACCATACCTACCTATTATGGAATTTCCATAGCCATTCCGAGATATATTGCCATGCAACTTTCCACCATCCAGTTTATCATGACACATTCATCACTGTCATATTGCTTAGCATGATCATGTAGTTGGCATAGTATTTGTGGCAAAGCCACCATTCATAATTTTTTTCATACTTGTCACTCTTGATTCATTGCATATCCCGGTACACCGCCGGAGGCATCCATATAGAGTCATACTTTGTTCTAGTATCGAGTTGTAATCATTGAGTTGTAAATAAATAAAAGTGTGATGATCATCATTCAATAGAGCATTGTCCCAAAAAAGAGAAAGGCCAAAAAAAGAAGGCCCCAAAAAAGAAAAAAAAAGAAAAAAAAATAAAAAGGGGCAATGCTACTATTCCTTTTTTCCACACTTGTGCTTCAAAGTAGCACTATGTTCTTCATATAGAGAGTCTCTTGAGTTATCACTTTCATATACTAGTGGGGATTTTCATTATAGAACTTGGCTTGTATATTCCAACAATGGGCCTCCTCAAGTGCCCTAGGTCTTCGTGAGCAAGCAAGTTGGGTGCACACCCACTTAGTTTCTTTTGTTGAGCTTGCATACATTTATAGCTCTAGTGCATCCGTTGCATGGAAATCCCTACTCCTTGCATTAACATCAATCGATGGGCATCTCCATAGCCCATTGATTAGCCTCGTTGATGTGAGACTTTCTCCTCTTTGTCTTCTCCACATAACCCCCATCATTATATTCTATTCCACCCATAGTGCTATATCCATGGCTCATGCTCATGTATTGCGTGAAAGTTTATGAGTTTGAAATTATTAAGGGATGAAACAATTGCTTGGCTTGTCATCGGGGTTGTGCATGATGAGAGCATTCTTGTGTGATGAAAATGGAGCATGACTAAACTATATGATTTTGTAGGGATGAACTTTCTTTGGCCATGTTACTTTAAGAAAACATAATTGCTTTGTTGGTTTGCTTGAAGTATTATTATTCTCTATGTCAATATGAACTTTTGTCTTGAATCTTCCTAATCTGAATATTCATACCACAATTAAGAAGATTTGCATTGAAATTATGCCAAGTAGCACTCCGCATCAAAAATTCTCTTTTTATCATTTACCTACTCGAGGACGAACAGGAATTAAGCTTGGGGATGCCTGATACGTCTCCAACGTATCTATAATTTTTGATTGCTCCATGCTATATTATCTACTGTTTTGGACTATATTTGGCTTTATTTTCCACTTTTATATTATTTTTGGGACTAACCTATTAACCGGAGGCCCATCCCAAAATTGCTGTTTTTTTTGCCTATTTCAGTATTTCGGAGAAACAGAATATCAAATGGAGTCCAAACGGAATAAAACCTTCGGGAACGTGATTTTCTCACCGAACGTGATCCGGGAGACTTGAACCCTACTCCAAGGAGTCAAAGAGGCGGTCACGAGGGTGGGAGGCGCGACCACCCCCCTAGGGCGCGCCCCCTGCCATGTGGGCCCCTCGGTGCTCCACCGACGTACTCCTTCCTCCTATATATACCTACGTACCCCCAAACGATCAGAACAGGAGCCAAAAACCTAATTCCACCGCCGCAACTTTCTGTATCCATGAGATCCCATCTTGGGGCCTATTCCGGAGCTCCGCCGGAGAGGGTCGTCATCATGGAGGGCTTCTACATCATCATAGCCCCTCCGATGAAGTGTGAGTAGTTTACCTCAGACCTTCGGGTCCATAGTTAGTAGCTAGATGGCTTCTTCTCTCTTTTTGGATCTCAATACAAAGTTCTCCCCCTCTCTCGTGGAGATCTATTCGATGTAATCTTCTTTTTGCGGTGTGTTTGTTGAGATCGATGAATTGTGGGTTTATGATCAAGTCTATCTATGAATAATATTTGAATCTTCTCTGAATTCTTTTATGTATGATTGGTTATCTTAGCAAGTCTCTTCAAATTATTTGTTTGGTTTGGCCAACTAGATTGGTAGTTCTTGCCATGAGAGAAGTGCTTAGCTTTGGGTTCGATCTTGCGGTGTCCTTTCCCAGTGATAGAAGGGGCAGCAAGTTACATATTGCATCGTTGCCATCGAGGATAACAAGATGGGGTTTATTTCATATTCCATGAATTTATCTCTCTACATCATGTCATCTTGCTTAAAGTGTTACTCTATTTTTTACTTAATACTCTAGATGCATGCTGGATAGCGGTCGATGAGTGGAGTAATAGTAGTAGATGCAGAATCGTTTTGGTCTACTTGTCACGAACGTGATGCCTATATACATGATCATGCCTAGATATTCTCATAACTATGCTCAATTATGTCAATTTCTCAATAGTAATTTGTTCACCCACCGTAGAATACTTATGCTCTTGAGAGAAGCCACTAGTGAAACCTATGGCCCCCGGGTCTATTCTCATCATATCAATCTCCATCACTTTAATCTTGCTTTGCTTTATACTTTGCCTTTTACTTTTCACTTTGCATCTCTATACCAAAAATACCAAAAATATTATATCTATCAGATCTCACTCTCATAAGTGACCGTGAAGGGATTGACAACCCCTAATAGCGTTGGTTGCGAGTAGCTATCGTTTTGTGCAGGTACGAGGGACTTGAGCGTGGCCTCCTACTGGATTGATACCTTGGTTCTCAAAACCTGAGGAAAATACTTACGCTACTCTGCTGCATCATCCCTTCCTCTTTGGGGAAATCCAATGCAAGCTCAAGAGGTAGCATCAGCCACTACCAGAAAGAGTTCCGGGAGTGGGTGCAGCAGAGGGACCAACAGATCTAAGCACTAGACTTCTATCTACAAACTAGTTGAGGCCAAACGAATCTAGGGAGCAAAGAAACCCTAAAGCTAGAACAAAAGAAGGGAACTCAAGGAGGTGGAACAAGAGGAGAGGACCAACCGGAGGAGGACCACATCATGATCCAGATCCACGGAGGAAGAACTCTGACAAAGCCCGGAGGAGCTCCGGCGAGTGGAGGCGACGGCGGCGGCGCTGGAGGCTTCCTGGGGAGTGGAGGGGGTGAATTGGTGGGAATGAACCCGAGCCCCCCCCACGCCCCACCTCTTCAGGACCAGAAACCGCAGACCCCGTGCGCACGGGCTAAGTGAGCCCCGTACGCACGGGGGTCCCGTGCGCACGGTACAGAGCCCGTGGGCACGGGGGGCCCGTGTGCACGGTACAGGCCCGTGCGCACGGGGTATTCAGGAACTTTGACATGAGTGGATCTTTAAATACAGGGCTGAGTGTATACTCTTACCCCTACTTCACAAGGCACTCGGTCTACGTTTCTGAACACGCCACGAGGAAAGTCCTATCACTATGGAAAGGGTATATGTGGAGCACTTGTACCAAAAAGAAGCGAGGAGAACCAACCAAAAAAAGAAAAGAACCACCACACCACACACGAAAGAAACACGGACAAGCCTCAAGCGAGGGCGGTGGCTGAGGCCACCATGTATGGCACCGCGAAGATATGAACCTTGGGCCCAAGACCAATACTCATCTTTGAAGCACAAGTACCACCTAAAGTGGCTTATGTGAAAGATTTTGTTTGTTTTATGCACTTCTAGGATAAGATAGCTCATGAGTTGAGCTAGCTCCCCCTAGACATGTGCCTACACCTAAGCAAGATAGTACATGAGTATGTGTGTGCGAGCAAGAGTTTCATCCGAAGTTACTAATATCCACGATATTTAGCTCATGCCTTAACTCGCGGAATCTTGCTTCGTCAAGGGGCTTGGTGAAGATGTATGCTAGTTGATTCTCGGTGTTGACATGGAGTAACTGAATGTTTCCCTTGGCCACATGATCTCTAATGAAATGATGACGAATCTCAATATTCTTGGTCTTGCTATGTTGAACCGGATTCTCGGCGATCTTGATGGCACTTTCATTGTCACACCAAAGAGGCACTTTGTCACATTTCACACCGTAATCCATCAAAGTTTGCCTCATCCATAGTAATTGGGCACAACAACTTCCGGCAGCAATATACTCGGCTTTCGCTATGGAGAGAGATATACAATTTTGCTTCTTTGAAGACCGAGTTACCAACGATCTCCCTAGGAATTGACATGAGCCGGATGTGTACTTGCGATCAACCTTGTCTCCGGCCCAATCCGAATCCGAGTAACCCATTAACTCAAATGATGATCCCTTGGGATACCAAAGGCCCAAGTTTGGGGTATGAACCAAATATCGAAGGATCCTTTTCACTGCCGAATAGTGGCTCTCCTTAGGAGCGGATTGAAATCATGCACACATGCACACACTAAACATAATATCTGGCCTAGATGCACAAAGGTAAATCAAGGAACCGATCATAGAGCGATATACATTTTGATCCACTTCTTTACCATCTGGATCAAGATTAAGTTGACCATTTTGTGGCCATGGGTGTCTTCATTGGCTTGACATCTTGCATTTTGAATCTCTTGAGCATGTCTTGGATATAACGAGATTGATTGATGAAGGTTCCGCCTCTCAATTGCTTCACTTGAAAACCGAGAAAGAACTTCAACTCTCCCATCATGCTCATCGCAAATTCCTTAGTCATAAGATTCTCAAACTCAACGTTAATAGCATGGTTAGTTGACCCAAAGATAATATCATCAACATATATTTGCCAGACAAACAACTCTCCTTTTACCCTCTTCGTAAAGAGAGTGGAATCTATTACCCCGATCTGGAACCCCTTCTCACTTAGGAACGCCGTAAGGTGATCATACCAAGCACGAGGTGCTTGTTTGAGTCCATAGAGTGCCTTATGGAGTTCATAAACGTGAGAGGGATGATCGGGGTCTTCAAAACCGGGAGGTTGCTTGACATACACCAACTCCTTAAGAGGACCATTAAGAAATGCACTCTTAACATCCATTTGATATAATTTGAAATCATGATGAGAGGCATAAGCAAGCAAGATGCGAATGGATTCGAGACGGGCAACGGGGGCAAAAGTTTCACCAAAGTCCAAACCTTCAACTTGGGTGAAACCTTGTGCCACTAACCTTGCCTTGTTCCTTATTACTTGTCCATATTCATCTTGTTTGTTCTTGAAAATCCACTTTGTTCCAATGACATTATGAACTTCCTTGGGTCTTTCTACAAGGGTCCACACTTTGTTGCGTGTGAAGTTGTTGAGTTCTTCATGAATGGCATCTATCCAATCAGGATCGTCAAGGGAATCTTCCACCTTAAGGGGTTCAACACAAGAGACAAACGAGTGATGTTCACAAAAGTTTGCCAAACGTCTACGAGTAGTTACCCCCTTTTTGATTCTTCCATAGATGTTCTCGGTGAGGTGTTGAAGATGTTTTAGCTTGGAGGCCACCTTTTGCTCTTTGCGGTCAAGCTCTTCTTCACTTGGTTTTGGACTTGATGAAGAAGCTTGCCCTTGAGATTGCTTTAGCCTTGGAGACACTCTTCTCTTTGCAACCACAGGTTCTTTCTCAGTAGGAAGTGATGACGATGAAGACACTTGTGGTTGGGGTTGATCTAGATCTTGATCATGACTTTGAGCTTGATCTTGAGCCTCAACGATTGGTTCTTCATTATTCGGAAGAGTTTGCTCTTGATCTTGCTCAGGAATATGAGGGTCTTGATCTTGTTCTTGGATAGGTTCATTACTTCCCAAGGCATCTTGTACAAGTGGTGTCGGTGATGACTTCCCTTGTGGAAAATCCTCAAGAGGGGCTCTTACTCCTTCTTCTTCTACTTGGACATGGGGTGTTTCTTGTGGGAGAATGTGGCCTATCCCCATTGTCCTTATAGCTTGTGAAGGAGCCTCATCACCTACAACACTAGGAACAATTTGCTCCATGTGGGAGCCGTTATCTTCATCAAACTCCACATTTACCGTTTCCTCAATGCATCCGGTGGATTTATTGAGAACTCAGTAAGCATGAGAGTTTGATGCATATCCAACAAATATGCCCTCATAAGTTCTAGACTCAAATTTAGCTAACCGGGATTTTTTTTAAATGAAACACTTACAACCAAATACCCGAAAGTCTTTGACGTTGGGCTTTCTCCCAATTAGGAGCTCATAAGGGGTCTTGTTCTTGAGCATGCGAAGATAAAGCCGGTTTGAAGCATGGCACACGGTGTTGATGGCTTCTGCCCAAAGCTTGTATGGTGATTTGTACTCATCAAGCATGGTCCTAGCCATCTCAATAAGAGTCCAATTCTTCCTCTCCACAACACCATTTTGTTGGGGAGTATATGGTGCGGCATATTGGTGCTTTATCCCCTCTTCACTCAAGAATTCATCCATTGTATAGTTTTTGAACTCGGTGCCATTGTCACTTCGGATTGCCTTGATCTCACAGTTATGTTGACGTTGAGCTTCTTTGGCAAAGTTGATGAAGGTTTATTGAGTTTCATCTTTAGTCTTGAGAAAGAACACCCAAGTATATCTTGTGAAGTCATCAACAATGACAAGGCAATATCTCCTTCCTCCCAAACTATCATATGTTGGAGGCCCAAATAGATCCAAATGGATAAGCTCGAGGGGCCTCAAGGTGGTGATGATAGTCTTCACTTTATGAGCTTTTTCATGAAGCTTTCCGGCAATGCAAGCACTACAAGGACGATCTTTGGAAAAAGACACATTGGTTAGTCCAAGAATGTGCTCCCCTTTAAGAGAGCTTGTAAATTTCTCATGCCCACTTGGGCTAGCCTACGGTGCCATAGCCACCCCACGTCGGCCTTGGCCATTAGGCATGTTGCAAGATGAGTTTTCTCTTTCGAGAAAGCAACCACGTAAAGGTTGTATTCAACATGCCCAACAAAGACCACTTTGAGATTGCTCCTCTTAAAGATGGTCACATGGAATTCACCAAAATGTGAATCATATCCGGCACGAGCCAATTGAATAGTTGAAAGTAAATTGTAGTGAAGGGATTGGACAAGCATGACATTTGCAAGAGATGAATCATTAGAGATTACCACCTTGCCCAAACCCAATACCTTTCCCTTTCTATTGTCACCGAAGGAGATGTTCGAAGAGGCCTTGAGTGAATCAACGAACTCCACAAGCATCTCCCTTTCTCCGGTTATATGATTGGTGCATCCATTGTCGATCACCCATTGAGTCCCGCCGGAGACATAGTCCTACAATAATCAAGCTTTGGTTATAGGTACCCATTTTGTAATGGGTCCTGGTGAGTTAGCAACAAGGGTCTTGGGAACCCAAATAGTCCAAGCATAATCATCATAGTTAGTTCCAACAAATTTTGCAAAGGTATAGCCATCATATCCTCTCATGAGAACATATGATGGATTGTTCTTGCCGGCAAAATTCTTGGGAATAGCCTTGTCCCTAATGACCTTACCATTCCCAACACCCTTCATTTCCTTCTCCTTCTCCTTGTGCCCTTCTTGCACAAACACTACCTTTTGGGGAGGGGAAGGAGTCGGACCGATCTTCTTGTTGTTGTTCTTCTTCTTGTTCTTACCACTCTTAGATGCGGGATTAAACCCAACTCCCTCCTTGGCAACACACTCCTTTTGGTTGCTCAAGGGATCGTTTAGGTTTTTCTCCCCTTGGATGCATGATACAAGCCCTTTCTCAATTTGAGCTTTCAACTTCTTAGTTTCCTCTTGAAGGGAGGTGCAATCATGATCAAAGTTAGCCATACAAGCATCATCATTTAAATCAATATGAGGTACGGAAGTGAGGGCCTTAATGGTTGTAGCTTTTAATTGAGCATAAGACTCGGTGAGAGCAATGAGGTCACCTTTGACAACCTTGGAACTAATCACAAGGAACTCATGCTCCTCAACAAGTCTTGTATGGTCAACTAGAAGTTTTTCAACTCTAACGTTAAGAGCATTTTTATTCTCAAGAGCAAGTTGCAAAGCATCGTTGGTTTTAACAAAGTCAATTTGATGAGCAGATAAGGCTTCCTCAGGTGATGCTCTCATGACACTCTCTTCATTAAGTTCGTGCTCGAGGAGATCAACTCTCTCTTTTTCCTCTATAAGGAGGTTCTCAACGTTCTCAATAAAGTCATCGCGTTCGGTGAGTGACTTAAGGAGATTGCCAAAACGAGCACGAGCTTCACCATGAAGAGTTTTCATGAAAGCCATTAAGGATTTCTCATCATTATCCACACCCTCCTCACACTCATCCTCCACTATCTCACATGAGACATTGGGAGTGTAGTTGTCGGGTCTCTTGGGTTTGGACTTTGTTTTTACCTCTTTGGCCATGAGGCATCGATGAGTGAATTGCTTGTCCTCGTTTGGAGAGTCGAAGAGGCCAGTGGTGGAGGAGGAGGTAGTGGCATGCATGGCGAAGGCGGCTGTGCCCACTTGATCATCATCACCGTCATATTCATCTCCAGACATGTATTCTTCATGAACAAGAGCCTTGTCATCCTTCCTCTTTGCAAACTTGGTGAACTTCTTCTTCTTAAGCACAAGCTTCTCGGACTTGTCTTCACGTCTCTCATATGGACAATCATGAACAAAGTGTCTTGGGCTATCACAATTGTAGCATTTCCTTCATCCAAAAGATCTTCCTTGAAGATTTCTTCCTTTGTTTGCCATGGTCCCGGAGTACTTCTTGACTAAGAGAACCAAGTCTTCTGCAAAATCATTTGCCGGGCATGAGGTATCATTATGCTCCTCACATATCTCTTCACTCACTTCTTCCTCCCTTGAGGATTGGCTCATCACTTCCTTGGCCTTCAAGGCAAGATTGGAGTTATTGGTTGCTTGAGCTATTGCAAATGTTTTCTTGGACTTGGTTTCCAAAAGAACATGGGTAGAGAAGGTGGAAACAACTTGAGCCAAAGTCAACTTGTGATAGTCCGGACGTTGATGAACCATCATGACCATGGTATGTTCTGTGAGAACCATAGCATCTATGAACTTGTCCTTGATGAATTCATCATTTGCCCAAGTGCACCCAAAGGTTCTCAAGTTGAGAATAAGGGAATTCAACCTTCGGTAAACCTCTTCTGCGGACTCACCCTCATTCCTCACAAAGAGATTGACTTCTTGTTTGAGCAAGGCCAACCGAGATCTTAGAATTGCTTCATCTCCTTCAAGAGCCTCCTCAAGGCAATCCCAAATTTCCTTTGCGGTTGTGAGAAGAGCAATGGAATCACTATAGTCTTCAGTCACAGCATTGCGAAACATGTTGTGTGCGGTAGCATTGAGTTGATCGCCAACTGCTTCCCTTGGAGTGAGATTCATTGGGTCCTTGGGGATGAATCCATTGACCACAATCCACCACAATTGATTGAAGCACTGCGCATGTGGACTCCATATCTAGCTTCCACTTAGCAAATGCATTAGCTTTCAAAGGGGGCGGAGGCCAATAGGATTAATGCGGGGATGTTGCAAGGGTTGAGGAGAGTAAAAGGGTTCCACGGCATTGTACTGAGGAACTTGAGTACGAGCCGGGGAAGCAAGAGGTTCCCTCGAGTCATCCGCATCATGAACCTCATTTGGGTTAAGCGAGTTTGATGCGGACGTTGATGGCTTTAGGCGAGCATCAATTTCCTCCTTGACCGAGGCTCGAACCTCTTTCAACATAGAGACTTTGAGGTCCACAAACATTGAAAGAAGATCGACCGCGGTCAAGGGGACATTCGGGTTAGTAGTAGCGGCAGGAGCAACGACCGGAGCACCAAGTGTCTCAGTCGCGGCGGGGGGTTGGTTTTGACCATCCCCCGCAACGGGTAGGCCACCTCCCTCATTCCCTAGATCGACCATATCCTCTAAGGTTGTAAAACCTTATATCAGAGCACGAGGCTCTGATACCAATTGAAAGGGTCGATACGGTCGACTAGATGGGGGTGAATAGGAGACTACAAATTTTAATCTTTCTTGTAGATTTTAAGGCTTAGCGGATAAAAGAGTTCACTAGATATGCAACTAGGTGAATGCAACCTATATGACAAGCAAGCTCCAAGAAGAAAAGCTAGGAAATAAACTACTTAGCAAGCCAACAAGCATACAACAACAAAGAAAGGTGCGGGAAAGGATTTACCACAAGTGAGACGAGGACACGGATTTTAACCCGAAGTTCACTCTTCCTTGGGGAAGAGCTAATCTCCGTTTGGAGCGGTGCCGGAGCCAAAGCTTGTGGGATCCCACCAAAGGCTCACCGTATTCTCCTTCGAGTCACCCCCAACGGATGAGCCTCGAACCGCTCGGGGTTGGTCTTGAAGGCGACCACCACACCTTTACAAACTTCTCCGGAGCACACCACAATCAAGGAAGCTTCTGGAGGAACCTCTAACCGCCTAGGAGCCCAAGCTCCAAGAGTAACAAGTCAATGGGGAAGAAATGTTGCGGGGAACGCGATTTGGTTTGGTCAAGTTGTAGATCGGGTCTTGCTCTCCCAATCCACAAAGTTTCAACAAGTTTGGGTGGAGGGATTGAGAGTATTGAGAAAAATGGGGTGTAGCAATGGTGGAGCTCAACCAGACATTAGGGTTAAAGTTTGGAGGAGGAAGAAAGGCCTTTTTATAGTGTTCATGGGCTGGTGGGGATTTCTGCCCGTTGGACCCTGTGTGCACGGGCTAAGTCAGCCCCATGCGCACAGGGTATCCACAGACAATCGCACCACCCCGTGCGCATGGGGGTCAAAAGACCCCGTGCGCATGGGGTATCCAGAGAGTTACGCAGTACCCCGTGCGCACGGGGGTCAAAAGACCCCGTGCGCACGGGGTACCCAGTAACTTACTATTGCAACTTTCTGAGTACCACAGCACACACACTAGGTTCATATGAGGTGGTTGGAGTGGGAAGGGTAAGAGAGTAAGGCTCGGCAAAGGCATTCCCACACAACATTTATCCACACAGACCCCTCTTAATAGTGCGATCTTTCCTATGACTCGAAGCAAACCAAAACTAAACCTTCGAAGCGTCAAAAGACCACGCCTTTGTACTTTTTAAAATGGGGGGGTTGCACATCTCCATCGCGGGCACTTAGAACCAATAACCTGAGATAAACTTTAGCAACCAATATTAGTTCAACTAACCACATTGTCATCACACCAAAATATAGCTTAAGTGCCATTAGCACTTTCACCTACCTATTATGGCATAGCCATTCCGAGATATATTGCCCTGCAACTTTCCACCGTTCTGTTATTATGACACGCTTCATCATTGTCATATTGCTTGCATGATCATGTAGTTGACATCATATTTGTGGCAAAGCCACCGTTCATAATTTTTATACATGTCACTCTTGATTCATTGCATATCCCGGTACACCGCCGGAGGCATTCACATAGAGTCATATTTTGTTCTAAGTATCGAGTTGTAATTCTTGAGTTGTAAGTAAATAAAGTGTGATGATCATCATTATTAGAGCATTGTCCCAAGTGAGGAAAGGATGATGGAGACTATGATTCCCCCACAAGTCCGGATGAGACTTCGGACGAAAAAAATAAAAAAGGAGAAAGGCCATAAAAAAGGAGAAGGCCCAAAAAATGAGAGAAAAAGAGAGAAGGGACAATGCTACTATCCTTTTTCCACACTTGTGCTTCAAAGTAGCACCATAATCTTCATGATAAAGAGTCTCTTATGTTGTCTCTTTCATATACTAGTGGGAATCTTTCATTATAGAACGTGGCTTGTATATTCCAATGATGGCTTCCTCAAAATGCCCTAGGTCTTCATGAGCAAGCAAGTTGGATGCACACCCACTAGTTTCTTTTGTTGAGCCTTCATACACTTATAGCTCTAGTGCATCTGTTGCATGGAAATCCCTACTCACTCACATTGATATCTATTGATGGGCATCTCCATAGCCCGTTGATACGCCTAGTTGATGTGAGACTATCTTCCTCTTTTTTGTCTTCTCCACAACCACCATTCTATTCCACCTATAGTGCTATATCCATGGCTCATGCTCATGTATTGCGTGAATATTGAAAAGGTTTGAGAACATCAAAAGTATGAAACAATTGCTTGGCTTGTCATCGGGGTTGTGCGTGATTTAAATATTTTGTGTGATGAAGATAGAGCATAGCCAGACTATATGATTTTGTAGGGATAGCTTTCTTTGGCCATGTTATTTTGAGAAGACATGCTTACTTTGTTAGTATGCTTGAAGTATTATTATTTCTATGTCAATATTAAACTTTTGTCTTGAATCTTATGGATCTGAATATTCTTGCCACAATAAAGAAGATTACACTGATAAATATGTTGGGAAGCATTCCACATCAAAAATTCTGTTTTTATCATTTACCTACTCGAGGACGAGCAGGAATTAAGCTTCAGGATGCTGATACATCTCCAACGTATCTGTAATTTTTGATTGTTCCATGCTATTATATTATCTGTTTTTGATGTTTCTGGGCTTTATTATACACTTTTATATTATTTTTGGGACTAACCTATTAACCGAAGGCCCATCCCAAATTGTTGTTTTCTTGCCTATTCCAGTGTTCCGAAGAAAAGGAATATCTAACAGAGTCCAAACGGAATGAAACCTTCGAGAGAGTTATTTTTGGAACAGAAGCAATCCAGGAGACTTAGAGTATACGTCAGGGAAGCTTCGAGGTGGCCACAAGGCAGGGAGGCGCGCCCCCCATCCTCGTGGGCCCCTCGTGGCTCCCCTGACCGACTTCTTTCGCCTATATATATCAAGATACCCTAAAAACATCAGGGAACACAATAGATCGGGAGTTCCGCCGCCAGAAGCCTCCATAGCCACTGAAAACCAATCTAGACCCGTTCCGGCACCCTGCCGGAGGGGGGATCCCTCTCCGGTGGCCATCTTCATCATCCCGACGCTCTCCATGATGAGGAGGGAGTAGTTCACCCTTGGGGCTGAGGGTATGTACCAGTAGCTATGTGTTTGATCTCTCTCTCTCGTGTTCTTGAGGTGGTACGATCTTGATGTATCGCGAGCTTTTCTATTATAGTTGGATCTTATGATTTTTCTCCCCCTCTAATCTCTTGTAATGGATTGAGTTTTCCCTTTGAAGTTATCTTATCGGATTGAGTCTTTAAAGATATGAGAACACTTGATGTATGTCTTGCATGTGCTTATCTGTGGTGACAATTGGATATCACGTGATCCACTTGATGTATGTTTTGGTGATCAACTTGCGAGTTCCGTGACCTCGTGAACTTATGCATAGGGGTTGGCACATGTTTTCGTCTTGACTCTCCGGTAGAAACTTTGGGTCACTCTTTGAAGTTCTTTGTGTTGGTTGAATAGATGAATCTGAGATTGTGTGATGCATATCGTATAATCATACCCACGGATACTTGAGGTGACATTGGAGTATCTAGGTGACATTAGGGTTTTGGTTGATTTGTTTCTTAAGGTGTTATTCTAGTACGAACTCTATGATAGATTGAATGGAAAGAATAGCTTCGTGTTATTTTACTACAGACTCTTGAACAGAAAGGATAGCTGAGGGAGTCCTAGATTTGGGGGTGTTCGGGTAGCCGGACTATACCTTCAGCCGGACTCCTGGATTACGAAGATACAAGATTGAAGACTTCGTCCCGTGTCCGGATGGGACTTTCCTTGGCGTGGAAGGCAAGCTTGGCGATGCGGATATTCAAGATCTCCTACCATTGTAACCGACTCTATGTAACCCTAACCCTATCCGGTGTCTATATAAACAGGAGGGTTGTAGTCCATAGGCAATCAACTCCATACACAACAATCATACCATAGGCTAGCTTCTAGGGTTTAGCCTCCTTGATCTCGTGGTAGATCTACTCTTGTACTACCCATATCATCAATATTAATCAAGCAGGACATAGGGTTTTACCTCCATCAAGAGGGCCCGAACCTGGGTAAAACATCATGTACCCTGCCTCCTGTTACCATCCGGCCTAGATGCACAGTTCGGGACCCACTACCCGAGATCCGCCGGTTTTGACACCGAAATTGGTGCTTTCATTGAGAGTTCCTCTGTGTCGTCGCCTTTAGGCCCGATGGCTCCTTTGATCATCAACAACGATACGGTCCAGGGTGAGACTTTTCTCCCCGGACAGATCTTCGTCTTCGGCGGCTTCGCTCTGCGGGCCAAATCGCTCGGCCACCTGGAGCAGATCGAAAGCTACGCCCCTGGCCATCAAGTCAGGTTTGGAACCTTAAACTACACGGCTGACATCCGCGGAGACTTGATCTTCGACGGGTTTGAGCCACGGCCAAGCGTGCCGCACTACCTCGAGGGGCATGATCTAGCTCTACCCCTGGACAGTGTCCTGGAGGCCGCACACGCATCGGTTCTGACCCCTAACTCGGAGCCTATTGCGCCAATCGAGGATGAGAGGTTGGACGTCGCCTCGGGGGCTACGATCCCAAAAGTGATCGAGCCGAACGCTAGCCCCGCACTCTGCACGACCCGTGACTTCGAGGATCCGGACTCCTTCCCGAACTTCGAACCCCCCGCACCCCTGCCAATCGAATCCGATTGGGCGCCGATAATGGAGTTCACCGCCGCAGACATCTTTCAGCATTCGCCTTTTGGCGACATCCTGAATTCTCTTAAGTCTCTCTCTTTATTAGGAGAGCCCTGGCCAGACTACGGTCAGCGAGGGTGGAATACGGACGATGAGGAAATTCAAGGCCCACCCACCACCCACTTTGTAGCCACTGTCGACGATATAACCGACATGCTTGACTTCGGCTCCGAAGACATCGACGGCATGGACGACGATGTAGGAGACAAACAGGAACCAGCACCTGTAGGGCGCTGGAAGGCCACCTCATCATATGACATATATATGATGGATACTCCAAAAGATGGAGATGGCGATGGAACAGTGGGGGATGACGCCCCCAAGAAACAGCCAAAGCGCTGGCGTCAGCGGCGCCGCTCTAAATCCCGCCAAAGCAAAAACGGTGATTCCGTCATGGGAGATAATACTACCCCGGATAGCGCCGAAGAACACCCACCTCAGCAAGATTCGGCACAGGAAGATGGAGAAGCCAGCCCTCATGAGAGAGCGGCAGACCGAGAGGTCGAGGATAATAACTATACGCCTCCTTCCGAAGACGAGGCAAGCCTCGATGACGATGAATTCATCATACCATCAGACCCTGCCGAACAAGAGCGTTTTAAACACAGGCTTTTAGCCACGGCAAGTAGCCTCAAGAAAAAGCAGCAACAACTTAGAGCTGCCCAAGATTTGCTAGCTGACAGATGGACTGAAGTCCTTGCGGCCGAAGAGTATGAACTCGAAGGCCCCTCCAATAGTTACCCGAAGCGCAGGCCACTACCCCGATCAGAGGAGGAAGCACCTACATCACCAGCGCATGACATGGCAGACCGGCCACCTCGCGGCTGCGACAGAGAGGCCTCTTGGCCCTCCACCCAAGCCATGCCCCGACGCCGCTCAACTAAGGCACGGGAGAATACGCCCGACCTTCGAGACATATTGGAGGATAAGGCAAGACAAACAAGATCGATCTACGGATCGCGCAGGCGCCCTACGGCATGTGACAATGATCTTCACTCCGGATACAAAAAATCCGGCCGGGCCGAACACAACAGACATAGCTCTTCTGAGCTGCGTCGTGATATAGCCCAGTACAGAGGCGCCGCACACCCGCTATGCTTCACGAATGAAGTAATGGATCATAAAATCCTAGAGGGTTTCAAACCCGTAAACATCGAATCATACGATGGCACAACAGATCCGACGGTATGGATCGAGGATTATCTCCTTCACATCCACATGGCACGCGGCGATGATCTACACGCCATCAAATACCTCCCGCTCAAACTTAAAGGACCGGCCCAGCATTGGCTTAACAGCTTGCCAGCAGACTCAATCGGTTCTTGGGAGGACCTGGAAGCCACATTCCTCGACAACTTCCAGGGCACTTACGTGCGACCACCGGATGCCGACGACTTAAGCCACATAATTCAGCAGCCAGAGGAATCGTCCAGACAATTCTGGACACAGTTCCTAACAAAGAAAAACCAGATAGTCGACTGTCCGGACGCAGAGGCCCTAGCAGCCTTCAAGCATAACATCCGCGACGAGTGGCTTGCCCGGCACCTGGGACATGAAAAGCCGAAATCCATGGCAGCCCTCACGACACTCATGACCCGCTTTTGCGCGGGAGAAGACAGCTGGCTAGCTCGCAGTAACAACTTATCAAAGAACCCTGGTAATTCGGATACCAAGGACAAAAGTGGCAGGACACGTCGGAATAAGCAAAAACGCCGCGTTAGCAGCGACAGCAATGAAGACACGGTAGTCAATGCCGGATTCAAAGGCTATAAATCCGGTCAGTGGAAAAAGCCATTCAAAAAGAATACTCAGGGCCCGTCCAGTTTGGATCGAATACTCGATCGCTTGTGCCAGATACATGGCACCCCCGAAAGGCCAGTCAATCACACTAACAGGGATTGTTGGGTGTTCAAGCAGGCAGGCAAGTTAAATGCCGAAAACAGAGACAAGGGGCTGCACAACGACGACGAGGAGCCCAAGCCGCCGAACAACAATGGACAGAAGGGCTTTCCACCACAAGTGCGGACGGTGAACATGATATACGCAACCCACATTCCCAAGCGGGAGCGGAAGCGTGCGCTATGGGACGTATACGCGATGGAGCCAGTCGCCCCAAAGTTCAACCCATGGTCCTCCTGCCCGATCACTTTTGATCAAAGGGACCATCCCACTAGCATCCGTCATGGCGGCTTCACCGCATTGGTTCTCGACCCAATCATCGACGGATTTCATCTCACAAGAGTCCTCATGGACGGCGGCAGTAGCCTGAACCTGCTTTATCAGGATACATTGCGGAAAATGGGCACAGATCCCTCAAGGATTAAGCCCACAAGAACGACCTTTAAAGGAGTTATACCAGGTGTAGAAGCCAACCGTACAGGCTCAGTAACACTTGACGTGGTCTTCGGATCCCCGGACAATTTCTGAAGCAAAGAGTTAATCTTTGATATAGTCTCGTTTCGCAGTGGCTATCACGCCCTGCTCGGACGAACCGCATTTGCAAAGTTCAATGCGGTGCCGCACTACACATATCTCAAGCTCAAGATGCCAGGCCCTCGAGGAGTAATTACGGTCAACGGAAACACCAAACGCTCCCTCCGTACGAAGGAGCATACGGCGGCTCTCGCAGCGGAAGTACAAAGTAGCCTTCTCAGGCAATTCTCCAGTCCGGCCATTAAAAAGCCAGACACTGCCAAGCGCGCTCGGAGTAACCCACAGCAGGACCGCCTGGCACACTCGGAGCAAGCGTAGCAATGCGGCCCCAACCCCAGCTTTCGCGACATAGCGAAACCAGTACCTCGCGTACATAACTACGCCCTTGAAATACCATGGGCACAGGGGAAGGGGCACAATAACGGCACGCCCAAAATACAGCTTAAAACGTACTAGGGGCTGCTGGATTCTTTTTTTTTATTTTTTCTCTTACTTTCAGGACTCCATACTTGGGATGACCTGTTCAGCAATTCGACTGCCGCACAAATGATGCAAGATCCAGGGAGGCAGACAAGCCATGCCGCATTATGGAACTCCCAGGTGGTCTCTGTTACGAGCGGTATACCTATTTTAAATACAATTCCGCGGCCTGCCCCTGGTCAGTACATACTGAATAGTCCAATATCTTTTGCTTACCGCACTATTTGTATCGTTCGGCTTTGATAAATAGCCTCTCTATAAACAATGCTTAGCTTCTTGTCTATTTTTTGCATTGTCTTCTTTTCACATTTATGTTTATTAAATGACATGATTGCACCCGTACACCATGGTATGGCAAACACGCCAGGGGCTTCAGTACCCCTCATAATGGTGTGAGAAGTCCGTACACTTTCACAAGTGCAGCACCCCGAACTTATAGCACTATATGCATCGGCTCCGAATCATGATTTGGGTCAATAGTTGGGTTTGCCCGGCTCCTATGTTTTGGTGCCTTACGTTCCGCTCTATCGGCTAAGGTAGCACTAGGAGAACCACTACGATTGTGCCCCGGTTCAGCTGGGTTAAGCACCTCAGTGGAGAAAGCTAAAACTGACTGTCATGATGTGGCGAGAGACCGGTCGTTGTTCGAGAGGTTTTTCAAGTCCCTAAAGGCTTATGCCGCTTCGAGCGAGGAGCTGGCTTTGTCCGGCCAAGGCGTGGATAGAGCCCCGAACTCGGTCTTCCGAACTAGGGGCTTCGTCGAAATTTAGAATTATAGAGTTCTATGGCTAAGTGAGAGTGTTCAAGCATTATAGTCCGATTGCCTGGTTCGTTGTGCTGAGCGCCTCCCTCGAAGGACCCAACTATGGGAAAAAGAGCACTCAGGTTTATCCCGAACACCCCAGCACTAGTGGCACGGGGGCAAAAACCGACGACTGGCCATCTCTCAATTTTTGATAAACGGCCGCATAGAAAGTAATATTTTATATTCAATAAGCATTGCTTAGCGCATATGAACAAGTTTTCAGCGCACAGGATAAACACGAGCGAGTTCATTCAAATATCACATCCTTGGTACATTCATCCGCCACAAGGCGGGCACCTGCAAGAACATCCTTGTAGTAGTTCTCGGGCTTGCGATGCTCCTTCCCCGGCGGCGGCCCGTCCTTCACAAGCTTCTCACCGTCCAGCTTACCCCAGTGCACCTTTGCACGGGTAAGGGCCCGACGGGCACCTTCGATGCAGACGGAGCGCTTGATGACCTCAAGCCTCGGACAGGCCTCCACCAGCCGCCGCACTAGCCCGAAATAGCTCCCAGGTAGGGCCTCTCCGGGCCACAGCCGAACTATGAAGCCCTTCATGGCCTGCTCGGCTGCCTTGTGGAGCTCAACCAGCTGTTTTAGCTGGTCGCTCAAGGGCACAGGGTGTCCGGCCTCGGAATACTGAGACCAGAACACCTTCTCCGTCGAGCTGCCCTCTTCATCTCGGTAGAATGCGGCGGCATCGGATACGCTGTGGGGAAGATCTGCGAATGCCCCTGGAGAGCTCCGGATTCGGGTAAGTAACAGGTAGTTCACTTTTATATTTCTGCTTTGCATAAAGAATGCCTTACCCGCTGCTATATTCCTCATCTCCTCCAACTCTTGGAGGGCCTTTTGGGCTTCGGCCTTGGCAGACTTGGCAGCCTCTAGGGCCGTTGCAAGCTCGGATGCTGCGCCTTCGACTCCAGCTCTAAACTCTCATGTTTTTTCATGAGAGCCTGAAGCTCTTGCTGCACCTCGCTGACCTGAGCCCCAAGTCTATCTCGCTCGGTGCGCTCCGCGGCCGTTTTCTTTTTGGCCGCAGACAGCACCTGCTTAAGGGTCGCCACCTCAGTCGTGGCCCCTACAATAAGCAGTACAATCCTGTTACTCTTTTTGCAATCAAGCCTTTCTATAGGCACTTTTTCTGTAAGGTATTTCTTACCTTCTTCCTCCTCGAGGCGCCGCTTGGCAAGACCGAGCTCTTGCTCGGTCCGCTCAAGGTCCTGCTTCAGGACACCCACCTCCGCAGTCAGTGCGGCGGTGGATAGCAGCGAAGCCTGCATACGCATATTGACTCTTTTTTGTTAGACTCCTGCGATATTTAATAGATCCTCTATTCGGCTTTTCTTTCCGAACGCCAAACAGAGCATCAGGGGCTACTGTCTATGCGGTAATATTTTTTACATATTTTTACTTACCTCGAAACCTGTTACAAGGCTAGCGCAAGCTTAAGTCAGTCCGCTCTTGGCGGACTGAACCTTCTGGATCACCGTACTCATAATAGTACGGTGCCCCTCGTCGATGGAGGCATCGTCAAGCACCTCCAGCAGATTGTCCGGCACCTCCGGTTGGACGGAGGCCGCCGGCTCAGAAGGCTTGCTCCTCTTGGAAGGAGTTCGCCTACCGCGGTCCGGAATTGATTCCGGCGCGATGTCCGGCACAAAGCCGGACTTAGAGCCCTGGGGAGCCTTATCCCATTCACTCCTGGAGTCCGGGAGGTTGCCTTGCGGCTCCTCCGGGACCACCTCCTCCTGCCCCGGAGCTTGTCGCGATGCCACTTCGGCGTCGTCTGCAGTGCGGGGGGAGACAGCGGGCGGAACTGAGTTCACGTCCGATGAGTCCAGGGAGCCGCCCAACGATTCGTCGAATTCGGCCCGGGGCGGACTGCATAATTACATTCGACATTAGGGAAAGCTGTGCAACAAAGGAACATCACGAGTTACTCTGATATCCGAACTTACGATTTCGCCGGACGCTTGGCCCTGTTTGGCCACTCCTCTTCGCCCTCTTCAGCGTTGGGGGCGTAGTCCGGCGGAGGGGTCTTCCTTTTCCTAGACCCCTCGGCCTCCCCCATTGGGGCAGCCTTCCTCTTCTCTCCTCCCTCCGCTGGGGGGAGAGTTTTCTTCTTCCTCCTCCTCGTTTTCACGGGAGGAGGGCGTCTCGGACTCGTCAGATGACGAGTCCGACACCACCATGTTGCGGGCACTCTTTCGAGTCCCCGTGGTCATCTTCTTCTTGGCCTTCTTCTCCGGCACCACATAAGGCGCCGGAACCAGCAGCTTCACTAGTAGAGCTGGGGCTGGGTCTTCGGGCAGCGGAGCCGGACAGTTAATCGGTCCGGATATCGCCTGCCAAGCCTGTCAAAGGTAAGGGAGTTTAGATCCCGCATAGAGTCAAACTATGAAAAAAGCTTAACATCCTGTAAAAGGTGTAGATGGCTTACCTCGCTAGCGTGACGCTGCGAGCTATATCCGCGGTCCTTGGAAGCGGATGCGGGAGCCTCGGCGCCCTTGAAAAGCATATTCCAGGCGTCTTCGTATGTCGTGTCGAAGAGCCTGCTGAGGGTTTGATGTTGCGCCGGGTCGAACTCCCACAGATTAAAATCCTGTTGTTGGCATGGGAGGATCCGGCGGACGAGCATAACCTGGATTATATTAACAAGCCGGACTGGCTTGTTCACCAGGGACTGGATGCATGTTTGCAATCCGGTCACCTCTTTTTCGTCACCCCACGACAGGCCCGTCTCTTTCCAGGACATAAGCCGCGTGGGGGTCCAGATCGGAACTCGGGGGCTACGGTCCATTCCGGATCGTGCGGCTCAGTGATGTAAAACCACCCGGATTGCCATCCCTTTAGGGTCTCCACGAAAGAGCCCTCGAACCATAGGACGTTGGCCATCTTGCCCGCCATGGCGCCTCCGCACTCCGCCTGGCTGCCGCGCACCACCTTGGGCTTGACGTTGAAGGTCTTGAGCCAGAGGCCGAAATGGGGGCGGACGCGGAGAAAAGCCTCGCACACGACGATAAACGTCGAGATGTTGAGGATGAAGTTCGGAGCCAGATCATGGAAATCCATGCCATAGTAGAACATGAGCCCCCGGACAAATGGGTGGAGTGGAAAACCCAGTCCGCAGAGGAAGTGGGGGAGAAATACTACCCTCTCATGGGGCTTTGGGGTGGGGAGAAGCTGCCCCTCTTCGGGAAGCCGGTGCGCGATGTCCTTGGACAGGTATCCGGCCTTCCTTAGCTTCTTGATTTTGCCCTCCATGACGGAGGAGACCATCCACTTGCCTCCCGCTCCGAACATTGCTGGAGAAGGTTGAGGTGGGAAGTGCGGGCTTGGGCGCTAGAGCTCGGGTGCGCAGGAGATGGATAGGCAAAGGAGGAAGAAGGCGTAGGTAAAAAGGTGGATCCTTGTCCCCTTATATGGGCGGATGCGGTTGTGCGTCCCCACCTGCCTAGTAAAACTCGCTTGCCTCCCAAGCGTCGTGATAAGTGGCGCGGTTGGGTTACCCACGTCCTTATTGATGAGAATCCCGTAAAAGGGGGGTACACGATCTCTTCTTTGACAAGACGTGCCAAGGAAACCGCCTCGCAAAACAACGCTGAGGTGGAAAAGTGAAAACGATTCGAGTGAAGGAGTTGGCTGTAGTGTGATGACGCACTGCGGAATACGTCAGCAGATTTGATTTGTGTTAATATTATTCTCTCTATGGCAATATGTGGAAGCTTATTTTGCAGAGCCGGACACTACTCTTAGTGTTTACAATCTTCTATGAAGGACTTGGAGGAGGAACCTGCCTTGCAATGCCGAAAGACAATTTGCGCGCCGGACTCGTCGTCATTGAAGCCTGGTTCAGGGGCTACTGAGGGAGTCCTGGATTAGGGGGTGTTCGGGTAGCCGGACTATACCTTCAGCCGGACTCCTGGATTATGAAGATACAAGATTGAAGACTTCGTCCCGTGTCCGGATGGGACTTTCCTTGGCGTGGAAGGCAAGCTTGGCGATGCGGATATTCAAGATCTCCTACCATTGTAACCGACTCTATGTAACCCTAACCCTATCCGGTGTCTATATAAACCGGAGGGTTGTAGTCCGTAGGCAATCAACTCCATACACAACAATCATACCATAGGCTAGCTTCTAGGGTTTAGCCTCCTTGATCTCGTGGTAGATCTACTCTTGTACTACCCATATCATCAATATTAATCAAGCAGGACGTAGGGTTTTACCTCCATCAAGAGAGCCCGAACCTGGGTAAAACATTGTGTACCCTGCCTTCTGTTACCATCCGGCCTAGACGCACAGTTCGGGACCCACTACCCAAGATCCGCCGGTTTTGACACCGACAATAGCTTTGAGGTGGTTTTGTACCCTACAATAATCTCTTCGTTTGTTCTCTGCTATTAGTGACTTTGGAGTGACTCTTTGTTGCATGTTGAGGGATAGTTATATGATCCAATTATGTTATTATTGTTGAGAGAACTTGCACTAGTGAAAGTATGAACCCTAGGCCTTGTTTCAACGCATTGCAATACCGTTTGTGCTCACTTTTATCATTAGTTACCTTGCTGTTTTTATATTTTCAGATTACAAAAACCTTTATCTACTATCCATATTGCACTTGTATCACCATCTCTTCGCCGAACTAGTGCACCTATACAATTACCATTGTATTGGGTGTGTTGGGGACACAAGAGACTCTTTGTTATTTGGTTGTAGGGTTGTTTGAGAGAGACCATCTTCATCCTACGCCTCCCATGGATTGATAAACCTTAGGTCGTCCACTTGAGGGAAATTTGCTACTGTCCTACAAACCTCTGCACTTGGAGGCCCAACAAGTCTACAAGAAGAAGGTTGTGTAGTAGACATCATCTATGAAGACACAATTTTCTGCTTTGGGTTCAAGCTTTTCTGGCCGAAGCCTATCGACATAAGCATCATAGCCCCAAACCTTAAGAAACAACAACTTAGGTTTCTTGCCAAACCATAGTTCATACAGTGTCGTCTCCACGGAATTAGATGGTGCCCTATTTAAAGTGAATGTAATTGTCTCTAATGCATAACCCCAAAATGATAGTGGTAGATCGGTAAGAGAAAGCATAGATCGCACCATATCGAATAGGGTGCGACTACGACATTCGGACACACCATTACGCTATGGTGTTCCAGGTGGCGTCAACTGTGAAACGATTCCACCTTGTCTTTAGTGATTGCCAAACTCATAACTCAGATACTCTCCCTTTGATCAGATCGTAAGAACTTGATCTCCTTGTTATGATTATTCTCAACTTCACTCTAAAATTGCTTGAACTTTTCAAACATTTCAGACTTATGCTTCATTAAGTAAATATACCCATATCTACTCAATTCATTGGTGAAGGTGAGAAAATAACGATATCCACTGTGTGCATCAACACTCATCTGACCGCACACATCAGCATGTGTGATTTCCAACAAGTCACTTGCTCGTTCCATTGTTCCAGAAAACGGGGTTTTAGTCATCTTGCCAATGAGCCATGGTTCACATGTGTCAAGGGGTTCAAGATCAAGTGAATTCAAAAGTCCATCGGCATGGAGGTTCTTCGTGCGCTTTACACCAATATGACCTAAGCAGCAATGCCACAAGAAAGTGGTACCATCATTATGAACTCTACATCTTTTGGCATCAATGTTATGAACATGTGTATCACTACGACCGAGATTCAATAAACCCTTCACATTGGGTGCATGACCATAGACAGTATTATTCGTGTAAACAGAATAACCATTATTCTCTGACTTAAATGTATAATCTATTGCAATAAACATGATCTAATCATGTTAATGCTGAACACAGACACCAATGCAAACAACATTTATCTAGGTTCAACACTAATCCCGAAGGTAGAGGGAGCGTGCGATGGTGATCATATCATCCTTGGAAACACTTCAAACACATATAGTCACCTCTACCTTAGCTAGTCTCTATTTATTCCATAGATTTTGTTTCGAGTTACCAATATTAGCAACCGAACTGGTATCTAATACCCATGTGCTACTAGGAGTACTAGTAAGGTACACATCAATAACACATATATCAAATATACTTTTGTTGAAGTTGCCAGCCTTCTTATCTACCAAGTATTTGAGGCAGTTCCGCTACCAGTGACCTTTCCCCTAATAGAAGCACTTTGTTTCAGGTTTGGGTTCTTGGGTTTCTTCATTGGAGCGGCAACTGGCTTGCCATTCATGAAGTTTCCCTTCTTGCCCTTGCCCTTCTTTGAAACCAGTTGAGGGAGTCTGGGATTAGGGGGTCTCTGGACAGCCGGACTCTATCCTTTGGCTGGACTGTTGGACTATGAAGATACAAGATTGAAGACTTCGTCTCGTGTCCGGATGGGACTCTACTTGGCGTGGAAGGCAATCTAGGCAATACGGATATGTATATCTCATCCTTTGTAACCGATCTTGTGTAACCCTAGCCCCCTCCGGTGTCTATATAAACCGGAGGGTTTTAGTCCATAGGACAACAGACAATCATACCATAGGCTAGCTTCTAGGGTTTAGCCTCTCTGATCTCGTGGTAGACCAACTCTTGTAATACCCATATCATCGAGAATAAATCAAGCAGGACGTAGGGTTTTACCTCCATCAAGACGGCCCGAACCTGGGTAAAACATCGTGTCCCCTGCCTCCTGTTACCATCCGCCTTAGACGCACAGTTCGGGACCCCCTACCCGAGATCCGCCGGTTTTCACACCGACATTGGTGCTTTCATTGAGAGTTCCTCTGTGTCGTCGCCGTTAGGCTTGATGGCTCCTACGATCATCGATAGCGATGCCGTCCAGGGTGAGACTTTTCTCCCCGGACAGATCTTTGTATTCGGTGGCTTCGTACTGCGGGCCAACTCGCTTGGCCATCTGGAGCAGATCGAAAGTTACGCCCCTGGGCACCAGGTCAGGTTTGGAAGCTTAAACTACATGGCCGATATCCGCGGAAACTTGATCTTCGACGGATTCGAGCCTCTGCCTTGTGCGTCACACGGTCACGATGAGTACGATTTAGCTCTACCATCGGACAGTGTTCAGGAGATCACACCGGCAACCACTCCGACCCTCAATTCGGAGCCAGTTGCGCCATCCGTGGACGGGTGGATAGACCCCGCCACAAAGGCCTTATCCTCAGTGGCGATCGAGCCGAACATCGACCTTACCCTGCACGAGAGCCGTGTTGTCAAAATGCCGGATCCTTCTCCGGCCACGGACTCCGAACCGCCTGCGTCCGTTCCTATTGAATCCGATTGGGCGCCGATCATGGAGTTTACCTCCCCGGATATTTTTCAGCACTCGCCCTTTGGCGACATACTGAAGTCATTAAGGTCTCTCTCCTTGTCAGGAGGATCCTGGCCGAACTATGTCCGGCAAGATTGGGATGCGGATGACGGAGAAATTCGCTGCCCACCCACCACCCACTTAGTAGCCACTGTCGACGATTTAACCGACATGCTCGACTTCGACTCCGAAGACATCGACGGTATGGACGACGATGCATGAGACGAACAGGAACAACTGCTCATAGGGCATCAGACGCCCACTTCATCACATGACGTATACATGGTGGACACACCAAAAGAAAACGACGACGAGGAACAGAAGGACGCAACGAAGGGTTGTCCCCTCGAGAAGCAGTCAAAGCGGCGGCGTAAGCGCTGCCCCAAGTCCCGCCTCAACAGAAACAATGATCATACAGACCCAGCCATAGAGCAAGGTGAGCCGGTGGACGTTGAACATGGCATCGAGCAACTGTCCGAACAAGGCAACTTGGATAACCAAACCGAACAACCCGTCCCCGACGAAGATAACGGTCCGGATGACCTCACGCCGGACAAGTTCCTGGAGCAGAAGAACCTCCATAAAAGGCTCGTGGCCACTATGCATAGCCTGAAAAAGCAGAAGCGGAAGCTCAAGACTGCGGAAGATGCACTCTGAATCAGATGGAGCAAGGTACTCAACACCGCAGACAAGTATGGCGGCAGTCGCCACACAAAGAGCTACCCAAAGCGAAAGCTACTGCCCGAATTTGATGAGGAGGCCTTAGAGCCCCCGCAATCAAAAAACAAAGCAGCCATCCGGTTGGATAGACGACCTCATGGCCAACATAGAGCGGTAAATGGCGCCGCACACAAGCCAACACGCGATCCACACGAGGACTTGCATCAAAAAGATGGCCCAACCAGATCTATCTACGGGGTAAGAAAGCACGCTCTAGCAAGCAATGCAACACAACAAATATCCGAACAACACGGCACACCCAAATATAGGGGTGCCGCACACCCCCTATGCTTCACTGATGAGGTGCTGGACCATGAATTTCCAGCGGGATTCAAACCCGTAAATATAGAGGCATACGGCGGAACAACAGACCCTGG
Source organism: Triticum dicoccoides (assembly GCF_002162155.2). Lineage (NCBI taxonomy): Eukaryota > Viridiplantae > Streptophyta > Magnoliopsida > Poales > Poaceae > Triticum > Triticum dicoccoides. The sequence continues at coordinate 708,331,291 of NC_041382.1, read as the reverse complement.
AGTCTGGATTGAGGACTATATCCTCCATATCCATATGGCTCGAGGAGATGATCTCCATGCCATCAAGTACTTACCCCTCAAGCTCAAAGGGCCAGCTCGGCACTGGCTTAAAAGCCTCCCCGAAAGCTCCATTGGAAGCTGGGAAGAGCTTGAAGACGCTTTTCGGGCAAATTTTCAAGGGACTTATGTCCGACCTACGCAGGCGGATGATTTGAGTCATATAACTCAACAACCCGGAGAGTGAGCCCGAAAGCTTTGGAATAGGTTTCTTAATAAAAAGAACCAAATAGTCGACTGTCCGGACGCCGAAGCCTTGGCATCCTTTAAGCACAGCGTCCGAGAGGAATGGCTTGCCAGACACCTCGGCCAAGAAAAGACGAGAACAATGGCAGCATTAACAAGCCTCATGAACCGATTTTGCGCGGGCGAGGACAGCTGGCTAGCCCGATGTAGCACCAGCGACCCAAATACATCCGAAGTTAGAGACGGAAACGGGAAATCACGACGCAGCAAAAATAATAAGCGTCAGAATAAAGAAGACAACCCGAAGAGCACGGCGGTAAACGCCGGATTCAGAAGCTCTTGGCCTGGTCAGCAAAAGCCGCCCCCTAAAGGCGCCAGAGATGAACTGTCCAGCTTAAACAAAATTCTGGATCAAATATGTCAGACACATAGCACCCTTGATAAACCTACAAATCATACCCACAGAGAATGTTGAGTCTTCAAGCAGTCCGGCAAGCTCAATGCCGAACATAAGGGGCAGGATACACCAAGCGAAGACGAGGATGAGCCTCGCACGCAAAACACTGGGGAACAGAAGAAATTTCCACCAGAAGTCAAAACAGTAAACGTGTTACACGTGATAAAGGGGAGAAGCAAAGCGGCACTCCCAGATAAAGATGCCCAAGGGCCTATCACCGCGGAGTTCTGCCACTAGCCGTCTCAACCAATCACCTTCGACCATCAGGATTACTCAGCAAGTATCCGGAGCGCAGGATGGGCTGCCTTGATATTAGATCCAATAATTGACGGATACCACTTCACGCGAGTCCTGATGGACGGCGGCAGCAGCTTAAACCTGATATATCAGGACACAGTCCACAGAATGGGGATAGACCCAACGAAAATTTGCCGCAGCAATACTACCTTTAGAGGAGTAATGCCAGGCCCAGGGCTCGTTGCACAGTCTCCCTGCTACTAGAGGGTTTATTCGGCTTCCCCGACAACTTCCGTAGCGAAAATTTAACCTTCCACATTGCTCCGTTGCAAAGTGGCTATCAAGCACTACTCGGACGCGAAGCTTTCGGCCGCTTTAACGCAATACCGCATTACGCTTCCCTCATGCTTAAGATGCCCAGTCCATGTGGCATCATTACAGTAAAAGGAAATATTGAGTGATCCCTGCGCGCCGAAGAGAGCTAAAACGGCCTCACCAACTAAAACATTCGATGGGTCGTCAAGACCACGGACACGGTTAGACGAGTCCGGCGCAGCTATATGTAATTCATACAGGTTTGATGACCACACCCCTATTATAAATACAAGGGGCTCAACACGCGCAGACAAGTGGCAATTTTTACTCATCTTGAACTATACATGGTTTCTTTAAAACCTACCTTTTTGCACGACAACTTTTCACCTAAGTTCCTCTCTTTTACAGATGACCATCGTGCTACACCCGTCCAGGATACGGCACAACAGAGACACAGGCGCAGACGTGCAGCAGGGACCCGTTCAAAGGATTCTTTTTAGTTTAAGACCATGTGTCAACCTTTTTTACTGTCTCTTGTTGATACACATCCCTCGGATTCTCAGTACCATTGAGAAGGATGCTGGCATCTTAGCATGTGGCCACGTCAGAACAATGCACATACCTGGACACCAGGGGCTTCTTACGAAGGGCACTGTTTAGGCTCGGTTTACACCATAAAGATCGAATACCTTAGGGAGTGTTCGGCGTCGTGAGTTTGTCCTTATATGCATCAGCTCTGAATCATGTCTTTGGTCAAATGTTGGGTTTGCCTGGCTCCTGTGTTTTGCTGCCTTACGTTCCGCTCTATCGGCTAAGGCGGCACCGAGAGAACTACTGTGATTGTGCCCTGGTTCATCCGGACGAGCACCTCAGTAGAGAAAGCCGAAAACTGACTGTCATGATATAGCGTGAGTGTCGGTGTCAAAACCGGCGGATCTCGGGTAGGGGGTCCCGAACTGTGCGTCTAGGCCGGATGGTAACAGGAGGCAGGGAACACCATGTTTTACCCAGGTTCGGGCCCTCTTGATGGAGGTAAAACCCTATGTCCTTCTTGATTAATATTGATGATATGGGTAGTACAAGAGTAGATCTACCACGAGATCCAGGAGGCTAAACCCTAGAAGCTAGCCTATGGTATGATTGTTGTGTATGGAGTTGATTGCCTACGGACTACAACCATCCGGTTTATATAGACGCCGGATAGGGTTAGGGTTACATAGAGTCGGTTACAATGGTAGGAGATCTTGAATATCTGCATCGCCAAGCTTGCCTTCCACGCCAAGGAAAGTCCCATCCGGACACGGGACGAAGTCTTCAATCTTGTATCTTCATAGTCCAGGAGTCCGGATGAAGGTATAGTCCGGCTACCCGAACACCCCCTAATCCAGGACTCCCTCAGTAGCCCCTGAACCAGGCTTCAATGACGACGAGTCCGGCGCGCAAATTGTCTTCGGCATTGCAAGGCGGGTTCCTCCTCCAAGTCCTTCATAGAAGATTGTAAACACCAAGAGTAGTGTCCGGCTCTACAAAATAAGTTTCCACATATTGCCATAGCGAGAATAATATTAACACAAATCAAATCTGCTGATGTATTCCGCAATGCGTCATCACACTACAGCCAAGTCCTTCACTCGAATCGTTTTCATTTTTCCACCTCAGCGTGTCTTGCGAGGCGGTTTCCTTGGCATGTCTTGTCAAAGCAGAGATCGTGTGCCCCCCTTTTACGGGATTCTCATCAATACGGACGTGGGTAACCCAATCGTGCCCGTTAGCATGTTTTCTCGATTAAAGGCGAGTCCCAAACGGTTACAGGGAGGGCTCCTGGTATTCAACCTCTTATAAAGAGACCAGGGCCTTACTCCTTTTCTCCAATCCCAAAACAAGTTCGCCCGTCGCCTCGAGTTCCAACACCCTAGGCTCCAGATTCTGGGCGCCTCAGACCTTTGACAATGTCCGGTTCCGACCTTCAAGGCCGATGGATGCCCTCCTCCGTCACGGAGGAGGACATGCTAAAGTTGAGAGAGGCTAAGTTCTTGACCGCCGAAATTCCACACAGGTTTCCTGCTCAAGGGCAGGCTATCCCCAGTCCCCAGTCCGGTGAGAGCGTGGTGTTCGTGTCTCACTTCCTTCGGGGGCTAGGCTTCCCGATGGATCCCTTTGTGAGGGGACTGCTATTTTATTACGGGCTGGAATTCCACGACTTAGCTCCAGAGTCCATCCTCCATATCTCCTCGTTTATCGTTGTATGCGAAGCGTTCCTCCGTGTTACCCCTCACTTCGGATTATGGCTCAAGACTTTCAAAGTGGAGCCGAAGATGATCAAGGGACGGCACGCAGAGTGCGGAGGCGCTGTTATAAGCAAAAATGCTGATGCTCCATGGCCCGAGGGCTCTTTTCAAGAGGAGCTAGGCTTGTGGCAACGAGAGTGGTTTTATATCACCGCTCCCCGAAGCACCAAGTGGGTGGCGCTTCCTGCCTTTCGCTCGGGTCCCCCACCACGGCTAGCGTCATGGGTTAACAGAGGGTTAGATTGGGGTTTGCCCAAAGACGTGCCCTTGTTACAGGGCCGCATTAAGGATCTCTTGGAAGGAGACCTCAGCCTGGTCAAGGTGACGCAGGTCATGCTGATTCGCCGAATATTGCCCGGCAAACGTCGCTCCCTTCGCTTGTGGAAGTTTAATCTAGAGGGACCGTGAGCTCTCCAGAATTTCATGGGCGCAATGCTGGCGGAGATGTATAAACTGTACTTCGGATCACAAGAGATGTGTCCGGATTTAACCGAGGACGCAGGCCTAAGCTGCAATCGCCCGGATACTCAAGTAAGCAACCTTGTGCCCGGACCTTCTATCCGTATAATTGTCATAAACTTGCCCCTAAAAGAGCCGTCCTTTTAAACAGGAGTGGATAGCGAAGGCAAAGCTGATCAGGTGTCCGGCTCCCCTTCTCGAAACCAGACCGGATCTCGTGCTGGTCAGGATGCTGGAAATAATGCCTTTGGAGGGGGAGGACAAGGAAGCTATGGCCTCCTTGAAGGAGGCTGCTCCGAAGGGAGGAACCGACAATTCCTCTCCTAAGGGGAAGAAGAGAGCCGCCTCTGACGATCCGGAAACCATGGCCTCGAAGCGAGGGAAAAAATCCTCGTCAGAGGGTCCGACGCTGGGGAGTTCCTCGGCCGGACTATGCCCTCAAGGGGATCAGCCCTACAGCGAGCCGTAAGTAGAGAAAGATTTTCCTTTTGAGGGATGAGGGAAATCCTTGATTTATATCTGAGAAGATTAACCGAATTTTTACCTTGTAGCTCGGACCTCAGCCCTTCTCAACAGAGCTCGTCTTCAGGGGATCTCCTTTCGGAGATGATGGAGAGCGGGACGCCTCCCCCTGCCGTGCCGCCTAGCGAGGTGGGCGACCCTGAGGTGTCGTCGCGGAGGGTTTCTCCGAATCCGGCAGTGGCGGAAGATAGCTATGTGGACCCCGAGGTTCTCCATGTCCGGCCTTCAAAAGAGGTCGTGGGACAAGTCCGGCACCGTCTGGTGCTCAGCCGGAGGAGCTAAAGATTCTGCTGGGGCGAGCTTCTATCTCGGAGGAGCACCGTGCATTGATGGGCACGGTGATTGAAAGGATCTCATCCGCAGAGAGCGGATTGCATGAGGCCGTCAAAAGTTTACTGGCGGGTTTTGAGGTACATTAGATAATGTACACTTTTGTTAGTTGCGCATGAATAAGATGCGCCCTGTGTAGATAGTAGCCCCTGAGACTCTGCGCGTCGTCAAGAAATGACGGCACGCGGAGGATCATAATACCAGGTCTAAGATGTCGCCTTTGAATGTAGGCGGCATGGTGTCCGGAATCGAGCCGAACTGAAGATTTTGCCAAACTGAAGCGGCAACTGGACGTGGCAGATGCCGACATCACGCTTGTTAATAAGCGGCTTGATGAGGCTCAAGGTATGTAATTCCTCGGGCGGCATCAGGTAAGAACAGTTTTATGCCTGTGTCTTACGATGTGTGTGCTTTGACGCAGATGGTGCGGCCGCCGTGGAGAGTCTTAGGGCAGAACTTGCCCGAGGTAAAGAACAAGCCAGCGAAAGTGATGCGGCCACCAGGAAAGCCCTTGAAGAGATGAGAGCCGAACAGGCTGCTCATTGCCGAAGCAACGAAGAGATGGCCAAGATGGCCGAAAAGTTAAAAAGCGCTACAGACCGTTGCAGACTTCTTGAAAAAGAAGACCGGGCGAAACAGATGAACTTAGAGAAGGTCATTGCCAATGCCAAGGACACGCGCTCTGCGATGAGAGCTGCGAAGGAGGAGCTGCGTCAGGCCAAACAGATTGCGGCTGGAAAGCCCTTTATGCTGCGAAGGAAATTTTGCGATCCGGAGTTTGCTCCGTTGGACCAGATGTGGAGTGTGGAGGATACCTATCTGGATTTGGCAGCGAGTGCTGCTGATGCGACCGAATACTTTCGAGATCAGAAAGATCGCGAAGTGGAGAAGCTTTTTTGGTCGCAGTTTCACAATCCAAAGCGTCCACTGGCAGTGGACGATCGTTTGGCTCAATGGGCCGAACTGAATAGGTTGTCCGGACTCGCCATGAAGTACGTCATGGGTCATCTGTGACCGGGGAGATCGGAGCCGAAGAGTTATTCCAGCTTGGGGGGCGATTTTCCTGATTTTATCGTGAGCCTTTGAATCCGGCATTGACTGTCGTGCTCTTTGGACTTTTGTCCTTAGTCCAGCGACGGTCCTTGTTGCATCGCGGTTTTCCGTTTCCATCCCTAGTTTCGGATGTACTTGGGTCGCTGGGGCTGCACCTTGCCAACTAGTTGTCCTCCCCTGCACAAAAGCGGGTCATGAGGCTTGTTAGTGCGGCCATTGTTCTTGGCTTTTCTTGGCCGAGGTGTCTGGCGAGCCATTCGTCTCGGACGTTATGCCTGAAAGCTGCTAAGGCTTCGGCGTCCGGACAGTCGACTGTCTGATTCTTTTTAGTGAGGAATCTATTCCAGAACTGCCGAGCTGATTCTCCGGGTTGTTGAGTTATGTGACTAAGATCGTCTGCATCCGGAGGGCGGACATAGGTCCCTTGAAAGTTTGCTCGGAAAGCATCCTCGAGCTCTTCCCAGCTTCCAATTGTGTTTTCGGGAAGGCTTTTAAGCCAATGCCGGGCTGGCCCTTTAAGCTTAAGGGGTAAATATTTTATGGCGTGGAGATCATCTCCTCTAGCCATGTGTATGTGGAGGATATAATCCTCGATCCAAACTCCAGGGTCTATTGTTCCATCATATGCCTCTATGTTTACGGGTTTGAATCCCTCTGGAAATTCATAGCCCAGGACCTCATTGGTGAAACATAGGGGGTGTGCGGCGCCCCTGTATTTGGGTGTGCCTGATTCTGATGATGGCTTCATAGCGTTGCTTACGAGAGCTTGCTTTCTTGGCCCATAAATGGACCTAACTGGGCCATGATGCGAATCCTTAAGTGGGTCGCATGCCGATTTAGGTATGGCGCCGCTTGCCGCTTTATGGGGTCGTCTATCCGACCGTGTGGCTTTCTCATTTTTTGAATGCGAGGGCTCTAGGGCCTCTTCGTCGAATTCAGGCAGTAGCTTTCTTTTCGGATAGATTTTAGTGCGGCGACTGTCGCCGTATTTATCTGCGGTATTGATTACTTTGCTCCATCTAATCCGGAGTGCATCTTCCGCTATTTTTAGCTTCCGCTTCTGCTTTTTTAGGCTGCGTGCAGTTGCAACGAGCCTCTCGTGGAGATTCTTCTACTCCATAAGTTTATCCGGCATGAGGTCGTCTGGAATGCCGTTTTCGCCGGAGGAGGGATGTTCGGTTTCTCTATCTGTGTTGCCCTGTTCGGACGGTTTCTCTAAGGCCTGCTCGTCGTCTACTGGCTCGTCCTGCTCTATGGCTGGGTTTTTATCGAGGCGGGGCTTGGGTCGGCGTTTATGCCGACGCTTTGATTGCTTTTCGAGGGGTCGATCTCTTCCATCCCCTTTTTCCTTGTTGTCGCTTCCTTTAGGGGTATCCACCATGTACACATCGTGAGATGAGGTGGCTGTCCAATGCCCTATGGGCGTTGGTTCGTCGGTATCTCCTGCATCGTCATCCATGCTGTCGATGTCTCTGGAGTCGAAGTTGAGCACGTCGTTTAAATTGTCGACAGTGGCTACCAAGTGGGTGGTGGGTGGGCTTTGAATTTCTTCATCGTCCGTATCCCATCCTCGCTGACCGTAGTTCGGCCAGGGCTCTCCTGATAAGGAGAGAGACTTGAAAGAGTTCAGGATATCGCCAAAAGGCGAGTGCTGAAAGATGTCTATGGCGGTGCACTCCATTATCGGCGCCCAATCGGATTCGATCGGCAGGGGCGCGGGGGGTTCGGAGTTCGGAAAGGAGTCCGGATCCTTGGAGTCATGGGCCATGCAGAGTGCGGGGCTAGCGTTCGGCTCGATCGCTTTTGGGATCGCAGCCCCTGAGGTGACGTCCAACCGCTCATCCTCGATTGGCGCAATAGGCTCCGAATTTGGGGTCGGAACCAATGCGTGTGCGGCCTCCAGGACACTGTCCGGGCGCAGAGCTAGATCATGCCCCTCGAGATAGTACGGCGCGCTTGGCCGTGGCTCGAAGATCAAGTCTCCGCGGATGTCAGCCATGTAGTTTAAGCTTCCAAACCTGACTTGATGGCCAGGGGCGTAGCTTTCGATCTGCTCCAGGTGGCCGAGCGAATTGGCCCGCAGAGCGAAGCCGCCGAAGACGAAGATCTGTCCGGGGAGAAAAGTCTCACCCTGGACGGCATCGTTGTTGATGATCAAAGGAGCCATCGGGCCTAAAGGCGATGACACAGAGGAACTCTCAATGAAAGCACCAATGTCGGTGTCAAAACCGGCGGATCTCGGGTAGGGGGTCCCGAACTGTGCGTCTAGGCCGGATGGTAACAGGAGGCAGGGAACACGATGTTTTACCCAGGTTCGGGCCCTCTTGATGGAGGTAAAACCCTACGTCCTGCTTGATTAATATTGATGATATGGGTAGTACAAGAGTAGATCTACCACGAGATCAAGGAGGCTAAACCCTAGCCTATGGTATGATTGTTGTGTATGGAGTTGATTGCCTACGGACTACAACCCTCCGGTTTATATAGACACCGGATAGGGTTAGGGTTACATAGAGTCGGTTACAATGGTAGGAGATCTTGAATATCCGCATCACCAAGCTTGCCTTCCACGCCAAGGAAAGTCCCATCCAGACACGGGACGAAGTCTTCAATCTTGTATCTTCATAGTCCAGGAGTCCGGCTGAAGGTATAGTCCGGCTACCCGAACACCCCCTAATCTAGGACTCCCTCAGTGAGACTGGTCAACCACTCGATGACCCATCGGAATCTTAGAATTCCTCCGCCTTAACAAAGGGTCATTTCCTGGCCGGGCAAGTACGCACCCCGAATTCGGGTGAGCGCGGAGCCACCAGGGGCTATATAGTAGCCCCACTATCAAACTCCTATGGCTAAGTGAAAGTGTTAAAGCATTATATTCCGGTTGCCTAGTTCGCTGCGCTATCACCTCCTTATTAGGACCAAGACGTTGGATTAAGTGTGAATACGCGTCTTCTGCGAACACCCCTGCATTATATGCGTGGGGGCTGAAGCCGACGACTGCAATCTTTCAGGTTATACACATGTATACATAAACGGCCGCACAGGAGGCATCACAATACTTTCGGGCACAAGTATAAATATAGCCTTGATAAATTCAATAAAAACATTGTTTTTACAATGGGAATACATGTCATTCAAACATAATATTCTTCGAGCACTGGGCCTCTATCAAACGAGCACCCTCAAGAACCTCTTCAAAATAGTGCTCGGCAGCTACTCGGCCTATGGCCGAACCCTGCGCCGCGATAGTGGTAGCATCCATCTCCGCCCAGTTTGCTTTGACACAGGCAAGGGCCATCCGCGAGTCTTCTATGCACGCCGACCTCTTCATCGCATTGATGCACGGCACCACACCAAGGAACTCCTGCACTAAGCTAAAATAGCTATTCGGCTTCGGCTTTTCCGGCCATAGATGATCTATGACGGACCTCATGGCAAGTCCGGACAACCTATTGAGTTCGGCCCATTTAGCTAGCTGATCGGTCAATGGAAGCAGACGCTTTGGCACGTTGAACTACGACCAGAACAGCTTGTCCACTTCCCGATCTGTTTGATCTCGGAAGTATTCGGCCGCATTGACAGCGCACGCCGCCAAGTCCAGATATGCGTCCGCCGAACTCCACAGCCAGAGAGGTATACCGCGGATCTCCGAACTTCCTCCACAGCAAAAAGGGCTTCCCAGCCACAATATCACAGGCTTCACGCAGTTCCTCTTTCTTTGCTCTCATGGCAGAACGGGTGTCTTTGGTCGCCATCGTGGCCTTTTCAAGGTCCGTCGCCTTGGCTCGGTTTTCTTCTTCAAGGAACTGGCAACAGTCGGCAGTGTCTTTTAACTTTGCAGCCATCCTGGCCATTTTCTCTTTGCTCTCGCAATGCGTGGCCTTCTCGGCTTTCAACTCTTCGGCCGCCTTCAAAGCAGCCGCATTACTACTCCTTGCTTGTTCTTTGGCTCGGGCAAGTTCCGCCCGAAGGGTTTCCATGGTGGCAGCTCCATCTGCATTCACAAAATATTAAAGATACTGGCATCACGCTGCTCTTACTATGTGATATTCACCAGAAAATATCACGTACCATGTGCCTTGTCAAGCCTCTTGTTAACAAACTCGATGTCGGCATCCACCGCATCCAGTTGCCGCTTTAGTTCAGCAAACTCATGAGTCCGGCTAGCCACCGAAGCTTCCACTACTTGCACATTAAAGCGGTATGGTTATTACCTGGGACTATGATCTCTGCTTACCGCCGTTCTCGGTGACATCCAGAGTCTCAGGGGCTACTACCTACACAGGGCACACCTAAAAATGTGAGGTACTATTACAAAGGTATATCATTTTACGTACCTCAAAGCCCGTTAGTAGACACATAAAGGCGTCATGCAACCCGCTTTCGGCGGATGAAATCCTTTCCATCACCGTACTCATTAACGTACGGTGTTCTTCCGAGATGGTTGCTCGCTTCAACAGATTCCTCAGTGCGTTCGACTGCATACCAGACGACGCCGGACTCTCTTGTTCGCCCTCTTCAAGAGCCGGATGCTGGGGACTTCGGGCGACTATAGCATTATCTTCTGGCCTCGCTGGATCCGGAGAGGCCCTCCGCGACAACACTTCAAGGTCGCCCGCTTCTTAGGCGGGGGAGTCTGGGGGAGGCATTTCGCTCTCCATCATCTCCGGAAGAAGGTCCCCTAAAGACGAGCTCAGTTGAGAAGGGCTAAGATCTGAACTGCAAGATAAACGCTTCGGTTATCTTCCTCGGAAATTAGGAAGAATATCTTTACTATTAAGTTTTTTTTGATCACTTACGGCTCGTTAGAGGGCTGATCCCCGCGCGGACTTTGTGCGGCAAGAGCACCCCCCAAGGCAGGACCCTCTGTTGGAGACTTCTTCTCCTGTTTGGAAGCCTTGGTTTCCGGATCCTCAGAAGCAGTCATCTTCCTTCCCCGGAGCGAGATAAGGTCGGAATCTTCCCCTTGGTTATCCTCCTGCACGGAGGCGCTCATTCCCTCGGTTGGAATTGGTAGCAATGGGGCCTGCTTTCGCCCTCATTATTCCCCCCTTTATCTTCATTTGAGGGCTCCAGGCAAGGTGCTAGCTCGAGCATCTTTTCTAGTACTGGATTGTCCAAACCCTCAGGAAGGGGGGCCGAACACCGAATCATCTTCACCTTTGTTAGCCAATCCTGGTCGAAGGGCGATTTCTCAGAATGATGTCATGATAAGTGAAAGACGGCATGTTCGGCTAGAGGATTACTTACTTGGTCGGCGGTGCGGTTGCTGCTCAGGCCCACGTCCTCGGTAGTATCCGGACACTCCATTTGAGGTCCGAAGAATGATTAATACATCTCCTTGTGCGTCAGGCCGAGGAAATTCTAAATAGTGTGCGGTCCTTCTAGGTTGAATTCCCACAAGCGGAGGGGCCGGCGTTTGCATGGCTGGACTCGACGAACCAACATGACTTGCATTACCATAACCAAACTAAAATCTCCTTCGAAGAGATCTCGGATGTGACCTTGCAATATGGGCACATCCTTGGCTGGAACCCATCTCAGCCCCCTGCTGATCTATGACATCAGTTGTGGTGGAGGGCCCGAGCAAAAGGCAGGGGAAGCTACCCACTTGGCATTTCTGGGAGCGGTGATGTAGAACCACTCCCGTTGCCATAATCCGAACACCTTTGGAAGGGCCCCTTTTGGCCACGGAGCTCCTGCAATCTTGCTTATTAATGCACCTCCGCACGCTGCATGCTGACCTTCGAACATCTTCGGCTTCACATCAAAGGTCTTGAGCCAGAGGCCCAAGTGAGGGGTAATGCGGAGGAAGGCCTCACATACGACAATAAAAGCGGCTATGTGTAGAAAGGAATCCGGGGCTAGGTCGTGGAAATCAAGCCCGTAATAGAACATCAAACCCCTTACGAAGGGATCCAGAGTGAGGCCTAGTCCTCGGAGGAAGTGGGAGATGAACACGACGTCTTCGTTGGGTTCAGGAGTAGGGACGACCTGCCCTCGGGCGGGCAGCCGATGTGAGACTTCGGCGGTCAGGTACCTTGCCTCCCTCAATTTCTTGATATCCTCTTCCGTGACGGAGGAGGGCATCCACCGGCCCTGGAGGCTGGATCCGGACATGATTGAAGATCCGAAGCACCTGACCTAGGCTTTGGGTGTTAGAACTCGAGGCGGGGGAAGGATTCGATTGAGCACGGGAGGAAAAAAGTAAAAGACTTGTCCCTTTATAAAGAGGGTGAATATCAAGCATCCTCCCCGTGGCCGTTTGGGACTTGCCTAAAATCTAGGAGTCCTAGGCGCGGTTGGGTTACCCACGCCCGTATTGATGAGGATCCCGTAATAAGGGGAACACGGTCTCTGCTTTGACAAGATGTGTCAAGAAACTGCCTTGCGTTATGTGCGGGGCTAGGTAGAGAAAAACGGTTCGAATAATTGTCGAGCCATGGCATGATGTCATGTTGCCTAAACGTGTCAACAGATTAGATTTGTGGAAATATTATTCTCTCTACGGTGGTATGTGGAAGTTATTTTGCAGGGTCGGACACTATCCTTTATTTAAACTCTTCTGTGGTGTATCTAGAGGAGGAACCCGCCTTGCAATGCCGAAGACAATACTGCGTGCGGGACTCATCGTCATTGAAGCCTGGTTCAGGGGCTACTGAGGGAGTCCGAGATTAGGGGGTCTCCGGACAGCCAGACTCTATCCTCTGGCCGGACTGTTGGACTATGAAGATACAAGATTGAAGACTTCGTCTCGTGTCCGGATGGGACTCTACTTGGCGTGGAAGGCAACCTAGGCAATACGGATATGTATATCTCCTCCTTTGTAACTGACCTTGTGTAACCCTAGCCCCCTCCGGTGTCTATATAAACCTGAGGGTTTTAGTCCGTAGGACAACAGACAATCATACCATAGGCTAGCTTCTAGGGTTTAGCCTCTCTGATCTCATGGTAGATCAACTCTTGTAATACCCATATCATCGAGAATAAATCAAGCAGGACGTAGGGTTTTACCTCCATCAAGAGGGCCCGAACCTGGGTAAACCATCGTGTCCCCTGCCTCCTGTTACCATCCGCCTTAGACGCACAGTTCGGGAGCCCCTACCCGAGATCCGCCGGTTTTGACACCGACACCAGTGGTCTTGTTAACCATCACCACTTGATGCTCCTTCTTGATTTCTAACTTTATGGCCTTAAGCACGAAAAACAGCTCCGGGATCATCTTCCCTTGCATGTTATAGTTCATCACGAAACTCTAGCAGCTTGGTGATAGTGACTGGAGGACTTCTTCCAATCACTCTCTTATCTGGAAGATTAACTCCCACTTGATTCAAGTGATTGAAGTACCCAGACATTTTGAGCACATGCTCACTGGCTGAGCTATTCTCCTCCATCTTGTAGGCAAAGATCTTCTTAGAGGTCTCAAATCTCTCAACACGGGCATGAGCCTGAAATACCAATTTCAGCTCTCGGAACATCTCAAATGTTCCATGGCGTTCAAAATGCTTTTGGAGCCCCGACTCTAAGCCGTAAAGCATGGCACACTTAACTATCATGTAGTCATCAGAACATGTCTGCCAGATGTTCAGAACATCCACAGACAATGCCAGAGGGGTTGGTACACCGAGTGGTGGATCAAGGACATAAGCCTTTTGTGTAGCAGTGAGCACAATCCTCAGACTACGGCCCTAGTACGCACAATTGCTTACAGTATCTTTCAACTTAGTCTTTCTCTAGGAACGTATTAAAACAAGGAGCTAAAGCGCGAGCTATTAATCCACAACATAGTTTGCAAAGACAATTTAGACTAGGTTCATGCTAATTAAGTTCATCTAGTCAAATTATTTAATGAACTCCCACTCAGATAGACATCCCTCTAGTCATCTAAGTGATACATGACCGAATCGAGTAGTCCGTGTCCGATCATCACGTGAGACGGACTAGTCATCAACGATGAACATCTCCATGTTGATCGCATCTACTATATGACTCATGTTCGACCTTTCGGTCTCTCGTGTTCCGAGGCCATGTCTGTACATGCTAGGCTCGTCAAGTCAACCTAAGTGTTTCGCATGTGTAAATTTGGCTTACACCCGTTGTATGTGAACGTTAGAATCTATCATAGCCGATCATCACGTGGTGCTTTGAAACAACGAACCTTTGCAACGGTGCACAGTTAGGGGAAACACTTCCTTGAAATTTTGTGAGGGATCATCTTATTTCACTACAAAAAAAGACACATCCGTGACATTTTGGGCCGAACGAATTTTTTTCCTGTCATACATATGACACTTCTTTGACGATAATTGTGACAAAACCCGGTATCATCATAGATGTGGTGGGCTCCTACTTCTAGGACAAAAAATCATGACAGAAAATGGGCTTTTCGTCCTGGGCAGGCCAGAGACGCAGCTGCATGACATTATTTGGGCCATCCATGACAAAAAAACCATGGTAGAAGCGAGGGGGGAAATTTCGAGGAGTTCCCGGTTATGGTGGGAGGTTGGGGGCCGAGCGATGCGCGTTTCTCTCGTACACGTACGCGTGTGTGTGTGACGCGTTGGCTCTAACTGAACCCGAGCGATTGCACTGCAGGCTACGCGTTACTGAACCCAAGCGATCGATCGATGGCTGTTAACTGAACCTGATCGAGCGATTCCTTCGCTACTGCTGCTAACTGAAGCCGATCGATGCTGCCTCTGGGATGAACAGTGAGCGTTGCGGGGGGGTTGGATGAATAGTGAGCGGTGGCGTTGCCTCTGGATGAACAAGACCCCGTGGTGTGGTGGAGGGCTGGATGAACAGTAGACGGTGGAGGGGTGCCCGTGGAGGGGTGGTTGAACAGGACCCCATGGTGTGGAGGGCTGGATGAACAGTAGACGATGGAGGGGTGCCCATGGAGAGGTGGTTGAACAACAGCCGGTGGAGTAGTGCATGGTGGAGGCTGGATGAACAGGAGCCCGTGGAGGCTGGAGGAGGTCGATGGTAGCCCGTGGAGGCTGGAGGAGGTCGACGGTGGAGATGAACAGTATCCAGTGGAGTCCCGTTTTGCGGTACGCCACACCCCTCCTGATGAACAGGACCCCCGTTTTGACCGTAGCGCTCCAACACAAGTCTGTTTCGTCCGTTTTGCGGTACGCCACACCCCTCCCGATCAACAGGACCCCCGTTTCGACCGTAGGAGGTCCATTTCGTCTGTTTTCCGGTATGCCACACCCCTCCCGATCAACAGGACCCCCGTTTTGACCGTAGGAGGTCCGTTTCCTCCGTTTTGTGGTACGTCGGACCCCTCCCGATCAACATGACCCTATTCTGAACATAGGAGGTCTGTTTTCTCCATTGTGCGGTACGCCAGGCCTCGTTTCCATCGCCTGTTCTGTCCAAGCCCTCCCAATGAACACGACCACGCATTCCGTTCCGACCTAGCCGGTTGGCTCCCACGCGTTCCGTTGCCTCCCCATGAACACGACGCATTCTGTTGCCTCCCCATGAACACGACGACGACGTTGTTTCTCCATTCCGACCCAGCCATGTACACGAGCCCTGGCCGTATGTATGCGCGAGTAGGCGTTCGAGACCCCGCCCATATGTACACATACGTGGCCGTATTTTCTTTCTTGCACCCTGGCCGTTGCACGTACGTGTACATGCTACGTCCGCGGCTCTACTACGACACGTACGCACCTCTACTACGACATGTGCACACCTCTACATCCACCAGTATATATGTACGTACACATTCGCGACCAGAATGACAACGCTACATACGCTTCGACCAGGTGGGTCCCGACTGTCAGGCACTTCCTTGCCTGCGAAGATGTAGCTGGTGGATCCCAGCAGTCAGGGGGGCGAATCGTTTTTTTGCCCGGACGCACTTCCTTGCGTGCGAAGATGTAGCTGGTGGGTCCGAGCAGTCAGGGGCAAACATTTTTTTCACGAAATACGGTGGCCCGTCCGGTGGATCCCCGCTGTCAGTGGAGGAATAATTATTTTGCACGTAATAAAGAGGCACTTCCTTGCTGCGGCCGTGGACCCAGCTGTCAGCCTCTCCACATACAGTCCATGTCTGATGGAAGCCATTCCTTGACCACGTTGACCACGCTGCGCCAAGAGCACCAGGGAGGTGGATGACGGCGGGGCCTAGGAAGGGGACGATGCGGAGCCGGGGAAGATGTGGCAGTGGATGCCCACGCGTAGAGGAGTACGAGGGTTCACTGGTTCGCTGCGGTGTGAGGCTGCCGTCGTCGTAGAATAACAGGGGGTGTGGGTGAGTAGAGGGATGGCCTGGCCAGCGGTGGGAGTAGTAGGGGGCGATGAGGCCTCCGCCGCATCGCAGCCGGCCACGGAAGGTAGGAGCACAAGGCACGACCAGCACTGGTTTGGGCGGCTGGAGCAAGAAGACCAGAGGTTGAATAAGCACTACAGCCGTTGGATGGACATCATACGGTCACTGGAGCTAGAATCGTGCATATTGACTAAGTTGACAAAGCCCTCCGCCCCCGTCAACTTAGTAGGCCCACAAGTCAGCCTGCCACTATACTGGGTCCCAGCTTACAGGGGGAGTATTCATTTTTTTTGTCCGTAATAAGGAGGCACTTCCTTGCGTGCGAAGATATAGCTGGTGGGTCCGAGCTGTCAGCGGCGGTAATGTTTTTTCATGAAATATAGAGGCCCTTTCGGTGGGTCCCTGATGTCAGGTGGAGGAATCATTATTTTGCGTGTAATAAGGAGGCATTTCCTTGCGTGCGGTCGTGGACCCAGCTGTCGGCCTCTCCACGTACATTCCACTTCAGATGCATGTCGGTCGTTGACCAAGTTGACCAGGCCGCACTGAGAGCACCAGGGCGGTGGATGACAGTGAGGCCTAGGAAGGGAACGACACGAAGGCAGGGAAGACTTGGCAGTTGTTTCCCACGCGGAGGGGAGTACGACTGTATGAGGGTTTACTGGTTCGTCTGCCGTCGCCGGAGAATAACAGCAGGTGTGGGTGAGTAGAGGGATGGCTAGGCCAGCGATGGGAGTACGGTGGGGCGGTGAGGCCTGCGCGGCAGCACAACCGGCTGCAGGGAGGAGGGAGCAGGCAGTACCGCCGACGCTTGTTTGAGCGGCTAGAGCAGGAAGAGCAGAGATTGAAGAAGCACGATGGCCGTTCGATGGACATTCAATAGTCACTGCTTGTGCGTCATCCTTTTTTTAGGAAAGCCTCAAATCTGTGGAAAACATCATACAACCCATCTGCCATTATTTCTAATAATTTACAACCCATTTGCTAATTCTTAAGGTTTTTTGGAGCCCATATTCTTTTTGTTAGCATTACAACCCATATTGTGGCCACGGTTAAAAAATTATACAAAATTTTGCATATTTCGGTGCGGTCCGAACTGTTTTTAATCCCGAAATTTTGACTCACATTCAAACTGATTTAAAAAATAAATGTATATCAATATAAAATCCAACAAATTCTCCACACATAAAAATTAATGTAATTTAAAATCTCGAAATGAAAAAAAGATATTTGAAACTAATTGTTGGTTTGATGTGTTTTAAAAATGTACAGCCCATTTCTCATTACTGATAGGCCATTTTCTCGGCCAGCCGAATGAAGCTCTCCTCATCTTGAAAGATTTGCAGCTCAACAGGCCTGACAAAGCAACTTACTTGGCAAATCACAAAAAACTGGGTTGAGGCCATGGACCCAGCTGTCAGCCTCTCCACGTACAGTACTCTTCCGATGGAAGCCGGTCGTTGACCACATTGACCACGCCGCGCCGAGAGCACCAAGGCGGTGGATGACAGTGAGGCCTAGGAAGGGGACGACGCAGAGCCGGGGAAGACGCGGCAGTGGATGCCCACACGGAGAGGAGTACGAGGGTTTGCTGGTTCTGCTGCGGCGTGAGGTTGCCGTCGCCGCAGAATAACAGGGGGTGTGGGTGAGTAGAGGGATACCCTGGGCCAGCGGTGCGAGTAGTAGGGGGCGGTGAGGCCTCCGCGGCATCACAGCCGGCCATGAGAGGGAGGAGCATGCAGCACGACCGGCGCTGCTTTGGGCGGCTGGAGCAAGAAGACGATAGATTGAAGAAGAATGTCGGCCATTGGATGTAAATCGAACGCCTTCTTAGGCTTCGACCTACTGGCCCACATGTCAGCCAGTCCATTTGTTTTTTTAGTCCATTTGGTGAGCTGGTTGAAACAATGATGTAGCATCTATGCAGCCCGTTTAAATCCCATTTGCATTTTTCTCGAAATCCATGGACTTGCTGGGCTGGGTGAAAATATCATGTTGGGCTAGACGGAGAAATGTTATAAAAATATAAACACATGATTGCGCGTTAGTAAAATCTTTGCAAGCTTATGTACGCAATCACTAGGAGTTAACTTGCCAAGTTATATATAAACAATTATTATTATTATTTTGTAAGAACTTTCAACTTACGAAATAAAATATCATTTTAATTTGATGAGTTAATAGTACGTGGGGTATTATTATTTTTTAGGCTAGATGTGGGACAGTTGAGTTGGTTCTAGGGGAAAGTACTGGGAGAAAACTCAGTTTACATCGAAAAAGAAAGTGGGGGAAAATTCAGAGACCTGCTGGGTCCACCTGAGGAGGGGAATATGTTGGGAGGAAGGATATTCAAAGCACGGAAACCGAGTGAACTAGTTTTTTTACGGACAAGTGAACTAGTTTACATACATAAGCAAATAGCCACTAAATAAGCAATCAGGTTAATGGGTTCTTAAAAGAAATATTTCGGATAAAACAGATAATTACGACACATAGGCTAATGCATGAAACACTCAGATGATAAAGGTGCTTATAAACAGATAAAGTACAACATCTAGACCTTCCTGGCATGCTTGATCATGACGCTGCGGCTGTCCGTGTACTCGTCGGTTACGAGAAGCAGACACGCCCTCATGTGCAAGATCTGCATGTACATGTTGTAGAATGTGTATGCGTCCTTGGCCGCGTAGGTTATGTAGGCTAGATTCAGAGGTACCTCCCACGTGTTCCGGTCATCTTCTTTCATGTTAGCATATCAGGGGTCAATGATGGTCTCAACGAGGTCAACCACGGAGTCCTTCTCCTGCCCGTTGCTAATGATCTTGTATTGCTTTTGGATGTCGACAAGCTTGTTGCACCAGATGGCCGAATCGCCGCGTTCTTCCTTCTCTCCACCATAGCGAAGGTGCAGTCGGCGCTGCCGATGAAACGGGCGAATGCTCCAGAACCTGGTGCAGCCATAGGACTGAGGTGAGGCAGAGCTTCACCGAGTCCGTATCATTGGTGTACATCACATTCAACTTGGTGCAGCCATAGGACTGAACGGCGAACTCAAAGGGGAACTCCTCGCTGAAGCCCATATCCAGTAGGCTCACCCCTCGGATCACCATTGGAGTCTCTTCGAGTGAACAAGTGTGTAGGCAGCGGCAGTAGTTCGTTTTTCAGCTCTTGGGGAACTGGATTCAACAGTAAGCTCAGTGTGTACAGGCGACAATAGTTACTACCCGTCCCTCGTCCGCTGCACGCCCGGCAGAAGATGCACCCTCGGCCACACGTCGGCTCATGAGCGGGTCTGTATTGGTACTGTAATAACAGGAGTTAGTGGTCACTTTACTTAAATTTAATTAGCTTTAATAGAAATTTATACTTAAAACAAGCAATGCATTCGCTCGTTCTATCAGTGCCACAGGATCAACATGCACAACAATTAGAATTATTATTCTCAGGACGCACACGATCAGCACAATTATGCACACAAATGTGACACGTTCCCTCCCAGAACCAAGAGCCTTCTTGAGAGAAGCTCCGATTTGCAAGAAGCTTATACCAAAATTTGTTCCTATTCGGCCCATTTTTTTACCATGGCATGGTACTACCATGACATGACACCATGCCAAGTTTCATGATTTTAAAACCAAGTTTCTCAATGTTCTCGGCTGAGCCACGATGCCCAGATGTTTGAATTTTATTCTCATTTTTTGCATGGGACCTACTCCCTCCTTCCATCTATATAGGGTCTAATGTGTTTTTCAAGACAGCCTTTGACTATTGACAAGATTAATAGCACATGAGATGTATACTATGAAAATTATATTATTGGAAGCTCCTTTGACATACAAATTTGAAGGTATGCTTTGTGTAAGTTGCATGTCATATATTATTGCTCTAACGTTTGGTCAAAGTTAGCCTCGAAAAATGCATTAGGACCTATATAGATGGAAGGAAGGAGTAGAAATTCACCCGAGGACACAAATGTGATTTTTCAACCAACTTTGGTGCACGGGAGCATGTGCTTGTAGTTCAAATTTGAATTATGCACATTAAATGACCAAAAACTCAATAAATGTGTAAATAAGGCCAAACGAAGCCGGGGTTCCAAAATTTAACAGGGCACTCATGTAGTTCTATGTTGCCTTTGTAAATAAACTCAAGGGGGACAACGTATATCATTTTGCACTCAAAGGTGGCACGTTCCCTCTCAGAACCACGAGCCTTCTTGAGAGAAGCTTCAATTTGCAAGAAGCTTATACCAAAATCTGTTCCTATTCGGCCAATTTTTTACCCCAACATGGTAGTACCATGACATGACATCCATGCCAAGTTTCATGATTTTCAAACGTGTTTTGGATTTACAAGAATTTTAAAACCAAGTTTCTCAATGTTCTTGGCCGAGCCACGATTCCCAGATGTTTTAATTTTATTCTCATTTCTTGCATGGGACCTAGAAATTCGCCCGAGGACACAAATGTGATTTTTCAACCAACTTTGGTGCACGAGAGCATGTGCTTGTAGTTCAAATTTGGCATATGCACATTAAATGACTAGAAACTCAATTAATGTATAAAAACAACAAACGAACCCGGAATAATTCCAAAATTTAACAAGGCACTAATGTAGTTCTATGTTGCCTTTGTTAACAAACTCAAGGGGGGCAGCGTATATCGTTTCACACTCAAAGGTGGCACGTTCCCTCTTAGAACCACGAGCTTCCAAATCGGCCCAATTTTTTACCACAACATGTTAGTGCCATGACATGACACCATGCCAAGTTTCATGATTTCCAAGCGAGTTTTGGATTTACATGAATTTAAAATCAAAGTTTCTCGATGTTCTTGGCCGAGTCATGACGCCCAGATGTTTGAATTTCATTCTCATTTCTTCCATGGGACCTAGAAATTCAACCAAGGACAGACATGTGATTTTTCAACCCACTTTGGTGCACCGGAGCATGTGCATGCAATTCATATTTAGATTATGCACATTAAAACTCCAGAAACTCAATTAATGTATAAAAAGGCCAAATGAACCCAAAATAATTCCAAAATGTAACATGGCACTCATATAGTTCTATGTTGCCTCTGTAAATAAAATCAGGGCGGAGGCAGCGTATATCGTTTCGCACACAAAGGTGACACGTTCCCTCTCGGAACCACGAGGCTAGTTGAGAGAATCTCCGGTTTTGCAAGAGGCTTATACCAAAACTTGTCCCAATTTAGCCAAAAATTATACGTATGAAAATAGGGTTTAGATTATCCCAAACATATCGCTACCTAGACCAATAATGTACTATGATTTGAATTCAACATAAAATGGATACAAATATTTGAATTGAAGAGCGTATGGTACATGTAGTTCATAGTGAAATATGATTACTGCTATATGTATGTTTTTTGTTATCAAGATAATATTTAAATTATTGTATAACTTGACAACAATCGTATTCAACTAAGGAAAATTGATTCAAATTTAGTCCATATGGTAGACGACAATATATATGTTCACATGGTGGAGTAAAATGTTCATATATGATGGAAGATCAAAATGTACGACTACATCAATTATAAACCGCAAGATCACCTAACGATATATTCGAATTCAACATAACATGGATTCAAAAATTGAGATTCGAGATCATGGCATCTGTAATCATATAAAAAGGGACATTACTCTTTCTTTGGTGGGAATTGATTTGTTTTTTGTTGTTGTTGAGGGAAGTGAGAATCGATTTGGTACTGTGCAGGGTAATCTTGATCTCCTGATTTTTTTACATTTTTCTTGTAGTTTTCTCAATGGCATCTATAGCAATATAGTAAAAGGGGACATGACTCTCTTGTGTCTTGTATGAATTGTTTTATTTACACGTTAAGTTTGTTCTGCCGAACAAGGAATCCGCACCTTGTTATCCCGAAATTTTCAAGCTCGAGTGTCTTTTGTCTCACCTGCTTCGAAACTCCCGCTTCTTCAACCCGCGTCGCGCCTTGTTATCCCGAAATTTGGACGCGCGCGAGAACTCCCTTCTCATCCGAAATCGCTCCTGCAGCCTAGACACACGAAATCCCCCTTCTACCCCTTAGCCGAAAATGAAGCTCCACGTCGCGGTGTCAAAACGGGTGGGGGTACGCTGGTAACTTACCCTACATTTCGGACAAGCGCGTCCCTAAGCTTGGCTCCCCCTCCCCCTTCACCCCCCCATTCGTACACCGAGGCCGCCAAAACCCGCGAAACCCCACGCTCCTCCTCGGCCTCCCGACCGCCGCCCAGCCGGAGACTCTTCCCCGACTACGTCGTCCACCGCAACAGCTCGCCGTCCCTCATCCACCACACCGGATGAGGATCCATTGTCGATCTCGTTGTCCTGCTAGATCAGCTGCCCCGTCCTCCACCTCCAAGGAGCTGCCCAGACGTTCGCCTCGTCTATCGCGCCACCTCAATCCCCACAGCGCCGTCTTGACCTGCCCCACCGGAACCACAGCACCCTCACCAATTCCTCTGATGAAGCCGAGGCCAACTCGGCGCCACCAAGGAGGTTCTGCACTCACTGCTGCATTTTATCTTTTATTCGATCTCACGGGCTGCCAGTGCTCGATACCGAGCAGACATGGCGTGTCTCCATCGACGGCGCCGTCGCCGGCCACATCATCCACGGCATCTCTCCCCCATGTCGTTGCTTCCTCGGCGGCGACTTCCACAACGGCACTAGCTACAGCTGCTCCGGCTCTCGCTCACGCTGCGGCTCTGTTCTTGCTGTCAGTCGCGCTGCTACACTGCTCCTGCTTTCGTTCGTGCTGCTGCTCTGCTCTTGCTTGCGCTGCTGCTGCACGACCTACGGCAGCTACAGGAGTTGCTGCTTTAGCACTCGCTCGCGGTGCTACTGCACGACTTGCTCTCTGCTAGTGCATTCCCTGCTCGAGCGTCTGCTGATTTAGATCACTGCTTCTCCGCTACTAGTGCTCGAACGCCCTAAACATCTATTGCAATGCTCTGTTACTAGTTCAATCAGTTTCAACAGTAAAATTCAGTTTCGACTGTGAAGTTCATTTTCTTCAGTTAAGTTCAGAGTGAACAGTACTTACAACATCTGTCGGAGCGGCTGTGGCGCAGCTGATGCGTTTTAAACCTATCACTTTTTGGTGATGTATTTTACATCATCTATTCGAGATGATATTAGGGTCCCACTTCAGATTAACATTGTCTGTCTTGTCATGCTTCAGCCTCGTTGTCGTACACCTTAGCAGAGCTGCTCCAACGACGGAACCGTCCATCACAGCGGAGCAGTACCCTCGGCACCGTTTCCAGAGGCCTCGGATCTTCTTCCCCACCTCCGATAGTCACACCAGCATCATCACCATCCTCCACATCCAACCCAATGATGCTGAGGTCCACAAGACTATGCCAAAGAGGTTGTACACTCGTCGCATCACTTTGTTTCTCCATTCCTCTGTTCTTCCAATTCATCTGAGCCAAACACACAGGTTGACTGAAATCCTATGTTTCCAAATGCTCTGTTTTGCACGTGCATTCCTATCCTATTCCTGTGTTTTTCCTGTCCTTGCATTTATAGAATCCTCCAATTCTAAGGAGCCCTTACAGATTTACTTCATTTTCAGATAGGCGTTAAAGAAAACTCTGTGTGCTATGTCCTGCTCCTGCCATGCCGTCATCCACCCCACCTGAGGTGCACCATCGACAGAAGCGTTCACTATAGCAGAGATCCCCCTGCAGACTTCCTTTCGCCGCCTCAGATCATCCTCCCCGTTGTCGGCAGCCACGCTAACTGCATTACCATCATCGACTAAGCAGATGAACCTGAGGACTACACAATTCTGGAAGAGAGGTCTTAGTCTTTCGTGTTTGCTTACGTTATACATCGGTTATTATTACCTGCTACTTTATCGTTCAATCTTGAGTTTTGAATTGCCCATGGGTCTCATATCGAGCCAGCAACGAATAGTATCTGTCTACTATCTGGTTCATCTGGGGTCTTCTGTGTGGTCCATGTTGGGTGGGCAACAAACAATAGATGATCCATTGTCTATCTTTTTAAACTGAAGCTATAATCTACCTACTATCATTAGTTTTGGATCCATCCACTCGTTTGCTACCATCAGTATTGATTTTTGCATGCACCCCTTAGGCCTTACAAAATCTAACTATTTTTTTATTATGCATGTCAGATATTGTACACAATCGTACTGAACATGTAGAGAAAAAGAGAAGACCGTTGCGTGCGTATAATGTCATGTAGACGCCGCTCCATGGTGGGCGAAGTGCCCCCCCTCCTACATTTCCAGATTGTATTCCAGAGGAAGATAACTGTTCAGATGGAGATTCAGAAGGAGCCGACCACGCATGTTTACCACCTGAGGTGTTTGCTCTAACCTGGCATGCTGATGTTGGTCATATCATGCATATGGCGCCTTGCATTGCTTACATTATGCATCTTATATGTCATCAGCTTAGTTTAGATTTGCTTTGTGAATGCCACCTGTTTGGTTTCTATATCATACTCCCACCATTCCTAAATATTTGTCTTTTTCGAGATTTCAACAAGTAACTACATACGGAACAAAATGAGTGAATCTACACTCTAAAATATGTCTATATACATCCGTATGTGGTAGTCCATTTGAAATATCTAAAAATACAAATATTTAGGAACGGAGGGAGTATATGGGAATTATGCAATGCCATCTTCTTTATCCAGTCATCATATACGTGAATCATGCAATGCCATCCTGTTTAGCCAGTCATCGTATATGTGAATTGTATCGTGCCATATTTTTTTCCATAATGTATTCCATTTGTCAACAATGTTTATACATTCATCTACTCTTCCTGTGCATCAGCCATTTGAGTCGGTCATGGGAAATCTGGAGTGAAAACAAGGTCTTCTGAGCAGTCAGTGCTACCTGTCGATGCAGATTTCTTGCTGGTTACAGATAGCTCCTTAGAGGAGGATTCAGAGAGAGAGATGACCAGTTGTATCCCCCCCCTCGAGGTGCATGCTCTAACTTGGCTGGGTTATATTGTTCATATCATGCATATGGTGTCTTGCATTGCCATGCCATCTGCTTAGATTAGACATGCTTTGTGTGAATGCCTCATGTTTTCTTTCTATATCAGATATGTGAATTATGCAATGCCATGTTTTTCAGCCAGTTATCATATATGTGAATTATATGCACCGCCATGGAGCCAGGCATCATATATGTGAATTATCTCATGCCATCTTTTTTTCATTACTTATTCCATTTGTCGACAATCTGTGTATATTGAACTACTCTTCATGTGTATTAGCCATTTGAGCCGGTTATGGAAAAATCTGGAGTGAAAACAAGGTCTTCAGAGCAGGCAATGGTACCTGTTGAAGCATATATCTCGATGGTTACAGGGATCTCCTCAGAGGAGGATTCAGAGACAGATGACCAGTCCTATATCCCACCTGAGGTGTATGCTCTAAGTTGCAATGTTTATATTTCTCATATGATGCATATGGTGTCTTACATTGCTTAGTTTAGACATCATATGCACAATATTGAATTCTATTTGCTTAGTTTAGAGATCATACATGCGAGTGCCAGCTGCTTAGTATATGAATCAATTATGTCAATTATATCATGCCATCATGTATACTTAGACAATATGTATGTGAATTATTTCATCCCAACCTATTTTAGAAAGACATCATATAGTTTTTCCATGTCATCCTGTTTAGGTACTCATCATATGTTGAATTATGCCATTATATCCTGTTAGGTTATCCATCATATATCTGAAACAGTGTCATGCTATCCTGTTTAGTTAGGCATCATATATGTGAAATTGTGTCATGATGTCCTGTTTGGTTAGACAACATATATGTGAATTACCACATCTGTCTATCATACAATGTCTGTACATTCAATTTCTTTTCTTGTTTATCAGCCATTTGAATTGGAGGGGGTGATGACAGTATCTAAGGGAGCAAAAACCCGTTCTTCACAAAATACAGTGCTACCCCTCGATGCAAATAGAACCATGGTTGTACTGGCCCACAAACTAGCCCCACCACACATAATCGAGAATCTTCCAGATTGCACACTTACACTGTTGGGCAGAGAACCAGCTACAACCCATCTAACCGCAACCCCAGCGGATAGTAACCCACTTATAGTTGACAAAGCACCATGTCCACCACAGAGTACCCCCACATGAGCAGTTTGTAAAGCTACTACAGTGCCCAAAGCACGAAGACCACCACAGCTAACCCAAACTCCATGTTTAAAGCAGAAGAGCAATTGTTCTCAGGTCAGATTTCGTAGCTATGGTCCATACTCCTTTGCTATTGCATCACTGTATTTACTCATACCAACTACTTTCGAATTTGAAGGATCCAATTGAGACTCCAATGGTGCGACAGGTATGTTTTAAACCTATTTCTTTAACTGGATTGCTGTTCTAACTTCTTGCTCTATGTTGATTTCAGTTTAAGTTGTATAAACAGTTATGTTCTCATGTGATGCACATTACAAGTGTTGCCAATGTTGTGTAGTTTCTCACACTTATATTCTGTCTATGATGCTGTGTCTTAAAAATATATGAGTTGAACTGTGTCTCTATCTTGATTAGGGAACATAAACTAGAATGATATGGACAATACAGTGACCATAGTACATAGATATATGTTTGTTTCATGCTGTTATCCTGTCCACCTTACTAATGAACCGGTTTATCAAAATGAGTTTCGTATACTACAAGCTAAACATGTGATGTGTCTGCTTGTTTCTCTTGTAGTATGCAAACAGAATATTGGAGAAGAGCACCCCACTATGCAATGGTAGAGAAAGTAATGCATATAAGGTTCAAGATAGTGAGACAACCCTGTTGGTCTCCAAGAAAGGCGATAAAAACGATCTTGTAGACAGTGAGAAAACCCCACAGTCCTGTATTGATGTAGTGTTCGAGTTACTGGCCAGTACCGCTGGCACAAGCTCTTCGAACTCACTGCCTGAATCACTTCGGCTGCTTCGGTCTCAGCTACAAGCTGAAAGGCATCAGTCAGCTGTGCTGCGGCAAGAAGCCGAAGGACTGAGGAAGTCCCTACATAATTCAGATGCGTACTTTCTTGTGCAACAGCAAGCGCTGGAGGATATAAGCGCCAAACAAGAGAAAGTTAATAAGCTTGCTAAGCATATTGCCAGCATTATGGGTACCCAGGATATTGTTTCTTGAACTCTTCTGAAGTGGTTTCAGTTCTGGACTTGTTTTGCTACGGCGTTTATATGCTGCTTTGTTCCCTATATTTGCACTGGTGGCGAACTTTGATGCCCAGTGGATGTAATATGTGTAATAGCCATGATAGCCTAGCATAAGTTGCTTGCTTATTTATTTCCTTGTTGTCTTGTTTA
The DNA here is from genome assembly GCF_002162155.2 of Triticum dicoccoides. Lineage (NCBI taxonomy): Eukaryota > Viridiplantae > Streptophyta > Magnoliopsida > Poales > Poaceae > Triticum > Triticum dicoccoides. The sequence goes on along the minus strand of NC_041382.1, from coordinate 708,303,715 downwards.
TTTGTTTGCTTGTAGTCAGTGCAGTTCTTTTTCTGCGGTTTGCTAGTGGCTGCAATAACCTATTTTTTAAAACTAGGCCACAATAACCATGGGCTAATATTTACTGTAGTGACACTGGGCCTCCTACGGGCCGTAGAAACAGTGGGCCTTCTACGGGCCGTAGAAACAGTAGGCCTTCTACGGGCTGTAGAAACAATGGGCCTTCTACGGGCCGTAGAAACAATGGGCCTTCTATGGTCCGTATCATCAATGGGCCTTATACGGGCCGTATGATCGATTGGCCAAACATGGGCCAATAATAGGCCGCATTATGGCCGTAAAAGGGCTAGAGTTGGAATCGTCCGTTCATGGGCCGACCATAATGGGCCATCGTTAATAGGCCATATTTGATGACGCTATGAAAACGGCCCAACGTATTAACGGACCAAAAATAAGCCGACTATAACCACGGGATGAATTTGGCCCACAAGCAGAAAATGACAGTAACGGGCCGTAAGTAAACGAATGGTGGAAATAAGCCCAAGAATAAATGGGCTCTGAGAAGGCCGAAAGATAACATGGGCTGGAAACGGCCCAACGGAATAACGAGCCGTTAATGGGTATAAAGTGATACACTGTTCATTACGGGCCAGTTTCACCACGGGCCGTTAATGGGTGTAAAGTGATACACTGTTCATTACGGGCCAGTTTCACCATGGGCCATTAATAGGCCAAGAGTTACATAGGGCCTCATATGGGCCGAAAGACATCATGGGCCATACATGGGCCAGAAGTGAAAATGGGCTGGAATCATATTGGATGGCCCAGATGACGCTATTGGGCCTAATTCGGATAGGGCGTAACGGGCCTTGGGTTAGCAGGTTGTAAATGGGCTATATGCGAACATGCCGTTAACAGGCTTTCCATGGGCCGGCCCGCCACCTTTTGACCAAGTCAAATGGGCCGGCCTTTTCACATGAATGGGCCTCTGTTGGGTCGTGCCACGTGTCGACGTATCATAGGCGCCTTCTGTCCAATGAGTGGATGACATCTGTCCCAACGATGAGCCGGCATGTGTTTCCTCCAGCCAATGATGATTTTACACGTGGAAAATCCCCATTGGTCGGGGCTGTTAATGGGTTACCGGATCCAAAACCCGACCCGATAGCTTAATGGCGTTCCGTTACGTTGGATGCCACATGTCGGTCACCCTTGACGAAAGCACTTCTGTGACGCGCGATTTATCGTCATGGAAGTGCACACTTCCATGATGATAATTTTGGTAATGTCATGGAACACATCTACGACAACACAGGTATGACTATCTTTATTCTGTCATAAAATCGTCATGGATGTACATGCATGAAAAAAAACGCGACCTACTGTGACAAACACGTATCATCACGGAACTGTATTTTTTTGTAGTGTTTATGCTACCGTCGTTCTAAGCAAATAAGATGCAAACATGATAAACATCACATGCAAATCATAAAGTGACATGATATGGCCAATATCATCTTGCGCCTTTTGATCTCCATCTTTGAGGCGCGGTATGATCACCTTCGTCACCGGCATGACACCATGATCTCCACCATCGTGTCTTCATGAAGTTGTCTCGCCAACTATTACTTCTACTACTATGGCTAATGGTTAGCAATAAAGTAAAGTAATTACATGGCGTTTTTCATTGACACGTAGGTCATACAATAAATTAAGACAACTCCTATGGCTCCTGCCAGTTGTCATACTCATCGACATGAAAGTCATGACTCCTATTACAAGAACATGATCAATCTCATACATCACATATATATAATTCATCACATCCTTTTGTCCATATCACATCACATAGCATACCCTGCAAAAACAAGTTAGACGTCCTCTAATTGTTGTTGCATGTTTTACGTGGCTGTTATGGGTTTCTAGCAAGAACGTTTCTTACCTACGCAAAAGCCACAACGGTGATATGCCAATTTCTATTTACCCTTCATAAGGACCCTCTTCATGGAATCCGATCCGACTAAAGTGGGAGAGACAGACACCCGCTAGCCACCTTATGCATCAAGTGCGTGTTTGTCGGTGGAACCAGTCTCACGTAAGCATACGTGTAAGGTCGGTCCGGGCCGCTTCATCCCACAAGCTGCCGAATCAAGATAAGACTAGTAACGGTAAGCAAATCGACCAAATCATCACCCACAACTACTTTGTGTTCTACTCGTGCAAAGAATCTACGCATGGACCTAGCTTTGATATCACTGTTGGGGAACGTAGTAATAATTCAAAAATTCCTATGTGTCACCAAGATCAATCTAGGAGATGCTAGCAATGAGAGAGAGAGAGAGAGGGAGGGAGTGCATCTTCATACCCTTGAAGATCGCTAAGCGGAAGCGTTACAAGAACACGGTTGATGGAGTCGTAATCGCGGCGATTCAAATCGTGGAAGATCCGATCTAGCACCGAACGGACGGTGCTGATAGATCTCCAACGTATCTACTTTTCCAAACACTTTTGCCCTTGTTTTGAACTCTAACTTGCATGATTTGAATGGAACTAACCCGAACTGACGCTGTTTTCAGCAGGATTGCCATGGTGTTATTTTTGTGCAGAAATAAAAGTTCTTGGAATGACCTGAAAATTAATGGAGATTATTTTTTGGAATATATAAAAAATATTGGCGAAAGAATCAAGGCCAGGGGGCCACACCCTGTCCACGAGGGTGGGGGCGCGCCTACCCCCCTGGCCGCGCCCCCTGCCTCGTGGGCCCCCTGGTGCTCCTCTGACCTCAACTCCAACTCTATATATTCATGTTCGGGGAGAAAAAAATTAGGGAGAAGGATTCATCGCGTTTTACGATACTGAGCCGCTGCCAAGCCCTAAACTCTCTCAGGAGGGCTGATCTGGAGTCCATTCGGGGCTCCGGAGAGGGCAATACGTCGTCATCGTCATCATCAACCTTCCTCCATCACTAATTTCATGATGCTCACCGCTGTGCGTGAGTAATTCCACCGTAGGCTTGCTGGACGGTGATGGGTTGGATGAGATTTATCATGTAATCGAGTTAGTTTTGTTAGGGTTTGATCCCTAGTATCCATTATGTTCTGAGATTGATGTTGCTATGACTTTGCTATGCTTAATGCTTGTCATTAGGGCCCGAGTGCCATGATTTCAGATCTGAACCTATTATGTTTTCATAAATATATGTGAGTTCTTGATCCTATCTTGCAAGTCTATAGTCACCTATTATGTGTTATGATCCGTTAACCCCGAAGTGACAATAATCGGGATACTTACCGGTGATGACCGTAGTTTGAGGAGGTCATGTATTCACTATGTGTTAATTCTTTGGTCTGACTCTATTAAAAGGAGGCCTTAATATCCCTTAGTTTCCCATAGGACCCCGCTGCCACGGGAGGGTAGGACAAAAGATGTCATGCAAGTTCTTTTCCATAAGCATGTATGACTATATTCGGAATACATGCCTACATTACATTGATGAACTGGAGCTAGTTCTGTGTCACCCTATGTTATAACTGTTGCATGATTGATCGCATCCGACATAATTCTCCATCACCGATCCATTGCCTATGAGCTTTTCATATATTGGTCTTCGCTTATTTACTTTTTCGTTGCTACTGTTACAATCACTATAAAACCAAAACGGCTACTGTTACTTTTGCCACCGTTACCACTACTATCATATTACTTTGCTACTAAATACTTTGCTGCAGGTATTAAATTTCCAGGTGTGGTTTAATTAACAACTCAGCTGCTAATACTTGAGAATATTCTTTGGCTCCCCTTGTGTCAAATCAATAAATTTTGGTTGAATACTCTACCCTCGAAAACTTTTGTGATCCCCTATACTTGTGGGTTATCAAGACTATTTTCTGGCGCAGTTGCCGGGGAGCATAGCTCTATTCTTTGAGTCACTTGGGATTTATATCTGCAGATCACTATGAAGAATTCGAAAGATCAAAGAACCAAGATTTTTCCCTCAACTACGAGGGGAGGTAAGAAACTGCCATCTAGCTCTGCACTTGATTCACCTTCTGCTTTGAGTAAACTTGTGACACCTACACATGCTATTGATTCTGATAGGTTGCATGTTATTGATGATGCCACTTCTGCTTTGCATGATATTTATGATGAAACTACTTCTATGCTTGATACTACTGTGCCACTAGGTGAATTTATTGATGAACAACTTGCTAGGGCTAGAGAGAATGAAATTATTGAAACTGATAATATTGATGAAAGTGATGATGAAGATTCTCCCCCTAGATATGAATTGCCTGTTGTGCCTGAGGGTTATGTTATGGATGAAGAAACTGCTAGAGACTTCTTAGCTTGCAATCATAGATCTGATCTTAAGAAATTATTAGCTAAGCTTAAAGAAAAATCCTTGAATGCTAGAATAAAACATGACCCTGCTTTTGCTACTTCACCTATCTTTATTACCGATAAGGATTATGATTTCTCTGTCGATCCTGAGTTAATTACTTTGGTTGAATCTGATCCTTTTTATGGCTATGAATCTGAAACTATTGTGGCACATCTTACTAAGTTAAATGATATAGCCACCTATTCACTCATGATGAGAAAACTCGCTATTACTTTATCCTTAAGTTATTTCTGTTCTCATTAAAGGGTTATGCTAAAACATGGTTTAATTCTCTTGATCCTAGTTGTGTGTTTAGTCCCTAGGATATGATTTATTACTTCTTTGCTAAATATTTCCCCGCTCATAAAAAACAAGCTGCCTTAAGGGAAATATATAATTTTGTGCAAATTGAAGAAGAGAGTCTCCCACAAGCTTGGGGGGAGGCTTCTCCATTTACTTAATGCTTTGCCTGATCATCCTCTCAAGAAAAATGAAATACTTGATATCTTTTATAATGGACTAACTGATGCTTCCAGAGACTACCTGGATAGTTGTGATGGTTGTGTTTTCAGGGAAAGAACTGTTGATCAAGCTGATTTGCTATTGAATAATATGTTGAGTAATGAAAATGATTGGACACTTCCTGATCCACCTCCTAAGCCAACTCCGAAGAAAAGGGGTATTCTATTTCTCAGTCCTGAAGATATGCAAGAGGCAAAGAAATCTATGAAATAAAAAGGTATTAAAGTTGAAGATGTTAAGAATTTACCGCCTATTGAAGAAATACATGGTCTCGATAACCCGGCACAGGTAGTAAAGGTGAATTCTCTCTATAGATTTGATGAAGGTGATATTCCTCGTTATAAGTCTGCTAGCCAATGCTTAGATGAGTTTGATAATTTTATTGTTAAACAAGAAAACTTCAATGCTTATGTTGGTAGACAATTGAAACGTAATGCTAATATGCTTGAACACTTGAGTGATTATATGTCTAGAGTTAAAGGTGAACTTAAACTTATTAGTAAACATGCTTCTATGGTTACCACTCAAGTAGAACAAGTACTTAAGGCTCAGAATGATTTTCTCAATGAGTTAAATAATAAGAAAAATGATAATGCTGTTAGAGTTATGACTAGAGGGGGTAAAATGACTCAGGAACCTTTGTATCCTGAGGGCCATCCTAAGAGAATTGAGCAAGATTCTCAGAGAACTAATGTTGATGCACCTAGTTCTTCTAAGGGAAGAAAAAGAAAAATGATAGGACTTTGCATGCTTCCAGTGAACCTGTTGTTAACACACCTGAGAATCCCAATGATATTTCTATTTTTGATGTTGAAACACAATCTGGTAATGAACATGAACCTAGTGATAATGTTAATGATGATGTTCATGTTGATGCTCAACCTAGCAATGACAATGATGTAGAGATTGAACCTGCTGTTGATCTTGATAACCCATAATCAAAGAATCAGTGTTATGACAAGAGATACTTTGTTGCTAGGAAGCACGGTAAAAAAGAGAACCATGGGTTCAGAAACCCATGCCTTTTCCTCCTAAACCATCCAAGAAAAAGGATGATGAGGATTTTGAGTGCTTTGCTGAAATGATTAGACTTATCTTTTTGCGTATGCGTTTGACTGATATGCTTAAAATGAACCCTTATGCTAAGTATATGAAGGATGTTGTTACTAACAACAGAAAGATACCGAAAGCTGAAATTTCCACCATGCTTGCTAATTACACTTTTAAGGGTGGAATACCAAAGAAACTTGGAGATCCAGGAGTACCAACTATACCATGCTCCATTAAAAGAAACTATGTTAAAACTGCGTTATGTGATCTTGGAGCCGTTGTTAGTGTTATGCCTCTCTCTTTATATCATAGACTTGATTTGAATAAGTTGACACCTACTGAATATCTTTGCAAATGGCTGATAAATCAACTGCTATACCTGCCGGTATTTGTGAGGATGTGCCTATTGTGGTTGCAAACATTACTATTTTAATGGACTTTGTTATTCTTGATATTCCCGAGGATGATAGTATGTCGATTATCATTGGTACACCCTTTTTGAATACTGCAGGGGCCGTTATTGATTGCAACAAAGGCAATGTCACTTTTCATGTTAATGGTAATGAGCATACGGTACACTTTCCGAGGAAACAACCTCAGGTCCACAGTATCAATTCTATTGGAAAATTTTCAACGATTACTATTGGAGGTTTTGAATTTCCTCTTCCTACTGTCAAGAAGAAATATGATATTCTTATTGCTGGGGACATGCATATCCCCGTTGAGGTAACCTAGTGTTATTCGAAAATTCTCCGGTTTCATGTTATTCGAAAAGAGTTTGTTAAAAAGACTTGATCAATCTTGTTAATAGATTCCTTTTGATGAGCATGAGATGGATGAATTTAGAAAGCACAACTCTCTGTACCCTCTTTTTACTTTCTGTTATTTGTACTAAATAAAGAAAAAATAGTATTTTCTGTCTGCTTTCTAAATTATCCTTGCAATAAAAAAATACCCCAAAAATAAAAGTTCTCCAAATGCCTGAAAATTTAATATGATTTTTTCTAGAACATTTGAGAATATTTGGCACTGAGAACACACCAGGGGGACCCACTACGTGCCCACGAGGGTGGAGGGCATGCCCACCCACCTATGCGCGCCCCCTGCCTCGTGGACCCCACGTGGGTCCCCTCCACTTATCTTGCACCCACACACTTCGTCTTGCTCCAGAAAAAAATCATCCACCAGCTCAAACCCGAGTTCTTGCTCATCTTGCTGCCATTTTCGATCTCCTTGCTCAAAGCTCCATTCACAAAACTGCTTTGGGGGATTGTTCTTCGGTATGTGACTCCTCCAATGGTCCAATTAGTTTTTCTTCTAGTGCTTTATTTATTGACAATTTTTGCTGCTTAGGTGGCTCTGTTCTTGAGCTTGCATGTCAAATTTATGTGGTCAAAGGTAGTTTTAATGGATGACATAGCCTTTAGGCACTTGTAGGAGTAGTTGCTATCAATCTTGTTGAGTTTGGTTCACTTTTATTTTGAGTTACTAAAAATTTCAGAAATTTTTCAGAGAAAGAAATATGTTTAGGAAAATGTACCAAGGTGGTTCCTCAAGGAAGCAAGGACCAAGGCCCATGATACGTGAGCCAGACCATGAACTACCAAGAGAAGCTCACATGCGTCCTTGTTAATGGCCGTCAGAAAATTTCATGGTCTAGGCAGGAATTAAAGAGGAATTTGAAGCATATGTGCATAACGCTGATCTTGAGGGCTTCGTGGCAGATAAGTGCCCTCGGTACTACTACCTAACTGATTCCTTTGTGAGAAGATTTAAATTTACATCATCACGCAATTCTCAAACTATCCTGTTTGATCTTTACAATAAATCTTATACCATGGACTTAGAAGATTTTAATACTGCTTATAAACTCCCGTAGTGGGGTAGTGCTAGTGAGCCTCGCAAATCTGAATATAAAGACTTTCTTGCTAGTATAACTATAGGGGAATCTAGGGAGATCACGCAAGCTACCATAGGGAGCATTCATTTTCCTGCCATACATTATTTTGGTCCCCTTATAGGTAGATGCATTAACGGTAAGGACGAGGCATGTCACGTGTGTGTTCCCGATCTTAGTGTTCTCAAGAGTGCTGTATTAGGAGATAGACAATATAACTTGGGGGCCATTGTTGCACGTAGGTTGCATAATAATAGTATTAATGGAGATTTCTTTGGTGGAATTTAGGCAACCCGTTTAGCTGATTTTCTTGAGATACCCATACATGGAGATGATATTGAGTTGCCTCCTGCTTATTTAGATTATAATGCTATGGTTCATCATCAGTTTGTTGAGAGGAACGATCAGTCCCTCCAGTACCGACTAATCTTTGACAGATGATGTACCTATCATGTCGCTCTCCCTGCTCCTACTTTCTTCGACTTTCAGGAAAAAGGGAGATATGTTATAACCAGGGAGGAGGCGAACAAGTACGAGAGGAGGACGGAGGTAGCCCGCCTCCAAGCTGCAGCCCTTCAGGCAGTAGCTGATGCATATCAGTACGACCCCAGCTTCAACTTCGGATATCCACCAGGCCATCCATGGGCATAGACCAACTTAGGCCAAAGGCCTAAGCTTGGGGGAGTACGTATCTCTCACCGACATTACATTCATGTTTACACACTCATGCTAGTTGTCGGTGCTCATACTTTTTCATTGTACTATCCATGCTAGTTTATTTTCTTTTTAGGATTTCTTCTTGTGTGTTTGAAAAACCTTAAGAAAAACAAAAAAAATAGTTATAGCTTTTAGCTAGTTTACTTTCCATGCCTATAGTAGTAGTAATTAAAAAGAAAACCCAAAAAGATTTATTGTTCTTCTTTTGCTTGTTGGGAGCTTTCCCGTGTAAATAGTTTTGTTTCTTTTCTTTTTCTTTGGGGGTCGAGGGGAGAAGACCATGATGAAAATGTTGAGTGGCTCTCATATGTATTATTGTTGATCTAACAAAGAGCCCATATTACCTTGTCTTTTCCCATGTATTGAATACTTGCAGATTTCAGCTTAGTCCAATGCACGTGCACTATTATTGTTATCCACACTGTTCGGCCGTGCAAGTGAAAGGCAATAATGACGATATATGACGAACTGACTGAGATGAGAAAAGCTGGTATGAACTAGACCTCTCTTGTTTTTGTAAATATGATTAGTTCATCGTTCCTGATTCATCCTATTATGAATAAAACATGTTTGCAATGACAATTAGAGATTATAGTTGCCCATGCCATGCTTAATTTGCTAGGAGTTTATAATGGTTTATCTTGCGTGTCAACATGCTATTAAAATGGTTGTGATGTGGTATGATAGGATGGTATCCTCCTTTTGAACGATTCGAGTGGCTTGACTTGGCACATGTTCACGCATGTAGTTGAAACAAAATCAAAATAGCCTCCACGATATTTATGTTCATGGTGAATTATATCCCACTCATGCTTGCATTCAGTGTTGATTAATTTTAATGCATGTTCATGACTGTTGTCGCTCTCTAGTTGGTCGCTTCCCAGTCTCTTTCTAGCCTTCACTTGTACTAAGCGGGAATACTGCTTGTGCATCCAACTCCATAAACCCCAAAAGTTATTCCATATGAGTCCACCATACCTTCCTATATGCGGTATCTACCTGCCGTTCCAAGTAAATTTGTATGTGCCAAACTCTAAACCTTCAAATGAAATTCTATTTTGTATGCTCCAATAGCTCATGTATCAACTAGGGTTGTCTATATCTTCCATGCTAGGCGGGTTATTCTCAAGAGGAGTGGACTTCGCTCCTCACTCACGAGAAAATGGTTGGTCACCGGGATGCCCATTCCCATGCTCAAATTGAATCAAAATAATTGCAAACAAAACTCCCCCGGGATTGTTGTTAGTTGGAGGCACCCGTTGTTTCGGGCAAGCCATGGATTGATGCTTGTTGGTGGTGGGGGAGTATAAACTTTACCATTTTGTTGGGGACCGCCTATAATGTGTGTAGCATGGAAGATATCAAGATCTCTCGGTTGTTATGTTGACAATGAAAGTATACCACTAAAAATATTATTCATCTCTATTTCAAAACCGAGCTCTAGCACCTCTACAAATCCATGCTTCCCTCTGCGAAGGGCTTATCCATTTACTTTTATGTTGAGTCATCATCCTCTTATTAAAAAGCACCAGTTGGAGAGCACCGCTGTCATTTCCATGTATTATTGTTAGTTTACATTGAGTATGACTTGACTGGATCTCTTTTACCATGAACTACAATTTCCAGTCAGCCCTTGATCTTCAGGGGTGCTCTGCATTTATGTTTTGCGGTCTCAGAAAGGGCTAGTGAGATACCATCTTGTTATATCATATTATGATTGTTTTGAGAAAGTGTTGTCATCCGAGATTTATTATTATTGCTCACTAGTTGATTATGTCATTGATATGAGTAAACATGAGAAATGTTATTGTGAATATGGTTAGTCATAAGCTTTGCTGAAAATTTGAATGCTGGCTTTACATATTTACAACAACAAGAGCAAACAGAGTTTGTAAAAGTTTTTCTTTGTCACTTTCAGTTTGTCAACTGAATTGCTTGAGGACAAGCAAAGGTTTAAGCTTGGGGGAGTTGATACGTCTCCAACATATCTACTTTTCCAAACACTTTTGCCCTTGTTTTGAACTCTAACTTGCATGATTTGAATGGAACTAACAAAGACTGACGTTGTTTTCAGCAGAATTGCCATGGTGTTATTTTTGTGCAGAAATAAAAGTTCTTCGAATGACCTGAAAATCAATGAAGATTATTTTTGGAATATATAAAAAATACTGGTGAAAGAATTAAGGCCAGGGGGCCCACACCCTGCCCACGAGGGTGGGGGCGCGCCCCCCTGCCTCGTGGGCCCCCTGGTGCTCCTCCGACCTCAACTCCAACTCTATATATTCGTGTTCGGGGAGAAAAAATCAGGGAGAAGGATTCATCATGTTTTACGATATGGAGCCGCCGCCAAGCCCTAACCTCTCTCGAGAGGGCTGATCTTGAGTCCATTCGGGGCTCCGGAGAGGGGAATCCGTCGCCATCGTCATCATCAACCTTCCTCGATCACCAATTTCATGATGCTCACCGCCGTGGGTGAGTAATTCCATCATAGGCTTGCTGGACGGTGATGGGTTGGATGAGATTTATCATGTAATCGAGTTAGTTTTGTTAGGGTTTGATCCCTAGTATCCATTATGTTATGAGATTGATGTTGCTATGACTTTGTTATGCTTAATGCTTGTCACTAGGGCCCGAGTGCCATGATTTCAGATCTAAACCTATTATGTTTTCATGAATATATGTGAGTTCTTGATCCTATCTTGCAAGTCTATAGTCACTTATTATGTGTTATGATCCGTTAACCCGAAGTGACAATAATCGAGATACTTACCGGTGATGATCATAGTTTGAGGAGTTCATGTATTCACTATGTGTTAATGCTTTGGTCCGGTACTCTATTAAAAGGAGGCCTTAATATCCCTTAGTTTCCAATAGGACCCCGCTGCCACAAGAGGGTAGGACAAAAGATGTCATGCAAGTTCTTTTCCATAAGCATGTATGACTATATTCGGAATACATGCCTACATTACATTGATGAATTGGAGCTAGTTCTATGTTACCCTATGTTATAACTGTTCCATGATTGATCACATCCGACATAATTCTCCATCACCGATCCATTGCCTACGAGCTTTCATATATTGTTCTTCGCTTATTTACTTTTCCATTGCTACTGTTACAATCACTATAAAACCAAAACTGCTACCGTTACTTTTGCCACCGTTACCACTACTATCATATTACTTTGCTAATAAATACTTTGCTGCAGATACTAAGTTTTCAGGTGTGGTTGAATTGACAACTCAGCTGCTAATACTTGAGAATATTCTTTGGCTCCCCTTGTGTCAAATCAATAAATTTGGGTTGAATACTCTACCCTCGAAAACTGTTGCGATCCCCTATACTTGTGGGTTATCAGGCGCCTCCACGTTCAACACACGTACAGCCCAGGGACGTCTCCTCCTTCTTGATCCAGCAAGGGGAGAGGAGAAGTTGAGGGAGAACTCCAGCAGCACGACGGCGTGGTGATGGAGGAGCTCGTGGTTCTCCGTTAGGGCTTCACCAAGCACTACGGAAGAGGAGGAGGAGTTGGAGAGGGGGAGGGCTGCGTCAGGGTAAGGGTCACGGCTGCCCTCCCACCCCCTCACTATATATAGGGGAAGGGGAGAGGGGGAGGTTCCCTAGGGTTTCCCCTAGGGGGCGGCGGCCAGGGCAGATTGGATCTCCCTAGGAAAACCCTAGGGAGACTTGCCCCCCAAGCCAAGCCAGGTGGAGGCTTCCCTCCCAAGTCAGGTGGAGGCTCCCCACCTCCCCATGCAACATGGGAAAGGGTGTGGGGGCGCACAACCCCTTAGTGGGCTGGTTTGCCCCCCTCCCCTTGGCCCATGAGGCCCTGCAACACTTGTCGGGACCCCCGAAACACCTTCGGTCATGCTGGCTATAGCCTGGTACCCTCGGAACACTTCCGGACTCCAATACACTTCATCCAATATATCAATCTTCACCTCCGAACCATTCCGAAACTCCTCATGACGTCCGGGATCTCATCCGGGACTCCGAACTACCTTCGGTAACCACATACTATTCCTGTTACAACTCTAGCGTCATCGAACCTTAAGTGTGAAGACCCTACGGGTTCGGGAACCACGCAGACATGACCGAGACACCTCTTTGGCCAATAACCAATAGCGGGATATGGATACCCATATTGGCTCCCACATGTTCCACGATGATCTCATCGGATGAACCATGATGTCGGGGATTCAATCAATCCTGTATACAATTCCCTTTGTCCATTAGTATGTTACTTGCCCGAGATTCGATCGTCGGTATCCCAATACCTCATTCAATCTCATTACCGGCAAGTCTCTTTACTCGTTTCGTAACGCATGATCCCATGTCTAACTCCTTAGTCACATTGAGATCATTATGATGATGCATTACCGAGTGGGCCCAGAGATACCTCTCCGTCATACGGAGTGACAAATCCCAGTCTCGATTCGTGCCAACCCAATTGACACTTTCGGAGATACCTGTAGTGAACCTTTATAGCCACCCAGTTACGTTGTGACGTTTGATACACCCAAAGCACTCCTACGGTATCCGGGAGTTGCACAATCTCATGGTCTAGAAATGATACTTGACATTAGAAAAGCTCTAGCAAACGAACTACACGATCTTGTGCTATGCTTAGGATTGGGTCTTGTCCATCACATCATTCTCCAAATGATGTGATCCTGTTATAAACGACATCCGTTGTCCATGGTGAGGAAACCACAACCATCTATTGATGAACGAGCTAGTTAACTAGAGGCTTACTAGGGACATGTTGTGGTCTATGTATTCACACATGTATTACGGTTTCCAGTTAATACAATTATAGCATGAACAATAGACAATTATCATGAACAAGGAAATATAATAATAACCATTTTATTATTGCCTCTAGGGCATATTTCCAACAACATCATGGTGAAGTATTTGGCACATGCAGCATCGCCAACCTCCAGCAGCTCCATGGCCATCTTGTAACTCTCAATCCATGCCTCAGGGGGTAAGTCGGTTGTTGTAACATCCCAAATTTTCAATTTGGATGTTATACATAGGTCATCATATGCATATCATATCTTATTTGCATTTTGTTGGTGATCCTAGAAATCCTAAGCAACTCAAGGACCCAAGGAGAGAGTTGGGGATTTCATTTATTTTCATATTTAATTTTCCCAAATTTGAAAAGAGGATCAATTTGGTTTTAATATTTTTCTCTCCAAAATATTTCCAATATTAAAATAAAAGAGAGAAGATAATATGACTTCTTCAAAAAGAGAGGAATATTGGAGGAGAAATTTTAAAATCAAATTTATATTTTATTTGCTATTTTATTTGAATTAGAAAAATATGCATTTCTGAAAATTGCATTTTAGACCAGAAAAATGTTCACTTTGTTCTCAATATTAGGTTTAGACTGTGAAATTTTTTTCTGGTATTTTTAGGATTTTTTTTATATTTCATTAGGATTTTATTCGGGCGGAATTTTTTTTTAAAAAAAACTATTCCCGCCGAACTAGGCTGAAGCCCAACCGAGCAGGCCGCGGCCCACCTGCGTGCCGCCTTCCTCCCGCGCGGGGAGACCGAATCCGGCCGGGCCACGACTCCCGGTCC